>NC_087476.1:111979113-112279113 GCF_036417665.1 Passer domesticus | reverse complement strand
ATGCAGGTGCAAAAAACTCAAGAACCAAAGCAGTATTTTTATTATCCAGTCTAGCTTCCTGTAAGTGCTCAAAGTTTATTCTCTGTGGAATGAATTGACTGAAAACCAATTAGAAAATTCCTATATGTGTCGCTCTCCTACAGAAAGGTGTAAAATGCTATAAACACCAAGTAACCAGGTATTGCTCTGTCATTAGACTTTCCTACGCTGAGTTCTTGATGTTATCTGAAAGAGAATTTTGTGGCTTCACAAAATTTTGTGGTCTTTAGGTGGAAGTTTCTTCCAGGGGACAGCATTGTGTCTTTTAAAGAGCATTGTACAAGTAAAAAGCTACTAGGAGGTTGTGAGCCCTTCTCTGTGAGAGCCCCCTAATGTGTGATTAATTAAAGAGACTCTTTGTAAATTGTTCTTCTGCAATGGCATGGATGGAGGACAAGTAGATCCAGGGCTGGTCCTCATCAGTTTGAGGCGTTGTCATTTCTCCTAAAAATCCTCTTACAAATTTTTTCTTTAAGTACTCTGGTGCAACACTGAGCACACTTGGAGAACAGGACTCAGAGAGGACTTAGTGAAAGAATTCTTAAAATCTGAATAAAAAATAGCCTAATGTGATTACCCTTAATAGTCACACTGGCCAAGAAAGAGATGAAAGGAAACCCAGCTTCACTGTCTGTGGAAGTGTCTGGCTTCAACTATGGTGCCTCAGGTGGCTGGGGAAGGTTACCCAGAGTTTTAAGGAATGCTTTTTTGAATTCTTAAATGCTTCAGTGCACCATGGAGCACCATCAGAGCAAATACTGCCCTCAGTGGTAACCTTCAGCTGTGCTTTTCAATGGTCCATTCAGCCCAGATGCCCAGACACATGAGCAATATCTCAAAGAATGTCTAAATTAAGTAGCAGATAGAGTCAATGTTTGACTGCAATTGGCCTGAGATTAATGGCACTCAAGTCTCCCCCTGTGAATACCTGAATAAAAATCATACGTGATTGGTTTTTATTTTTTTTCTTTTCTGTTTCCCCCTTTGGCTAAGCCAGAAGCCAAGAGCAGAAGATGTTTTGTATTCAGTGTGTATTCCACAGCCAATTGCTACAGTCGTTGGGTTCCAAACAGGAGTGTCTTTAATGGATTTATGGTATCTATTTTTCTTATCTAATATTAGAGATATCTGTCTCAATGCTTTTGGTAAGCTTTCAAGGATTATATCAACTTTCATGTTTGCACTTTGGGATACAAAGGCTATTCAAACTGGCTCTAAATGTACTGCTTGGAGGTCAGGAGAAATCTATTGTGGCATCGTGGAGCTCCCTCTTAAGATGATTTACTGAGCTGAGAAGTCAAAGGAGAGATGTTCACTGAGAGCTACCTGAGGTTTCTCTGCATTGCACGGAGTTTGTGGGTGCATACCTGAGCATGAGAAGCAATTTCTGCAAGACCTGTTTAGCTTGTCCTTTTTCTAAATGATTCATTCTTTATTTTTATCACCAGCGTCATCAAAAAGAGATGATACAGTAAAATAGCTCATGTCTGAAACTGAGTTTGCTATGGGCTTTCCATCTAATAATTAGTACATCATTGCATTTCCTTTTTTTACAATAGAAGTATATACAAAAAAAAAAGCAGAAAAGGAAGAAAAGAAAAAAAATAGAAAGAAAAAGGAATATTTCTGTGCCTGAAGGATATATTTTGAATGAGTGTGGCACATTCAGCTCCTGTGTGGCTGTAGTCTATGAATGTATAAATGACTAATGTATATTCATACTGTCAGTAGCAATTGAAAGTCTCCTACTCTTCTGACCACAAGAAAATGCATTCTGGTTTTTGTTCTCCAGTCGTTGTGGCTTTTCCATTCTACCCATGGGGAAAATGGCCTCAAAACCCAGGGAAACAGAAGGGATTGCTGGAGAGGAGAGTGTTCAGAGAATGCTTCTCTTTATCCTTCTTTCTGTTTTGCTTTTTCCCCAAGCTGGCTTAGCCTGTCCTCTGCTATAAAGCCTGTGTTAGTCCTAAACTCTGCACCCACAAGGGCACTCATGACACCTTTTCCTTGCCCAAATGTGCCAGCCCTGTTGGAATTACCCCAACCATTTTTAAATTGCGCTCCCAGTGCTGCATAGTTTTGAAATCTCACCTTGACTTTTTTATCAGGTTTGTCATGGTGTCAATAAGAATTATATGAAATATGATAAGCAAAGCAAGTTTTCTCACCTGTTTCTTTTTGCACCTTCAGGAGCCCAAAGGTAGAATCTAAAAGCTCATTGAAACAAATGGTTTGACTGAGTAGTTCTGGTGAGATTGATTGAATTTCTGTATTAACAGTGGGCTTTAGGTGAAAATGCTTCCTTCTTCTTATATTCCTGCTGCAGAAGATTCAGAAGATACTAGAAAATGGTCTGCAGCATCTAGGAAGGAAGTTGCAGTGGAAGAAAAAGAGAAAAAATGAGGTGGATAGTAGTATTTTTGGACAATAAAAAACATGTTGTCCTCACTTGAACTAATGTGTTCAGATTGGCAGCCACAACAAGAGGGATGAGAGTGAAATAGCCTCTAATTCAAGCAATTTTGCAGGACTAAGGTCCTTAAGAGTGAAGATGAAGGGTAAGGAATGCGGGGAAGCTCTTGGGTTAGATGGGAACAGTGTAATGGTAATGAAAAGTATCAGCACTGCAACAGGGTTAAAAAGTGTTCAGTCTCTGAGTGATGAAGTCTCTGCAGGAACCGTGAACAGTTTCAGGAATGAAGTGGGCTCAGAGGCTGAGACAAGGAGAGATGTTCATCTGCAGGGTCACACCACTTTTGGCTACAAAAGAGAATGGGAGAACACTTGAGAGACTTAACCTAGGAGAAATATTTGATTGGGATGAAGATGGCAATAAAAACAAAAGGTTGGAGCCTGAATTTTCTTTTGTGTAGTATCATTGACATCAGTCAGGTTACTGCAAAGTAGAGATAATAAAGCTTTGGTTTAGGTTAGATTAAAACTATGAAACACATTTGAAGATCTATCATCGAGCATCAGGATTTTATCTTGAGCTGCCTCTTGACATCTGCTTCAGCAATAATAGTCATGTTGGTGGGCTTGAAGGAGGTTTTTGTGCTGGTCTTATTTCTTCTGCAAGTTTTTCTGGACCTGAATTCTAGACATATTTGGGATTAGATGGCTCGTTTGGGTTAGTTTCCCTGCTTTCAAAAGTCTTTGCCCTACTTGAAACATAACTGCAAATCAGGTTTTGTCTCAGTTTCTTCCAAAGTGACACAGCTCTTGGAATAGTGGTGTGTTTCTGAGGATGAGCATCTTGCAGGGATATGTGCACAGTGAGGACAGCATTGTCTGCAGATACCACTGGGTAAACTGCCAGGACAGAGAATCTGACACTTCCCATCCTGCAGCATCGCACTTTTCTTTCTTTGTCTCTGAATTCTTTAGAGCTTCTGCAAGAAACATCAAAAGAGGATTATCAAGTGCTTTGTACAGATGATATGCTGCAATATTTCTTTTTCTCTTTGGCACTTTAAAACCAGTTCTGACAAAGACTTCTGTTGTTGTTGTTTTGGTGGGTTTGTTTGTTAGGTTGTTTTTCGGTTTTAGTTTGGTATATCTTTTGTCCTTGGAAATTTTGTGGCTTTCTCTTTTGTCTTTTTGATATCATGGCTGTTTCTCATAACTGCTTTATGTCTGATTCCTAGACAGTTCACATGTGCATTTTACGCATGTATAAATGGAGTGTTATAATTGACTTTCCTGCGATAGCTGGGGGGGAAGGAAGGGGCTCAGTGGAGATACCAGAAAGCAAGAATGCTATTTTCAAGTGCCATCACTTCTGCCTTCAGTTTCAATGTCCCTTGCTGGTTAAAAGTTACCTTATCCTTTTACAGGGGAGATGTTAGACATAATGAGTGTGGTCTGATGTTTGGCAATTTGTGTTCTTTAACCACTGACGTTGATTGCTTGTTTAGTGAAATCCTGGTATCTGACACACTCCCTTGGTGTGTTTAGCTTTCAGTTATGAGACGCAAAAGCCTGTGCAGAGCCCAGGTTTGTTGAAAATTAGGTTCTGCACTTTTAGTGTGTTTATTGAATCATCTGCTAACTGATGAAAAGAAAAAAATATTACGATTAATGCAATGAAGGACATGTTTACCACTACTGCCATTTTATTTATTCCGTATACACTTTTGATTTTGCCTTGTGGACTGGATTATTTTAATGCAATATTCTTATGTTACTGCCAGAAGTATGTAGGAAATACTCTGCTACACCCCAAAAAGATAGAGGGATGATTGATTATGTTGTGGATCTATCCTGTGGCTCAGAGAAAAAGCCCATCCATGGGTTTATCATCCAATGTACGTGTTCTTCCCAAGTCCAGGGAAACGTCTCATGATTTTAGGAGGCATGAGCACCTTAGTGATAAAAGATAAAAATGAAAGATTACAACATATGTTTGTTTATTGCATAAAAGAATTCTTATTGGAGGTTAGGTAGGGACATAGTTTTCTGTAACCTCTTTTCAAAGAGGCCAGTAAGAGAGCATGTGCTCTTTGTTGTTTTGGAGGGTCATCTGACACTTCCATAAACATTTTCCGTAGCTGAATTATAGCTAATTTTGGTGAGTGATTATAGTCACTAAACTTTATCACTATTCAACTTTTGCCAGTCTTCTGGAATAAGGCAGAACTCTGTGAATGTGGTCAAGTGTCTTCCTTCACCTTACACTTGAGATAATTTTGGCCTTTTAAAAATTTTCACATTTAAGAATGAGATAGATATTTTATATAATGAAAGGAAATTTCTGAGTGATTTTTCTGTGCTGTACCTTGCCACTGATTCACCAGTGTCCACTAGCTTTCAGCAATCCTCTCCAGGGCATTTAAAGAGATTATTGTTTGGAGCAATATTATTATATTCTTTGATATTACAGCTAAGTGGAAAAAAAAGTTAATGCAATTATTTTCTCATTGGAAAATGCTGTTCCATCAAACTGGTCTCAGTGTATTAGATTTGTTTATTTTGTCTCTGACGATTTTGAAATTTGCAGGTTTCATGCTGCTTTGAACAACAGAGCTCTAAAATCCAAACTCCTTTATCAAACAGAATTTCCATTCTCTGTAAATCTCATCTTCAATTACGGGCAAAGACTTCTGATTTCCTGCAGGCTCAAGGCAGGAGGCTAAAGATCATCAGCTGCACTAATGTCCACTGCTGGTTAATCCATTATTAGTATTATTATTTGAATCACAGCAGTGCTTAAATGCCTTAATCAAGAATGTGATCCATGTGTGCCTATGCACACACATATAAATAACAGGAAATAGTTTTTATCAAATGCCTGACTGAGCCAGCAAGAGAAGGGTAGAAGTTTGAGAGGCAGTGGTGAGGACCAGAGAGTGTGACATTGTAAAAGGCACATGATGAAATCCCTAGTGCTGCTCTGAAAGAAATCTCGTTGTGAAAAAAGTTGGGTTTGGTTTTTTTCCTGTTTTCCCGTTGACTTTGCAGCGCTCCTTTAAAATTTCCTCCCTTTTTACAATGTCCTCTGTTACTGTTCTTTGTTCACCTGATTCTCATGGTGCCCCCAGTGGCTAATGGAACCAAGACTGACTGAAAGGACTACAAAGCAGAGCTGCTGCCTTTCTTTTTATTGCTAATGATTTCAGCTCCTGGCAGATGGCCTAATTACCAGAACCAAAGGAAGCTCATGAGAATCATAGCAATGGAGCTGGCCCGGTGACTTTCAGTAAGATACATGGCTTATAAGAACACAGAGTGCATTGGCATAGTAAACATTATTGGTGCTTAAATGTTCTCAAAAGGGTTTGAATAATGGGTTTATGAAATGTAATTTACTGCCAGCTATAACTTAAAGAAATGAAGCAAAATATGTTTAGCAATTTCCTTGCATGCCTTCTTCCGGGCAGCCACAAGCATAACCACTATATCTGAACCAGAAATTTACTTCACTGATGCCTTCACTTCTCTCCTCAGTTACATAAATTCTCATTAATGTTATTGAACAACCTGCAGATATGAGACACACAAACATATATTCCAACGAAAGGGAGTTGTACATATTGACTCCAATTGGCTTGATTTGGGAATATTATATTAAGTATTTTCTGTCAGATTTGTTTGATTCCTTGGCTTGCCTACTTGCCAAGTTTAATATTAAAGTTGTAGGGTGAAAAGACATATATTAAAAAACTTGTTAGATGGCAAATGTGGAATTGGAGTTTATTGCTTGTACTGCCTGTAGCCATCCCTCTGCTCCACCTTTTCCTGCTGTTTATCTTATTCTTGCCATCTTTTGGGGAAGTCTGCTATCCCCCTCTAAATTTAGTAGAGACAGAGAACGAAAAAACTGTCACTTCTCTTCTGTGTTTCCTTAAATTTTTATCAGACACTGGCTTTAGTTGTGCTGCAGCTCTCCCTGGCACAGCAGCCCCTCAGGGTGTCTGTCCCTGTGGCCATAGCTCAGTAAGTGGCTCCCTGCATCTCTTGCTGCACAATGAGATTGTTGATACAGCCTGCTAGGCTTGCAGGGTAGAGCTGCTGTGATAGCAGCTCCAGCAGGGTTTTAATAAGGCCAGGGAGCACAAGGATAAAAGTTACCAGTACATGTTTTTATTTGCTTGCCTTAATGTTATTTGTTGCTGATTTCCAGTGCATGTGCAGTTTTCTGTCCTCTTCCTTTTTCCAGAATATAAATGAGGATCTCATTAAATTTAAAGCTCAGCTGTGCTAGAAAATATTACTCAAGTCAGAATCTTCACTAATATCTTTACATATGAGAAAACATCGATACTGTCTTTGCCTGCTGCTTCAGAGCTGCCCCAATTTAATTAAAGCATTTTATGTCTGGGAGACCTGGTTGTTGTGCAGTGCTGTCCTCTGTGAAGTCTGGGAATTTTTCCAGTCTGGCACTGTTGCTGTTTGCACATAGGTGTCTATTTGCTATAGGATAGGCACAGGTCAGAGTGAAACAAAGAGTTATTTTGCTCAGAATTGCAGAGAATTCCCGTGGCACTGACATCAGTGTGGTGGGAGGTGAAAATCTGCTCCCAGCTTACAGGCAGAGCAGCTGATCTGCATAGGCAGTTCATAGAGCTGCCCTAGATTTAGATCCTTTCCTTGGTTTGAGTGATTGGGAAGCAGGCAGGGCTGAGGAAGCAAACTAAGGAGACTCTTCATTGCCTCACACTCCCCTCTTGCCAGCAAGGGCTACTGCCAAAAGAGTGAGTCCATGGACATGAATTTCCTCTGTGGAAATTTGTAATAGGAAGAGGTCTGAGAACGCAGGATAAGTTGCTCAAAGAGCAAGTTTTGAAATCAGAAAGACAAATGCTGCCTTTGTGGAGGTGAAACAGTGCAGGTGCTTCTTCACCTATGCTTGTTTTCCTAATTCTTACTTGGCCGAAGTGGGGAAGAGAAGTTTAATCCTCTTTACCTTCCCATTCTCAAAATAGTGTCACTTCTACAGACGTGTCTGGTGCAGCGTTTGCTGAGCTTCCCATTAAAAGCTGTGTTGCTGCTTGAGAGTTGTGAACAATGGCAACGGCACCGAATCCATCTGCTGAGTCAGAACAACATTTAATTATAAAAAATAATTGTGCTCATTTCTGCTTATTGGAAACGGTGTTTCATATTCTGCAGAAATTAGTGGTGTGAATTCAGATGCCTATTAGTGCAAGTTTTTCTTTATAGCTAATTCAGTTGAGTTCTTTTCTCAAGCAGCACATGTTTTATTGCCTTTCAGCATGTGAACTATGACACTTGCATCATTACATTATGTGAATCTACCAAAAAAATGTAAACTTGACCCTTTTAAGCTCCTCAGCTGGTTTGAACTTTAAGCTGTGTTTTTCATAGTTGGAGATGTTACTTAAAAAAAACCAAAAATAAATTGAAATTTCTGCATAATATTACCCTGATAGTTAAATTCTTAAAATAAAAGAATGGCTATTATAAGACATGCAATAAGGTAACAGGGGTCAGAAACATGACCTCTCATCACCTTGTAGTTTGCTTTGGAAACTGCTGTTGTTATTTTAGAGTATAATTTCTACATCCTTCCTGGGATATTGTTTAGGGAGCTGCTCCACTGTAGTTACCCTTTTAGAATAAGGCCCAGTTTCCTTGACTTTCTCAGTACAATTATGAGATACAGTATGATTTCAAAACCTCTATTTCTTTCTCCTTAAGGAGAAAACATCTGCATGGAGAACAATTTTGCTTGAGTGTTACATTAACACTTTTGACTGGAGAAAGAGGACAATTTCTGTACATATATCATTCCTAAAACAAGCTGTGACTTGTGAAAAAAAAAAATCCTTTGCTACTATAAGATTTATTTACTGTCTTGAATTAAAGCAAGTTGCCCAGGCATGTTGCAGTCCTGAATTGATCCCATTGAAGTGGTTTATGCCAGACAGGGTAAAAATGGCTTTGCCACTCCTGGTTAAATGCAGAGCTTCTGCCATAAGGGGTACACACCAGCTTATCATTCAGAACAAAGCTGTTATTCTTAGGAATTGCCTACCAGGAGTAAAATTCTTAAGAGTTAGCTGAAGCTAACAAATACAGTCAAATATTTTGCATTGTTGTGCTCTTTAAGTCCCCAAAGATTTTTTACTTCTTTTTACCTGGAAAAAATAGCCTTTGTTTGTGTTTTGGGCAATGATTTTCTGCAAGCACTGAAGGCATCCGACAGCCCCTGACAAGTTTCTGCAATTCTCCATTATCACCTTACATAACAGAAGACAAGGTATTTTTCCTTCATTGTTGTATTCAGATAAGAAAGGGAGTAATCCATAGCAAGTGTAAATAGAGCCCTGTAAACACAGGGGATTCGGTGCAAAGGAGACACCCAGCACTCAGAAAGAAGCCTTTGATGGGACAAATGTTCTGGCTATTACAGTAATTTTTGTCATCTTTGTGTTGCATGAGCAGAGTCGTACATGGTCATTGGCAGTACAGCCTCATCCCTGAGGAATGTTACTGGGAGTTGCTCCCACAGGGAACACCATCCTTGCTCCCTCTGCTTCACTGGGGCTTCCTCATTTTTCTGTGCAGCTCTGAAGGAAAACAGGCATTTCAGCTGTTCCTTTATTAGTGATTTGCATACTAGCCACAATCCAAAACAAATCAAATTTATGTTATGCTTTTTGCCTCGTGTGAAATTTGGTGAGCTTCTAACGTTCATTAACTCCCCTGTTAATTAGCCAATAGTTGTGAACACTGATAATATATTTAGTTGACATTAGAAGAAAGCACCCAAGCACTGTCACTAGTCCTTCAACATAGTGAGGGTGTATTTCTATGCATTTGTTTTGGGCTTGATTGTCCTGGTATGTTACTGTAAATGGGATCAGAATTGAACAGACTGGCCTTATTATGTCTTCATAATAACTGCAATAGCCTGAATTAGCCTGATCCATGCCCTCTGTTGTCCTCTGCTTTGTCGCAGTTGCTGTGTCTATCACTTCTTGCAGTCATCTTCTACACCAGAATTAATCACCTGCACATTTTTCATGTGAATTCCAGGAATTATTCAGAAGCTAATGCTCATAGTCTGTTATCTCACACTTGCCAACAGTCTGAAATCTGCTCGAAACAGTCACTGGGAAGCCATAGTTCATTTTGTTGTCACCTAATTGCATGCACCTGCTGGTGACAGCAGTAAAATGTGATATCTCTGACACGATGGCAGCAGATGGGATGCTCAGAAGAACTGCTTCCATTTTTCTTCCTAATGAGCATAGTCTTTTCTCTCCTTTTGCCTTTTCGCTGTGCAGGGAAGATACAGAGATATGCTGGGAAAGATGATGGCTGTGGCAGTGGAGCTGAATGCAACACTGCTGCTGTTCTCATACTTTTCCTAATAATGTGTCATTCAAATATTCATGCCTGAAACTTTCTTTTTAATGGAATTAGTAGAAGAAAAGACTTTTAGAACCAAAAGGCTTCACAGGAGCTCTGTAATAGTGGTAGTACATTCAGCACATGTAAAGCTAAAAAAAGGCAAAAATTCCAGGGAGAGCAAATTTCAATTGTTTTCATTGCTTTTAGATGCTTATGCCTAAACATGGCCTTGTCAGTATGAAAGTTTGTCCTCTCCCCCCTCCATTTTTGGTTGGTTATTGGAAGAAATTTCATCTCCCTGCAAGCTTGGTCTCTCTGTAGCTTGACTATTGTATCAGGAATTTAAAAACTGTACCCAGGTGAATGGTAATGCTGAAAGGATTTACACTTTCTAAGGAGATAAAACTAACATTGCCAGCTCGATGCATTCCAGTTGAAAATGTGCTTAATCAGAGCAAAAAATAGAAAAGTGGGTCATAAATTTTCTGGCAGGCTGTTTTTTGAGAGGGTTAAAATGTTTATACATAAGAAACTAATATGCCTTGGAAATAAAGACCTTTCATGAAAAAATAGCTCTGAAAGAAACAATTTCTTTTTTCAAGGAAGGTATTTAAGGTATTTTTTCAAGGCCAGACTTGGCAATTGAAAAACTAAATGTTATTTTGAATGGTGTGGTGATACACTGCTGTTTAAATTTATATTAGGAATCTCCAGCATCCTAGTGGTGCTCTGCTTCACACATACCAGTCACAGACTGGAATTTCATTGTCTGTAACTCTCCTGTGGTGGCATGACAGTTTCAGAGTGGGCTTATATGAAGATCATCATAAGAAATCACTCCATATTTCTTCTCTTTACATTGTTAGGGAGTTGTGACCCGATATTGGGCTGCATGTCACGGAATCATAGAATCACTAAGGTTGGGACAGGTCTCCAAGATCATCAAGCCCAACCTCTGACCAACCACCACAAATGCCAACTAAACCATAGCACTAAGTTCCATATCCAGTCATTTCTTGAACACTTCCAAGGATGGTGACTCCACCACACCCCTGGGAACAGGCAGCGTGTCAGCGAAGAAATTCTTCCTGATGTCCAGCTTGAACCTCCCTGTGTGCAGCTACAGACCATCTCCTCTTGCCCTGTCACTGGTTGTCCGAGAGAAGAGACTGACCTGGGTACAACCTCCTTTCATTTTTTGAGAGCAATAATGTCTTTTTTATATTGTGGCTCCCAAAACTGCCCCCAGCACTTGAGGTGAGGCTGCCCCAGTGCAGAGCAGAGCAGGACAATCCTCTCCCTTGCCTGGCTGGTGATGCTGGGTTGTCCCTCCTGGCTGCCAGGGCACTGCTGACCCATGTTCAGCTTGCCATCAACCAGGAACCCCAGGTCCCTTTCCATGATTTCCAGCACCTTGTTCTCCAGTCTGTCCATATATCCAAGGTTATCCCGTACCTGATACAGAGTTTGGAACTTGCCCTTGTTAAACTTCAATTTGATCTAAACTGGGAGTCACCAAAGGCCTCTGGCACACTGCAGCTGAGGAACTGCGGTGGTCTTTATGGAGGTGTTTGAGTTCATGTGAATAGACGATTCTTCAGACATAATTCTGCTGCATAATGCTTTAATCAGTTGTTTGCTGGTGTAAATACAGAAACCTTTCATTTCTGCTGAATTTGATTCTATATTGTTTTTGCAATAAGCATAACAAAAAGGTTCATCTGGTGATTCCTACTGCTGAGCTGTATTTTGTTTAGGACTCTCAAAAGCACTTTAAATGACTTAGGAACACAACTTCCATTAATAGCGATTTAAGCATTTTTGTCAACTTCCTCTCATCATTCAGTCCAGAATTCTCCCAGAGGAATGACTCAGGTAATGTTTACTATATAAAGCTCCCTGAATCTGAGCTGAGATGGTTTAACAAGTGGGGGTTTATTTAAAGCATTCTTTGGACTTTGCTGCTCCATGCTGATCAACGCTGCTGGTGGTGCAGATAAATACATTGTGCAAATGAGCAAATATGAGCCTCATCAAAGTCTACTGAAGGCCATCAAAAATCTCCCACTGTGAGCAACATTCACTCAGATTCACAACAAATAAATACAGGGAAAAGCAGAGATTGTACCACTGATTGCCCTTTATTTTTGCAGTTGAATAATTTCATCATTTCAGTGTTAATTATTTTGTTTCCCAGCTCACTAACACGTGCGGACACACATTCACTCGCCTCACCAATTGTCCCCTTTCTCCAGTGGAAAGGGTTCTAACTATCACAGCATATTGCAAGGCTCCTCTTCGAGGAGAGGGAGGTTATTTGAAGTCTTGATGCATGTGGTTTGAAACAATTGATAGAACTTAAAGTCACAGCCAGATTCCGACCCAAAATTTACTTCAAGCTCCGCTCCTTGTGCCTGCAGACCCCTCTAATTGGAGCTGTGCCATACAAGCTTCAGATGAGCTCTTCCATCATCAGATGGAAGCTCAGACACAAATAGTCCTCTCCAGTTCAAGGCAGGAAAGAGCTCTACTGGTCCCATTCCATCTTTTCCCATCCCCTGGCATGCTGGTCCCTCTTGAAACACAGGTTGATATTTCCTTGCAGATGCATTATTGATATTACCTAGATAATATGTGCAGGAATTGCTGGTGGGGTAAAATACTTGGTTTCTTTAAATTCTTCAGCTCAGCTGAGTTTTATTCAAGTGCAGTGCTGCAATTGAGGTATCAGTTGAGAGGCATCTTCAAGATATGTAGTTTCTGTTTTCCCTTTAATCAGGCTCTAAATCTAAATAAATAAATATGTAGCAGTAAATGCTCCGTGGTATATTTGTTAAGATTAACAGTCTTCCAGTAGCATAACAGCTCATGATAGTCTTTGCTATTTACGTTCCTGCTGAGAGAAGAGGAAAAGCAGCTAGTTCAGTGAGCAAATTATGAAGTATGTGGGTTAATGAAGTGCCTGTCATAAAGCTGATTGTTGCTTCTTCACATCCTCTCTCTTTCTGCTAACAAAGCTCTTAATACTACAAAGCTTGGAAGACTGAACCTTCCTCTTTGTTTTTCAGTACACACCCATATTCAGAAGGAAAAAAAAAAGGAAAAAAAAATCTAGTTAAATATATTTACCAGTCCAAGTACACACCATGAATAAGTTTAGGTATGGAAGTAATAAAACTGCTTATTGAGGCATATAAATCCTCAAAGTTTTCAATTCCATTTCTACTAACAAGGTATTTTTAAGCTTGGATTACTGGAGATTTTCATGATGCTTTACTCTTATAACCTCTATGTCTTCTTGATAGAGACAATTTTACCTTCTATTCAATATAAACAAGAGGCAAGGGATCAAATACACCTTTCTGCATATTCATGTTCACTGTTTTGTGTATCTCCCTAAAGCCATACATTTGTTCAAGAGATTATTAATGTGGCTCTTATACAAAAAAAAGAGCTTTGATTCCATTTTTCCCCTTGCCCAGTAAGGACTTTTGTATTTGGAGTTAGTACCTATGCTTATAGCTGAGGAATAAAATTAAATAAACCCTCAAAAATAATCCAGAAAAACCCCAAGAAAGAAAAAACTAGTTTGTACCTATGACCAAATAATTGATTTGTAGAGAGGACAGGGAGTCATAGAGAGCATGAGTGAGCACTGAAGGCATTTACTACCCCATGTTTAGGCAACACTAAGACTCTGGTAAGATCTAATTGGGAAATGTGATTGCAGATGCAGTTTCTCAGTGTATTTTCCCTTCCATCTAAATTTGCTCCTATCCCAATTCTAAATATAACTTCTCGAAGAGGAGATGGCAGAAACATTTTCCAGACATAATATGAACAAGATTAATCAATATATATCTTGTTTGCCTTGGCTTAAATTTCCTTTGGAAAAGACTTCAGATTTTGCTGCATAAAAGGAAAAAGTGCAAAGGCACACAAAAGATCCTCTCTTTTTCCAAGTGTCCTGACTTGCACTTTGCAGACCGAGATGTGTGATTAAAAGATCTTGTTCTTGCCAATCTCTGTGGGTTCTGTTATCGTATTTTTGGGAGCAGTGCCACGTCCTTGCACCTTCTCTGGTGTCGTAGATGTTGTCCCTGTTGTACAAAGGATGAACAGAAATGGAGATAGTAAAATTACTCTGGCAGCAGACAGCACTAGAAAGTATTAAGTTGGGAGTCTCCAAACCCTGAGACGCTTTTGTTTCTTTCTGTATCCTCTGCAAGAGCGAGACAAGCGTTGGCAGGTGCAGGCAAGTACTTCACATCCATCCTAGCTGTGTTTATTCCACAAGGGTTTGAGGTTCAGTCGTATTTAATAATAAACACCAGCCATTTGCTGCTCTGTGGAATCTGTAATGGGATGCTGGCAATCATATCCTGAAGTCTGTGAAAGGGTTTTTTTGTTTGTTTGGGTATTTTTAAAAATGCATAAATGTCATTATGTATTTACTTTTGTAATACAAAGCAGCGAGGTCATTTTAGGGGACGAGTGATGGCACTTTCCTCTGTCAGCCCCCTTCACTGCTGCTTCACTGCCGGTGACAAAGAGAAACTCTCCAGTGAAAGACTGGCAAAAGTCAAATAATTGTTTCCAAGGATTACTATATTAAATTAAAGACTGGTCCATCCCACCCTTAGAAAGTGGTGAAGGAGGTAGCTGTAAAATGGAGCAGCTTCTTCAGGCACAGGAGAACAGTACAAAATCTCAGGAAATCTTTGGCACTTCCCATCTTTATTCTGTTTTAGGTGCTGTGCTCCAAAACAGAGGTCCAGAAGGGAATTGTTTTGTCAAATGTTTGAAATGCAGTGAATTGTTTTTATGTCCTTAGCTATATTGTGGCTCTACCCAGACTTGATTTATTCTCATGTTTTGAATGTCTGAATTATCAGGCACTGGTCAAGTGCATAGGCCTTTTATGTTTTGCTGAATTTCATTGGAAATGTTGACAATATAATTTCAGTGGGTCATTTTGTTACATATGTAGCAAAAGAAATATTTACCTGTGTCTCCCGCCCTACAATTTAAGAAACTGTTATCAGTTCACACTCTTGGGACCTCCCCAACTCTTGTTTTCTCAACAGCATGTTTAAGGTGAGAGACTGAGTGCAAGCACAGCATATCCTGGCAGAAATGTGAATATATTGTGGGTAGATGTAACCAAACCATTCTAGGTCATATGAATAAAAGCAGTAATAAAACTGGGTTGCAGTGTTTTATGCAGCACCAGCTCCTGGCAGCTTTGCATCTGAGTGCCTTAGACACTCTTGAAAGTTTATCATCCCATCTTTATAGCTTTTGTTTGCAGGAGAAAGTGCCCCAACCTGTTCCTCAGACACACCTCCAGACTGAAAAAATTGGTGTCAACTCAAAGGCACTGACTGATGTGTTGTCCCACCTGATGGTGACCAGAGGCCCCAGGCTGCAATGGGAATGAGGGTTTTTTGGTTTTTTTTTGCACTGTAAAGAGGAGGGAAAACAAGTGAGATGATTAGAGAAGGGAGGGACAACACATAGTTCAGTCTCATGTCATGCTTTTTTGACTAGCCTTGACTTTTGAAATGCCTTGGTTTGTAGGGAAGGGGGGGACCTGCACTGTGCAAGGTGAGCAAGGATCCCATCACCTTGGCCCTGAGTGGTGGTCAGGGGGAGGAAGGAACCATCAGTGATGTATCAACGTGTTATAGATGAGGTGACTTCAAAAAATAAAAAATATATCCACATAGTTCATTGTTAGGAATCTGTTTCCCAGCAATAAATAAATATCCAGCCCATTTCTTCTTCCTGCAATATTGTTTCCAGCAGAATCTGAAACCCTCAGTTTTGATTATTGCTGTTGGGAATCATATGTGATGTGTCTTATTTGACCCAAGATCAGATGGAGCAGACTGAGGCTGACCACAATAAACTTCTGAGTAGCTTAACCAGAGAAGCTGCAATCTTTGCTATTCCCACAATGGCTATACTGGCCAATGCCACTTGCACGTTTTTGTCACACATCAATAGGAATTTACAGCTGAAAAAGCCTTTTTAAAAAAAGAAAAACAATCAATAGCTTTTCATGATGGCCTGAAGCTTTATGATTTGGCTCACTGGGTTGGTTAGAATTGTTTGCTGAAGCTCTTCTAGTGGCAGCAATAAGGTATGAAATACCTTTTTCTTCAGAAAATATCTACATTGAATTTTTTTCTATGTCTACATAATATAAAGTGATTTTTTGCAGCCTGTACAATTATTCAATATGTATTTCTGCATTATTTTCACTGCTTGCATTTGTTAGTTTGCACTTATTTACTTTTTAAAGCAAAGCAAATTATTATCAACAATAACATTCCTAAAGGGATTATTTGGGTTGCAAGGTGTATATATATTATAAGAAAGAAGGAGGGCAAGCTTTAATTTCATCATGTGATGCCACTGATTCATAGGAAACCTCTTTAGGACTATGTTTGGGAAGATCCTATAAATGTGTTGTAATTGCAATCATTAATGTGTTTTCAAAGATCGCTGTCAGCATCTGCTAACCTGACCCTTCACATCACAATTCTCTTATATGTGGCTTTTTCTCCAGGAGCAGGGCAGGTGTGGAGTGGGGTCACTCCTTTGTTGGGCTGTGCCCCAGAAAGAGGAGCCAAAGAAGATGGAAAACTTCAGCTTGTCCAGGAAATCCTGGGTGGGAAGGAAAGCTAGAAACTGTGTAGAAACTTCCATTAAGCAGATATATTTCTGGTTTTGGAGGACAGTGGTGGGAATTGCCTGATGGGAAGGCCTGGACTTACCAGAATAGAAAGTATCCCAGTATTCTACTCACTGGAGTGGAAAGTATCCCAGCCCTTAATGACACAGTTTGGAATAAGAGTAGAGTGTTTCCTAAACCTAGTCTAAATCCCTCTGGGTTGAGGACTGCCCAACGACAGCTTTTCTGTTTTTACAGCTGTAAATATGATGCGAAAAGATTTCATGAGTGATTGAAATCTAGGTCATACTGTGGATTTCTAATCTGTTGATTATAAATTGTGAGGAAAGAAATGCTGAAGTTATAAATCATAAACTACCTCTGCAACGCTAAAGGCTGCTTCTACTGTGCTGCTCCCCACACTTTTTGTTTGCTTTTATATCGAAACAAACCTTACAACCATTGTCCAACAGATGTAGGAATGACAAATGAGTGAGATGCTGGGTATGGAAGGTTTTCTTCCATGTCTTAGGTTCCTTTATTAAAAAGCTATGACAGCATTAAGTGCTTTATAGTTGTCTGTGTATTTTTTCCTCTTTTGTTTATTTTTGTCTAAAGCTTTGGAAACAAGTGGCTCTAATGGATCATAGGCTGTCTCCATGTGAGCCACATCCTGAGGCTTCATATTGAGTTTCATTACTTTCTAAGACTAAACAATTGTTCACATCTATTTTTTTCCTATTTTTATCTGTCTCACTTACTAAGAGTCAAGCTAAAAACCTTTCCTTACTCGATATCAATGCTAATAATTCCATAAAGGTAAATACAGGAAGCAGGGGCAGCTTTATAGTCTGAAACAGTGAATCTGTGACACCTTTCCAAATGCAACAGCTTTAGCCATATGCCAGAGGGGAATTTTATTTTTTTTTAATAGGAAAATTGTGGAGCTTGAAATAATTGTTCTGAGAGTAATGAGAAGGAAGCTACCATCCCTTGGAGTACACATGTACACATAGTTATAGACAAGTACCTGTGACAGCACAAGATTTCCTGTATGTCTAAGTACTTCTCTGTCTGGGAATGCATCCTGCTCTTTCACTGGGATCAGCACCTCAGCCAAGAGTTTAAGGGGCTGAAAACTGCCTCAATCCCACTAGCAGTGCAATCTCTGCAAGAATTGCTTCAGCAGGATAACAGGATAAGGAAGGAGGAATCATTAATTTTAATTACTTATGACACTTGGGTCTTCCACAGAACAGATACACTGGTTTCAGAAGGTAATGTTTTAATTTCTTTTTCCCTTAAAAAATAAAAATATAATTGAACAGTGTGAATTGAGCTGCAAATCAATTGTTCTGTAGAAAAAAATGTGTTCACACAGAAACTGAAGAATGAATTAAACTGTCTGCCTCAGAACTTGACCCTAATTGAGGTGATTCTCCTTGATAAGTAATTAATCAGGAATCCTTGTTCTTAACCCTCTGCATGGAGAGTGGGCAGGAAGAGGGGCTGCTTCACCTCATCACTTCCCATATACACCTCCATACATCAAATATAGGGATATGCAACCATTCATAGAAATATCTGCAGGTCCTGATGGGTTAATATTGGTGAGACCAGGTGGAGAAGGTGGATTGTCAGCACCTACCTTTCTGCTTCAAGGTTAGTATTTGAGTGTGAGATGCAGCACTGAAAATAATCATAATTAGAATTATCCAGGCATTAAAGTCCTCCTGTAATATAAGAAGTGGAGCTTTGTGGTGGAGCAGCTTTGGTGGATTCCTTGCTTGTATTTTGTTCTGTAAGCTGGAGTTTGTGGAGTTTCCTCACAGCAGGGTGGGCACAGCACTTGCACAATGCTCTGTCTGGGCTGAAAGAGGAAATGAGAGAATGTTTACTGGGGAGATCTGTCTATCACAAATGTCCTTTGCACTGGCAGAGCCAAGAAACCTGTCAGCAATTGCACTGGCAAAACAGAAGTGGCAAAAACCTAGAGCTTCACCACAAGTGAAAAAATGTGTGTCTGATGTCCTCTAATGGTGTTACTGCTTAATGAGACTATTGGTGGGTAAAGAACAATTTGGAAAAAGTAAGAGAAGGAAAAGAAATAGGGTTTTCTTTTTATAGCCTTTAAGTTATCTCATTTAGCACAGAAGAATGTCAGAAAGGCAGTATGTGCACAGCCATGCACACACACCTGCCTTGTCTGGTGCTGTACTAAAGCCAATTTGAGTCTAATGTGTTTGAATAAATTGCTCGAGTGGTTTGCTCACCCATGTGGAAACCTCACCTCTGTGACACTGGCAAAGTCAGCAAGACATTGGGTTATCTGGTGCAGATCACAAGATATATCAAACATAAGCTTCCCATGAGGCTATTTAAGATGCAGACATTTTTCCCTTGCTATGCTTTTACAAGTCACATTTCCAATGGGTCTCAATAGGTTTTTTGATGGTTTATTTTTCCCCCTTTCAGAAATGCCCATTCTTTTTTCTGCCATCCTAATGTAGTTGCAAAAGCTTATCTGACCAAATAGCAGTGAAATTATTTTTTTTTCTTCTTTTTCAAATGATCCCTCACTCTCATTAAAGCTGTGGAAATATGAAAAGGAAAATAGTTATATGTCTGGTTTCTACTAAGCTCTTTCTAGCAAAACCTTGATCTTAGTAAAGACAGAATTTAAAAAGAAACAAAAAATGTAAAGCACATAATTTGCATCAGCTGTCTTTCAAATATTTTACCATCACATCTCTTCCACAGTGAAATGTGTGAGAATAGCAGTATGAGGCAGAAGCTCTGAAAAAGTGACAAGTAACTCTAATGAGAGATGCTCTGTTTTTAGCATGTTACTATTTCTAAAACAGCCATGACTTCTGTGGAGCTCCTTCTGACTTTTAACTTTGTGAGGTAAATATCTGCCAAGTATAATAAAAAACAATAAATGAAGAAAGTAGCTGCAGTAAGGGCAGAAAACAGGAGTACACTACCAATGATGTTAGAATGCTGCCCTAAACCATTGATTGCTGGCTGCCCAACATGCCCTGTTTCCAAAATGATGCTTTCCAGCAGTAATAAAAGCTTGCTCTAAGTGAAGAGTTTGTAACTAAAAGGATGGAGCTGTTCCCTTCCTGTGTGCTGTTCGAAGCTAATGATGCATTTTGCAATGTTGGCTGTTAATGGCTATTGTTTTACATCAGCAAATACTTAGATATTGTTAAGAAAACATTTAAGTATTGTAAGCAAATACTTATATATTTTTAGAGATTTTTAAAAATAACATTGTGTCCATGAGCACAAATATATTTGGACATCGTTCAAGCCTGATACTGACCCTTCCAGTAAGGACAGCAACATTCATGAAAGTTCCCTGCTTCAGAGAGGCACTCAGAGCCTGACACTACAGACCTCTGTTATAGGCAAAGCTCCCTTGGAGTGGGTTAAGTTCAGTTTTGATCTTTTTCTGGTTTCCTTGAGGTCAGCTTTTCCAGTTTTCTGGCAGATTTCTTCTTAAATACAATTAAGGAACTTCTTGATTATTGAAGAACATATTGTCAAAGGTGCTCATGTTATTTTGCTGTGCTTCCCCCCAGAGATTTCTTCCTTGTAGAGGCTGTTCACAAACACTAATGATTTCTTGTACAGAACCCTTTCATTTGTAACACTTCTCTTCCACAGGGTGGTGCTTTGTTTTGTGGTTTTTTTTTTTTAAGATGCCAAAACAATGTCTTTCAAACCTTGGGTGTTGTTAGCAGCAAGAGCAGAGAACGTAGAGGTAGCGATGAGATTTTGCTTTCCCCTTCCAGCTACCTGAGGGATTTCACAGTCCAGTCAACGAACACTGTTTGATCACTTCCTGTGCTACATGTATTCGGTGTAAGGATTTTTACATGCTCTGTAGCATTAAGTGATCAAAAGAAGTGAGATCTTCTGTTGTAGCATTGATAATAGGCTACTCTGCGCTGCGTAGCACAGCACACCAGTAAATTGTCAAGTTGGTTTTGATTCTGAAAGATCTTCAAGATGAAGAAAGGTAACTACTACCATAGAGGAAAATATACGTGGCATTAAAGCTTGCCATAGAATGGCTCTACACTTGAGGATAAAAGGAAGAAAGCTGGCAATAGAAATTATAGGAATGTTCAAAAATTGGGACAGCAGCCAGGAATTGCCTTTCTTCCAAACAGCCCAAGTCCTACCTGTGGCATGTCATATCTCTGCTGGCTGGGAACAGCACAGGTTACATATCCTTGTGTGGGGACTTTTCATTTCAGTTCTGCATTTGTCTAATAGACCAGCAGTCAATTTTTGTGTGTGTGCGTTTTCTTTTGATTGTTTTACTTTTGCTAATTGACTTTTCAGTTGTAATTGCTTCAGATAAACAATTTTCTGAAGAAAAAATATCATGCTTTCTTCATTTTAAAGATAGGAAGCAAAAAATATTCATCTAAGTCCACTATTCAGATGCCTAACTTTTAAATCACTATGTGGACTGGATCTTTTCCCTTTTCCTTTCAGTTTTCTGTCATGTAAACTCATGACACTAATGAGTACTTAGCAGCCAAGATGATTTAGGAACACGTTATTTTCAGCTGGTGACCCCAAAGAAAGAGAACAATATTTAGGAAACAATTCTGGAAATGCATTGGCATTCAGGCAATCAGAACAATAAAGGAATACAAAATGTGCATTTAAAAAGTCATTTAAAAGGGCTTTTTTCCCAGTGTTTCTGGTAGGAATCTGGAAATATTCAAGACCCTGGTTAATATCAAAGGGGAGTTTATCAAAGATATGAATGACAGGTAGGTGATCATTTTTCATTAAAGCTCGATAGGAGTTGGCTGTCCAATGCCATTATTGGTTTTTAATAATTCCTTACAGGCTTTTAGTATGAAAAGTCCTTTGACCCAGATTCTCAAAAAATTATTAGTGGTGCTTTCATGAGCATGTGTGTTGATCATATGGCTATTAATAATTTAGCATGAAAGCCTGTTTGAGAATGTGCTGATTCTTCACTTCTGGTTCCAGTTATACATCCTACTCACTCTGACTTTGAATTTGTTTCAGACACACAAATTATTAGAAGAGTTCTCTGAAACCTTTCTAAACACAGAAATCAGTGCTCTCAAGCCAGGACAATTTCCATTGTGGATTAGATTGTACTGATACCAAGGTGCTCCTCATTTGTTTTACACCTTCGTATGACTGTATCAAGTTCCAGGAATACTGTTTTAATAACCTATGTATAAAACTGCTATGAAAAACTGGAAAGCAAGCCTGATTTTCAAACCTCATTGTGCCCATTTGGAAGCAATTTGTGAGTAGCTGGAGCTTCCAATGAGCATGGAATTTCTCAGGCTGGACATCCTGTATTGAAGGTACTCAATATGTCTGCCCACATGGAAAATAAGTGTACAGAGGAAAGCCAAGCCCTGTGAGCTACCTTGGCCAGTAGTTAAGACTTTGTTTCCTTCAAATTATGCTCTGTTTGGTGAACAGCATCTCTTTAAACCATCCATAACATCTCACCATTACTAAAACCCCTGGGTAAGATGCTGGCAAGGTCAAGGTATTTCTGTGAAACATTTTATTTTGAAAGAAATACCACATTAAGGGCTGGCTATTTAAATTGGTTTTACTGCATGTTTTCTCAGAAAAACTTAATTTTGTGTACTGCAGTAATGATGCTGAGTGGATAATAAGATGCAGTATGTTGCTGCTGTGGGCTCTACACCATATGTCTTTCATAACTACTGCATTTCAAGGGTTGGTTGTTCAGGTAATTGTATTGTCTCAGGAATTCATCATCAGGGTAACCTGAAGTCATACACCTGTAATACATAGCAATATTGAGAATTTCAACATTTGAAACTAAACAGAAAGACTGCAGAGTAAGAGTTGAAGTGTCAGAACTGTAGATTTATAAATATTTCTATATTTTCTGCTTGCTGAGCTTTATGTATAAATCGAATTGCTATAACACTTTAAAGCAGACTGTGAGGACAATTATTTTAAAGCAGAAAAGTGATTAAGTGATAAAGTACAAGTAATTTTTTCATAGTAGTAAAGGGTAGTTGCTTCCTGCCCTGAAATGCTGGGTCAGTGAATGATTGCTCTCATGGTATCTTTTTTCCAGAAATTTTGTTCTGTGTGTCACACAAATGGCACTTGGGGACATAAAAAATTGTTATGCCACATGTTGCTCCTTCCACCTAGTGAGCCACTTAGGTGGCTCTTTTTCTAGGTGCACCTTAGTTCTAAATTAGTGGGATGCTGAGCCCATATTTCATTTACATCTTTTAAGGGTCATTGGTTTAAGGCTAGAAAATGCTTAATTTTTATTGACCAATGCTTAAGAGAGCAGTAGCTCTGGTAACATCTGTATATATTTGCATACATAACATTGTTACAGTGACAGTGCTATTTCTTACATGTCAACCAGGGACATCTGGTGAACAATGAATTTTTATTATTTCTGTATCTATTTAGAAAGCCTAGATAATTTAATGGCATGAAATTGGGGTCATGTAAAGGTTTATTAAATGGTCTTACAGAAATTCTGAGTAAAACAGGAGAGTGAAAAATGATGCAAATTTTTCCCTCCACGTCTCTTTTACAAAATTCATGGCACAACTAATTGAGTATCCCGAAACTAGAGGAGGAAAAAAAAAATTGTTGCTGTATATTTATGATTATCAATCTGTTGTTCAAGTGCTTTGTAGTGTCTCTGGAAGGATCTTGGTGTAGATGAAAAAGGTGTGTTTGTGCTTAGGCAGGCATGCACGAGTGCTGCAGGAAATACTGTTAGCATTTCTGGCTCTGCAGACATTTTTCCTCTGTGAATAATCTGAACAGTGGCATAGCACAGTGCTGGGCAGCATTTTATTGCCAGGATTGCATTTCCACCGGGTGTGTGTAAATGGGTAGCGTAGATCTGACCGCTCTTCTCTCAGGAACCCAAGGGCCACATTTGGACTCCAGCCACCACTCAAACCCAGTGGTGATTTAACACAATTTCCATTTCTTCCTCTTGGTCTGCCAAGAGTATCTTGCAAGGCTTTGGGTTTTAAGGTTTTCTGTACAATTATCAGGACTGGTATCTTGGATTAAAATGAAAAGCATTTATCTTGTTTTGGTTTGGGGTTTTTTGTTTCTTTAGTTTTTTGTTGTTGTTTTTTTGGTTGTTTTTTTTTCATAACCTAAGGTCTACAAAGATGTGAATTTGAGAAATAACAAATATTGGGAAAATAAATGCTGCTAATAAATGGTGAGAACTTGCAAGAAAGAACACTCGGAATATCTTAGTGTCCTCACCTGGAAACTAGAAAAAGGGAAAATTTGATTGGTTTTGTTTTCCTTGCTTTTACATGCTAGCTACACATTACCAACTTTTAGGAAAAAAAAAACAAACCAAAAAACAAATAGATTCCCACTTGTCAGAAGTCAAAAGACTGAGTACCAGATGGATGCATCCTATCAGACATCAGCAGAAATCTTTGCTTGAAGTGCCAACCTCTGAGTAGTAACTTTGCTTACTGGCACTCTGATAGAGGTTTCATGCCTCTCCTGGATTTTCTGCAGTATGTCAAGCACTGATATAGTGAAAGCCTTTCTGAAATGCCTTTCTGAGTTTATGAAAGGGCACAAAACCTGACTGTAAGTACCGAAGATGAGGTATGACAGGTCAAGATGAGGCATGAGAAGAGAATGCTTGTTTCTGTTGTGTCTTGACTTGCAGTTGACTAAGAAGGGGTTAAGGGTTAATGTTGGAAAAAATAGGTTTGATATTTGTCAATTCTCATAGAGAAAAACAATAACAAAAAGAGAATATCATTAAGTTAATGATGTAAAACCCAAGAGAATGAATTTAAAACTCGATATTCAGAAAGCTCTTATATTCAATATAAGAGATACCTTCATTCAAAGAACTCTTCCCAGATGCTTTATATTTTCTGTGCCTTTTCCAGGAAGCATTTCCTCTGGAAGATACCAGATGGTAATAAGAAATAATGATGGATTATTAGACTAAAATATATATAGTTACTCCATTAATCTTGGAGTTCAAGTGTATCTTCTGTCTGTTGTGTATCCCTCACCTCCTGAAGCAAGCAGTGCTATTTTAAAATATGTATCTCCTTCAAGGACTGAGAAACTCACATTTTATTTTAATTATTTTTCAGAGCTTTCTATCATATAGAATATTAAGCTCTGATTACAATTGAATGAAAATTTTCTCAGTCTTAATAATACTCAAGAAACTTACATTTCAATAAAATCGAAGTAAACCTTCAGCTAGTTCTAAGACTTTGTTACTGCATTCACAAGACAGTGGTGCCTCAGGGGCTGATGATATAAAATGCAAGCTGGCATGCTTGAATTTTTTCTTCTTAATTTGTCCACCTGTGGGAGTCCCAGTGTTATTGCTTTTCCTTGGAAGTGGTTAAAGGTTGTAAGTGTTATGAGCTTTGGTTGTCTGCAGTCTGTTCTAAAACTACTCTTGTGCCAAATTTGCATCACTCATGTTTGACTAATTCCAGAGTTATTGCTACAGAGAGCAGCTGATGTTATAGGAAATATAAATTTTATATATATATGTGTGTGTAAGAGTGTGTATATATACATACATACATATATATGTATGTATATATATATATAGCATTGGTTTTACTGCCTTTTGGCAGATTGGTAGCACTGAGCTAGAGTCCAACAGGGAACAAATTGCAATGTCAGCTGCTGGCTTGATTTGCATTCCACCTTTATTGCTTGGTTCTCAGGTTCATCAGCATTCCTGGTGCCTCATCAGAAGTCTGTTAAGTATTTAGAGTACACAATTCATAAAACAGGCTTGAAAATACTCCACTGGAGTTGCTAGATTACAGCAGTTGCTGCCAGAGCTTTTGAAGACAAAACATTTTGAGGTGATTGGTAGGTACACATGCACACATACACATCCTACACTATTGGAGCAATCAAAGCTCCCAACATTTCAGAGCACATTAGGAGTATAGAACTGGGGCTGTCTCACGGTTTTATCCAACTGTTTTGAAGCCATCAACATATTTATCCTTAGCCCGTGAACTTGGACAGCAGAATTTAAGCTATACACAAAGCGTGCATTGCATGTTACAGTAATGTACAGGCCAACAACAAATTAATTCATCTCCTTGTGTAGGTACTGTAGAAATAAGTGCTACCCTGGCCTCAGAAACAGGACAGCTACGTGGCCAAAGCACCTCCAAACCAAAAGTTTGGTGTTTCTGGAGAGTTGCTGGCTGGGGCTCGGAGTGTCTGTAGATGAATCCGAGGTCCCTGTGCTGCATTGCCCCAGGGAGCAGGAGTGGTGATGTGGGTTTAGCATTATTGATACTACCTTCAGAGCTAAGGTTCAAAATAATTTCCGGAGACACAATGTTTAAGCCACTTCTTGAAATGTATCCCTCCTCTCTTTTGGCCTTTCTTGGAAACTTTCCCACCTCCAGCAGGACTCTGCTCTGTTATTGTGGCCTTAGCAGTATGGAATAGATAAAGGCACAGTAGGAAAATGGAATTGGTTCCATTACCATGTTCTCTCACAACTGGGTGAGACTGATAAAAAGAAAACAGGCTGAGAACCATAAACATTTCAGTGTATTTCTATGGGCTGTGTGTGCAGGGCTGATTTTTACCAGGGGAGCTCTGAAACTACCATCTTTGCTTGTGGGCAAAAAAATGTTTGCTTGTGGGAATGTGAGCCTGTGCTGTTTTGGCTCATTGGCAGGGATAGCACCATTCAACAGTAGTGCTGACTTATTGCAGTATTTAGTGATGCACAGACATTTCTATAGTGCCCATCAGCAGGGTGCTGAAGAGGGAACTTCTCACTCAGCATTTGTCTGAGGCTGTTTCTGACAGGAAGGATGACTTCTAAGATTATTTTGAATGAACTAGTGATAAAGGAAGATTTCTACCACTTTACTATGCAACTGAGGCTGGCAAAGTGAAAAATTTAGTAGGCTTCAGTACCTTTCCTTTCTGCACTACTATATTGCTCCAAAAAAGAAAAGAAAAAAGAGGAAATATAAAAACCAGCTCTTCCTAAAAGGCTACAGGCCCACTAGATTAAGCATAACAAGGCTGAAGGCTGAGATCAAGTTATCTCCACAGGTTACTGTATGTCAGCTGATCTACAAAAATTCTGTGTGCACATGGTCTTAACCTAAGACTGATGAAAAATAATGTGACAAAGACAAATGAAAAATAATGTTATCTTGGCATGAGGGAGGTGTGCAGTGAGTCAAATTCCTGCATGATAATGCAATGGCTTAGGAAAGCCCCTGTCTACATAGAAAGGTGATTATTGCAGCATCATGTTTTGTTTTGCAGTTCTAAATGGCCGTGCTCAATGGGGTTTTAATTCATATAATATTTGATGTGATGTCCATAAGTGAAACTTAAATATGGATATAATAATTAGGAAGTCTTCAATTTGAGACACAGACTTGCTTCCTTGTTTTATAGAGGTGTTACTGAGATGCCCACAGGTGCTGGAGAAGTGTGTAAAAACTTAAATATAACCTTTGAAAATGGATTTTTTTGTGGTTTCAGATACACAAATATGTTACAAATAAAGACAAAAGAATCACTGTAATATGTTACCAGCTTTTAGGGTGATATTTGCTCTTGCATCTGTATGCGTGTTGTTTGTGCACAGTATTTGTTAAATTTTGGGTTTTTTCACTAGAAGGTATAGATCTATAAAGGAAGGCTGAAAGTCTGCTTTCAAGTCTGCAAAGCATTCATTTCACTTGCCAATACCTGGCCATTTGCAAATGGTAACTTGGCTACAGCCCCACATGCTCCAGCTTTGGGAAAACTGCTGATGTATGTGCTGTGTGTGCCATTTCTTTTTACCCTCACCATTTCCATTCACTTTAAAGCTGTTTTGTTTTCTTTGTCACTTTTACAAATATCTAAAATAATATATTTATATACATATATATAGCAAATAAGAAAACTGGTATATAAAGTGTAGGTTATGAATAGTGTAATAATGAATCATGGTAAAATTAGTTAGCTTTATTTAATCCTCAGAGCCTTTGATTTCTTTGAAAAGTTGCATACGCCATTATCATTACATGCTGGTTTTCTGCATTTCAAAAATTAGTAAAAGAGGAGATTGCTTTAAAGCAGCACAATGTTACACTTCTTTGTATATATTTCTGTGTAAACAGAGTAAGCATATGAATGAAACAGGTGAAACAAATAAGCTACTGCATCCATGGGGGAAAAATGGGTGAAATTTATTCTGAGTCTAGTTGAAGCAGCTGAAATTAAGAAGAGTTACAGTTACCTTTCCAAGATAACTGGGAAATTGCTATGCAGCTCACATCAGAGGCATAAGAAGATGAGCATGAATTGGATAAGGTGGATCCCTTATTGACACTCTATAGACATGGAAAAGTAGCACCAGCGAATGGAGAATCATTAAAACAAGGAAACAAAAAGAGGAATGTTTAGAACGTTGTTCAATCAACTGAGCCAGCAAAAAATATTTTTCAGACTCTGCAAATCTCATCAGGAAATGGTCCTTTAGTTGTTCAGAAAAGATCATAGCTGAGAGCATGGTGCCAGAATGTTGAGGAACTGCAGAGGTGCTCAGCAGCTGCTCAGCTGTGTAACTGCAGCATGCAAGCAGTGCTGGAAAACAAAGTCAGATGTTTAAAGAGAATAAAATATAGTGGAAGAAGTCTTGCGTTCCTTGCTTGGGGGACTTGCAGAGACAAGGAGCTGCAGAACACACTTACTGCAGGAGGCAGTGCTAGTAGTAAGACAAAGAGAGTGCAGACACAAGGGCTCTGCTAGAGAGGTGAAACTGGTTCTAGAAGATTTGATGTGAATGACCAAGACATACAAAGCAAAATATTTCATTGTGTTTCATATGGTCTTGTAAAAACTTCATGAACTTTTTAAACTTTAAAGAAGGATGTACCAGTTCCAGGAACATGAAATTTCATGTAGAATTACCAATTATTATGAATAAGTCCCTAACCTCATACTGTGCAATGCTTTTCTTTTTTTCTCCTCAGTGTAATAAATACTTTTGTTGAAGAGTAGAATTGATTTTATAGGAGACAAAAAAAAAAAAAAATCAAAGCCCTTAAGTTAACTTTAATAGACATTAAAAGACTTTGTTAAAATTCAGGTGTCCCATTAGAGTGAACATTTTAATAATTAAAAGTCAATAAAAATGAAAACATGCTGATATGACTAATTTGAAAAATATACTGCTTTGCTCCCAGGTATTGGTGTACATGGAAGTCCCCTCAGTCCTAAGAGCACTCAAACACGGAAGTTTATAGGCAAATCCTAGAAAAAAAAAAAAAAAGGAGTCTCTGACCTTAGTGAGAACAATACCACATCCCTGTGTCAGCAAATGCCTTTTCCTGCTCTCTGGCTCTGAACAGGGAAGTCCTTGTTAATCAGCCAGTGTGATCTTGGCTTAATGATTCAGAATCACTACAATGTGATGCCAAAAATTTCTCCAAACGAAAAAAACAAATAATCTCCTTCTTTGTTATCATTTTTGAAGGCTCTAAGTATGAATGAGTTTTGAAAAAAGGAAAAGCAGGGCTGGAACTTGTCTTTTATGGCCAGAAAATTCTTGTATCTCTTCCAAGTGACACTGTAAGGCTTTCTGTTTTGAAAATCTAAAAGGAAATATTTTGTTTAATCTTTATGGAGGTGAGGGAGAGGACAAAGACAGAAACCTTGAGCTTTCCTCCATCTTCCCCATCCTCATCTTGATCTGAATCTCTTGGAAAAGGAGAGAGCTCAGTTTGGTGAAGCAATTCATTTGGAATATCAATTATTCTTCAAAAACATGTCCCAGACTTCCTAAGCTGTCAGAAGGTTTGTCACTGCTGCACGCGAACCTTCAGAAGTTACATCTGAGGAGGGAAGATGTTGTTAGAAATCTTCCCCTGTATGACACACTGTCTCAATTTCTTCTAAAACAACTCCTAATTAGTTATTTCTCTTCTTCCTCTTTTTTTTTTTTTTTTTCCCCTCCCCAACTCTGCAGCACCAGGGAAAAATTGGAGTCAAATTTAATGTTGGGACGGACGACATCGCCATCGAAGAGATGAACGCCATCATTAACGATGGGAAGTACCACGTGGTGCGCTTCACACGGAGCGGTGGCAATGCCACCCTACAGGTGGACAACTGGCCCGTCATCGAGCGCTACCCTGCAGGTAAGGCCTCCCACAAACACCTGGCACTAAGAGGGTGGGGGGTGCCTGGAGTTTGCCTCGTTTTGCTCCTCTCCTAACGCAATATCAGCTCCTTTGAAGTGTTTTAGTAGCTACATAGTTAAAAGAATCCTGAGCAGTACAGTTTATGATGATGGCATTTCCTAAGTGAGTTTAAAAGCCCAAATTCAAGTTATTACTGGAAGTGGAAAAATGCAGTTATCCAGGCATGAAGTAGTAGTTTTGTTTCTTGCTATCATTTGTTTTTATTGCACTTTTGGTTTAGTGGGGGGAAAAAAAAAGGCTTTGACAAAAGCTACACAGTTTAAAGTGACTCACAAGTCTATCCCCAAGTGATGGGGTGAAACATTTACTGAGGAAAGGGTTGTCTGTGTTCTTTTGATTACAAGATTACAGCAATCTGAAGCTTATGAATTTAGCAGAAGTCTTCCAGCAGACATAAACCAAGTGGCATTGCAGTTATCAATTGTACAGCCAACCACGCAAACTGAGGTGCCTTTACTCCAAATGCAAACTACAGGATATTATTTATGCAGATGATGCTGGTTACTTGAGGAGGACCATTAGTATGACAGCAGAGCTCTCTTGAGCAGGCCCATATTTAATTGTATGCAAATGCTATGCACTGAGGATTACTATGCTGCTAATTTTATTCATTTTTAAAGGCAACAGGTTTTTCAGATACGCAATCCCTTTCTTATTGAGTAGGACAACTGAGCCATTAATGGTAACTTATGCATCTGCATGTTATCTCCTAACAGTTGCTCTGTGTGTTTATATTAAGCAAAAGGCAGTAAGATGATGTAAAGATGTAAATGAAGGCAAATATGCAAACCAGAATGCCGATTGCACAAATGACAGTTCTGATTTATCGGTTTAAAAGTAGAGAATTCTTCATTTTTGGGGGTGGAGTGCAGCAGGAGGTTGTGTTTCACTAGTAAGGAGTGCATAGACCATTCCCTGGACTAATTATTAGTATTTAGGATGGAGATTTTTGTTATTGTTGCTGCCATTTCAGTTGTAGTCCAGCTATTTTAAAAGATAAAAAAAAAATTTTAAACATCCACACATGAAATATAACCCTTCAGATAATTTCTTGGAAATAATTCAGAATATATGAACTAATGAAAGTATGTATTGGGAAAGAGACTATGTACAGCAGAAGTTGTTAATAAACCCACCTATGTGCTAATGTGCTATGAATGAATGACAGCTCTGGCAATTAGAGCCATTAATGGTTTCTAAGTTAGACACATTTATGAGGGGTGATAAACACTTGAGGGAAAGGGGGATACTGAATGAAATACATTCAGTGATCTTTCAGATATTCCTGTTTCCCCTGTGGCCTCCTAGCTTTCTCCTTTTGCAGTGTTTGCTGAAATAAGGTGTAAGCTGGGGAGGACTTGTCAGAGTTTGTGTTCAAGACCTATTCAGCACAAAGGGGAAAATAGGCTTGAGGTGTTTTTCTGTTTATTTTGGTTTTTGCCTAAATGATTAGCATGAATTCACAGCCTCCAAGCTCAGGAGTGATGCATCCCAACAAAGAGGAAGTCAGGCAAGCATGCCAGGAGGTCTGTGTGAATGAACAGGGAGCTCCTGGACAGGCTCAAACACAAAACAAAGCCTTGAGTTCTGAAGCTAGTGGCACACAGAGCTTGTTTATACTGAACAAAGGTCAATTTAGAAAAAAGAATTATTTCCTTGGGATGGGATTGGTGGAATGGAAGAAAGTTGGATGCTTTATTTGAAAAAAGAAAACAAAATATTAAATTTTTATTGAGTTTCCATGAGTGCTGTTTGAGCAGGCTGCATTCCAAGGCATTCTCAGTTGCTTCATTAGCTGCAGTACAGAATCTCTTGGCTTGTTTTATTATTGGATCTTCTAAGACTGCTGTTGGTCTGTAATTTTCTTTGACTTTCCCATAGTAATATTTTATGACTCCTGTATGCCATAGCATTGCTTTTGGTTGCTATCCTCCCCCTTTTCACCTTCTATCTCTTCTCCTTTCCCAGAAAGCAACCATCAAGCCACACCTTTCTCTTCTCTTACTATGCTGCTCCATTAGATTTGCCAGTCTTCTTGTTTTGGGTTTTTTTAGTTAATAGTAAAATGTAAATTAGGCAACCTAATTGGTAAAGTTGCTATACTTATATACGCTGGATTTTTTTTTCAAAGATAAAATTAAATAATTTGTTGGTTGTCTAAAGCATACCAACAGATCAGGTCTTTCTTTTTGAGGAAAGATTTTTCTCAGAATTCCTCTTCAGGTTGGGATCCCTGATTACAAGACATTGCTTGCTTGTGTTTGGTGCCTTAAAATGCTGCATTAAGATTTTCTAAGAGAATTTTCTGGTCAGAGACTCAGGAATTTCCAGTTTCATTGCCTATGTATCCGTCATCTGGCCTCATGTAACTGCTGTGGATAAGGATACCCAAGGCCCAAAACCAGCTGCTACCTTGCAAAAAAAAATCACATGGCAACACTTCACAGAGCTTCCATGGTGGCTTTGTGTTTTACCCAAGAGCTGCATATAATGCAGAAGAGTGACCCTGGAAGATGAACAGAATGCAGTCTGTCTCTCCTGTGACATCATTCTTGATCCCACTAGATTTGAGTTTGCTCTGGGCCAATGCACCTTCAATTCTTCTCTGAGTGGGTGTGAAATGAGAGAGCTGTAAAAGGAAAAGAGTCAGGGGTCAGTGGTCGAGGATGATTATCCTAGTTAATGTGGATGGTTGTTTTTTGAAATATAGTTGGGGAAAATGTGTTTTAGTCCTAGTCAAATGTGAAGATTTCTGTATCCTGAAATGGCTGGATGATTTTCAGAAACAGAGGTTTGGATTTACATATGTATGTTCTTCCAGACTACCATCAAAGTAATTTTTTTTTACTCTGAAGTTTCTTTCCTGTCACTTTTATGAATAAAATAAATTGCTAGAGCTATGAGGATGTATACTTTGATTTCTGTCCTTTATTAAATGTTGAGCCTGTTTTCCCCACTTCTTGTGTTTGTGGCTGGTGCATAGCCCTGTGATTGTGAGTGGCACACTGTAGCTTCTTGATAGTTGATTAAGATGCCCATATATTCACTTGATTTATTTATTCCATCTGTCTTAACTAGAATCAGTGCTATGTCTCTTTGCTGAATTATCACCATCCCTCTGCACCTTCCTGAAGAACTATAGTATTTGATCTTGACCTCTTTTTCAGATAGTAAATTCACATTAACTTATCTGGATGCAGCCTAATTGATGATCATATTAAACAGGAATGAGAAAACTGCTGAGTATTCAGTCAGAGCTCCTAATCAATAGACTATCCCCATTTCCAAGCAGATCCTTTCTACTCCTTGTGGCTTATCTGGTCTGCTTCACTGTGTAGTTTTAATTTCCCTTCCCAATGGTCTGGCTGCTGTTGTGGTGATGGGACTGCTCCACAATAGCAACTCCAGCTGCTTCTGTGAAGAGGCTACTCTTGTAACTTCAATTAGGTAATAATTCTACACTGAATTGCCAGTTTCCTAAGGGTGCATAAAACAAAGAATTTGTTCATTTGTGTCAATCTGAACTAAGAATTATGGCAAAATAAAAAAAAGGAAAAAAATAAATAACTTTTAGTAATATGAAAATATTAATTTCAGTATTTTTGAATAAAATATTCTGACTTTTCATGCCCAGTGTTTACAGGGGACTTAGATAATCTGAGAACAAAGCATTTTGTTCCATTTGAAACAACATTTTCTTTCTTAACTGAAAGAAAATATGTTTAAAATAAGATTAAAAAGGGAGGAAGAAAAAAAACCACACACCTTTGTCATAACAGTACTCATAACCGTATCTATTTATCATGAAAGACAGTTTTCTTAATTATCTCATTTTTGTTCCTTGGTAGTGAAGTGTGTATATTTTACTAGTTAGAGAACATATGTCAAGACAAGGTAGAGGACATTTTAAAGCCCCAATAACCACTACTTACTGTGAAAGAATTTCAGAATCACTTTTCTGACACTAACTCTGTGCTTTCTGTGGTCAAAGGCAGTTTTCTCAATGATGATTCTTTTAAAACACACACCACAAATAATCATTTTATCAGTGAGGATTTTCTCTTCATGATTTCCATCATAAATCACACTGATGCGGATTTTTCTATCTAGAAAATGACCTGTTAGATACTGGGCAATGGGTATATGGTTCCAAAGCTGCCCAGTCTGCTGAGAATGCTCAGCATTCCTGAGACCCTGCAGTAGTTTGGAAGACACTGTCTGATGTTGGCAAATATCTAAAATGATGCCCTCCCAGTCATCCCTGGATCTCTGCTTAGCCTTAGAAAAGCATAACTTTATTGTAGCTGTCTTCACGTAACCATGGGTCAGGACATGTCAGGGATGTGTCTGACAGACCGAGATCTGACAGCATGAGCATGTCACTCACATTGCTTGCAGAAAAGAGCTTGTCCAAAGCATTGCCAGACTGCTGGAACAGATGCATCCCTGTGATTAGGAGGTATAAATCATGGTAGAGCACAGACACCAAAAAAATAACCTGTGTGAGAGACCATGGATGCTGGCAGAAGGGCAAACTCACATTATGCTAAATGCCAGTACCTCTGCAGTATGGCAATCACCAGCTTGAAGGGCTTTGGTATAATATAGAATAATTCTGCACTGTTTTTGTTTTGTTTGTTTGTTTGTTTAGTTGAATTGGGGTTTTCTTGGTGGTTTGGTTTTGATTAAAGAGCTGAGATCACACGTCTTGTCTTTAGGGACCGTCTCTGGATCTGTGAGATAAAGGTTGTTCCTGCAGAATATCCAAGGGCTAGGGGAAGGGGACATATCATTTAAATGTTTCTCTTGGTCCCTGTATTCTAGAAAATAGAAAAAATGTCTGTCATCTTTTCATGGGACACATGTGACTTTGAGATAAATGCTAGGAGTCAGCTATTACCATGTATCCTATTTAGGGTAAATAACATCCATTTGTCTTGCTTTTTCTGTGTTCTGATTGACTACAAAACTAACAGGAGACATTTGTGTGAGTACATTGGTTTCTCCAGGAATGGATTAGCATTTCCCAAGCGATCCAGGTACTTGTCTGACTTGCTTACTGTTGGCTTAGAAACAGCTTCCAAATTCAAGCCCCTACAGCCTCTTCTGAAGAGGACCAAAGATGTTTTTCAGGTATAAGTGTGGTGGTAGGGAGACATCTCAAGCACTTTCACAAATGTGTCTTTGAATATTCTAATAAAAGGGACAGTCAGCTTGTTATCACCACATCCATAACAGCCAAGGTGATGTAGGAATCTAACAAGTAAATGATCACTGTGTGTTTGCCTTGCCTTGTGCCAGAGAGCAAATTTTCAAGTCTCTCTGGCCACTGCTGTTTGGACACAGGACTTACAGGGTGATTCACAGGAAAAACCAGAAGCTTCTGACTGCTATTTTTTTGTCCACTAACACATTGCCTGTACCCTTTTTCTCACTTGGTTCCTCCTTTGGATAAAAGAAAATGTCTTGATTCTCACTTGTGTGTGTTCCTTTGCTATGGCCAGAGTTTTGACTTCTACAATCAGATCTGTCATGCCTCAATCCTGATAGTAAGACATAGAGGATATGAGGAAACACCATTATCAGATAAGCTGCAAAGTTTACAAACCTGGAGGAATCTCCCATTACTTCTTCCCAAAGACAAAATGAAAACTGTCCTTATGCCCAGGAGGGAAGTCCAATGGAAAAGACTTGAGCAATTAAGAAGAGAATTGAGCAATTTAGCTTCTGTGAAACAAGAATGCCCCATGTCTCCTGGTTTGAATGTCATTTTCCTGCTGTGGGAAACCAGTGGTGCCAGTAAAATAAGGACATCTCATAGGATTTACTTCCCTTGGAGGTAACAGTGTTTGGAAAAATTGTGAGGATTTCTCAGGAGCTTTCCCTCTGGGAATAGGTAGAAGGTGAATGTGCAAGTAAACACTTTATATATAAGTTTATGCCACATGTATAAAATCAGGCTTTAGAAGTGGAAGATGTGGGTCTAAAATATTTACTCTATGGAATTAATAAGAAGAGAATGGGAAAAATACCAGTTAAGTCAATAGTTATTTTGTGACCAAGTAACGTCTCACCCTCCCTGATCTGGAAAACAAAACTCATCAGTGTTATTTATGGCCTTTCATGTGTCCATGGAGTCACATCTCCCTGGGGTTCTGTCTGTGCTGAGGTCTCCACCCAGGAAGGTCTGCTGGTACCTGGTATAGTTAAACCTACTCTGGTTTTGTAGGAGATAATGGGGTATAAATATGAATGAGTTAACATACTTGGGGTTTTTGATTAGCAAAAAGTCTTTGAGGAAGTTCCATGTGAAAATATTCAGGAAGCATTTACCCAGCCCTGGTAGTAAAGGTCAAGTTCTTTGATGGATCAGACGCTCTCTTAGGGAGAACAGGGTCACAGATTCTCACCTAATGAAAATCAAAGTAGTAAATAAATTGATTTTCAGTGGAAGTATGATCACTTAAACCTTGTCATATATTGAATAACATTGATTTTTTTATATGAAAGTAAAAAACCATACAGGCTATAAAAGAGACAAATTCGAGATTACTACAGAAGAAAAAGATTAGTGAATGAAGAATTTAAAAATTTGTGATTCCTTTAACAGGCAATGAAAAAACAAAATGGAAAAGTGAAAGGGAGAAAAATCTAAAAATAAAATTTTTAATATAAAAGCATTTTGAAATAAAAACATTTAATAATCCAAATTTTTTACATTTTTGAAATTCAGAAATTATTGGTTTTGTGCAATTTATTTGCAATTTTTCTAGAATGAGAGATTTTGCAAAATCTTCATTGGCTTAAACATTTCAATCAAAGAAAGTGTTTTCTTATCTCAAAGTTAAAAAAGAAAAACTGACTCTTGAATACAGAGTAGCAGTAAAAGTAAAGTTGACCTATGAAAGATAATGCACATGGGTGAGATAATCTGAATTTTCATAGAAAATATTTTTAATTGATTGCACTGGCTCAGGACAAAGGTTTGATGCAGTACACAGCTCATGGATTATTTCATTACCAGTCAAGAAACAAGTTCTGAAAATGTTTAGAATGCTAAAGAAAATATTAATGGAACTATATTTAAATCAATGGGCCACTTTCCCTGTAAAGGATTAGTGGCTTGCATGTTTGTTTTTTTTTTTTTCTTCCATTCCCATTTCCTTTTTTTTTCTGCATGTGTATTTAAAAGTAAGGTTAGTGATAGAAGACCTTAAGAAATTAGAAATTAAAATTTACTGGGTCAAGTCTGCTTCTTTGCATAAATTGTTTCTTTTAGAGGATAACTTAGAAGAAACATCCTACTCAGAAGAAATCCTTTTGCTTTCAGTCCAGGCACTTTCCAGTTCATCCCACTTTTTTCTTACATGTCTTTTTCAGAATGATTTTCTCATTTCTCATCATAATAACCTTTCTTCGATGCTGTTTTTGTTTTGAATTTGGTTTTCAACTGCACATGTGTTTGAAAATGGACAGTATGAGAACACTAGGACCTCAAGGATATCTGAAGACAGTAATGCAGATATTAATTCAGAATTTTAAGACCTTAATTTTCTTTTTCAGAACTGGAAAGCCCAATGTCATTCTGTAGCTGACTACCTGTTGAATGTCTTTCCTCACGAATTCTCTATCAGAGTATCCCAACTTAGGGCAAGAAGTGGTGTGACTGGTCCTATATCTTTAGTGTGTGACCTGCACCTTGTAATGTAAGCTTTGGTGTCACTTCTATTAATTCAGAAGGGCTCTGTTCTTCTTGACTGATATCTGCAGCCTCTTCAGCATTACCACCATGTCTACTTTCATGTCATCTACAGATTTCATTGTGTGGATGGCACTTTATACTCAGATCAGTGAAGAAAATACAAAAGATGATTTATTGCTGAACTCAGCTTGGGTACTTTCTCAGGAGTTCCACCAAGGTAGTTTTTCTGGGGGAAAACCATTGTTTTTCCCTGCAGTCGTATCTTCAGTGGCTTCTGTGGTAGCTCCTATGGTCTAATGCCATTTGGGAATTCACCATGGTATTCCTCTTGTTAACTCCATGTAGAACTCAGCATTGATTTTATCACATTTCCATGACTAAAACACATGCAGGCCTTCCACTCATTCATACCATAGATGGCATCAGTTCCCTAAAATACGTGGAGAGCTTTGGGACATCTGACCCACCTACTATGTCTCGAGGATTTATATTAATATAGTTAATTTAGTGGGGAACATAAGGGCCAGAATATGGTACAGTTGACACATTGGCAGGTCTGAATTTGACAAGCAAAGACTGCTTATCATCTGTGTGAATGATTCACCAAGAAGCTAAAGAAGAAACTGAATGAAGTGGGAATTGCAGGGAGGAGAAAATTCCAGGGCTGGTTCCTGGAACGAGATGTATCCTGGGAAGATGGGAGCCTTGAGTGTGATGCAAGACAAGCAGCCCTTGAATTCAGAACCTGTCAATAACCACAGCCTCTACATGAGATAGAGGAAGGAGAGAACAAACCCTTGTTCGATGCTATTCTTTGTTTTTTTGGTTTGTTTTTTTTTTTTTTTTTTTTTTTTTTTATTCAGGTTTTTACATTTTCACACTCCTACATACATTTTTCACACTCCTCTATTTTTTCCAGAGTTAATCCATGATTTGCTACATGACATCGTATCAAATGATTTACTGAAATCCAGAAAATTAGATATACTTCATTTCCTTCATCTAGAAAATGAGTTAGCTTGTCAAATACAGCTGTTAAACTGGCCTAACATGATTTGGTAAAGTTTTGCATTTTATCTCATTTTCCAATTGCTTTCATGTCTTTATTTATTTTAAAATTTGTTCTAAAGCAGCATGTATGGCTAAGGTCAGACAAAATACTTCAACTGGGTAGTTTTTAAATTCTTCTCATGTAAGTCTATTACATTATCTGTTCTCTACTACAAGAAATAACACATCTTATTGGATGCCTGGATTTAAAAACTCCTGGCTTCTTCTTTTTAAGTTCTGGGATAGAGATCATCTTTCTCACTTTCTGGCCATGCAAGTTCAATAAGAACATGCACATTGCTTTTTCCAGAGCTGTGGAGATCTATATTAAACACATTCCTGTTAGTCAATTCAATCTGCTCCCTTGGATCACCATCAGCCTTTCTATAAAGCAATTCTCCTTTATGATCTCTTTTCGTTTATATCACTTTAGAATCTCTGGCCTTTTAATTTAGTTTACTTTCTTTGGGAGGTTCCTTGGGCTTAAATTCTGGCAACATTTCTTGAGTATTTATTTATTTTTCTAATTCTGAAAGGTACTGCTTTCTTTACTAAGCAAGTCTGGGGTTTTAACCTCCTGTAACATAGCCTGTGATAATGTACTTTTTCAGTCTAGCAGGTCTCCCCTGGTATATTTTAGCCTTGCAGGTGCAAACGCAAAAAAAAAAGTCATCATTTTAATACTTTATAGAATTTCCAAGTGTCATTTCTGGCTGAATCCAGGCCCTTACACTGATTGCATAATCTGACTTCCTTCGTGTTATCAAATTTTGTTCTTTTTAAATCAAGAATCTGATTTACAGGCTTATTTTTAGTTGTCCTTATACTAACTTAAGTCAACTCCTGATCACTCAATCAAAAAAATGTTTCCTACAATTAACTTTTCTATGTCTCCAATACTTAGCCAAGGCAAAGATAAAATTGTGTTATTTTTTGTTGGTTTTGTCTAGACAAAATCCTCAATGAGGATTTCCTATTGTAGGAAGCTGATGTCTACCTTTATTAATGTTGTGATGTCCAGTTATAATATTAATAAAATGAGGCATTATACCAGAGTGTAAAATAATGGCATGGAGAACTAAGAATAAGACAAGGAGTTATTTAAACTCAATTCAGTAAGTTCTCCAGAATAAAGATGGAAGAAAGTATTCTGGAAGCAGGAATCAAAATACATTAAAAATTCATCTAAGTTACTGAGACACAAACCAGCAGTTAAGTGATGGATGTAACTAGGCCAGTGTGCTACCTTCCCTTTGTAATTGCACAACTGATTTCTTGCATGTTTTTCTCATTTCATACAGCTCTGACTGCTCTTTGGTTATGATTAAATGTATTTGTCAGCATGCACCCAGGTCTCACATTCTGTATAATTTTATTGTCAATGTGAAAGATTGATGTTAAAAAAAAATGGAACTTTATTTTCCCATTCTCTTTGGGTGAGCCTCTGCTGCAGCTTACTCAAAGTCAAGTAATTTTTTTTTTTTTTTGCTTTTAAAATACACTGCTGCCCTTTGAGAGATTATGAAATTGTTCTATCCTGCTGCTGTCTTTATTTAAAGAACCTAGGTGATACCCAAACAAAGCACTACAGTAAGTCTCTTTTCAAAAAGTGGTTTCAGTAAAATTTCCCAAATCAGCTTTTTAATTTGACAGCTTATCAGGTCTTTCTGTCAGATAATGCAATATAATAATGCTTCTCTTAGTCTGCAGACAGATTTTTTCCCCCTTTATTTTTCATCTTGGATATCCTGGTGAAATACAAAGGCTCATCCCTTCTTAGGCTTGTTAGATCCTGTAATTAAATTCAGATCTTGATAAAATGTGTGGCACAGTTGTCATTACTTGATCACAGAAGGTATAACACCTTTCAGTTAGATACGGCAAGGTGGCACAATGGAAGGAGAAAGAAAATGTCAAATGAGCAGTGATTCAGAAAAGTGTTTTTAAAATACTGAAAGAAACAGAGATGTGCTCTTTTTTTGTGTCTTTTGGCAAAGGATGGGCCAATGCCTGCTTTCCATAATTAGGCACAGGGTGATATGGAAATGGAATTTCTGAAGACAGCAAGCTACAGGGATTCAAGCTAGAGGAATAAAAAGCGAATGAAAACAGACCTAAGAATGAGACATGGCAAATATGACTCAGATGGTCCCTTTCAACCCTTCAGGAAAGCCCTTATCTATTAACAATTCCCAAAAGTCAGATCACAAAAGATGAAATATTGCCAATTCTTAGACCTTCTTTTACAAACTTGTATTTGCCACGACATAGGCTTTCTGTGTAACCTGCAGCATCACACGTACCCAATCTAGTAGGGTAAATTAGAATTGGAGGATTAACATCTTGTCAGTCAAGAAGAGAACAATTTACTCAAACTCTTCTCCAAGGAATTTTAGCTGCATAGTTTCCTTAACAATATAATGCTGGTATCTCTGATGGCATCAATGATTTAAAAGAAATTCCTCATTCTTCTTTTCTTTCCCAGGGGAGGACTGTGTTGTCAGTGCAGAGATTTGAACAGATTCCTTTGTTTCTCTCTCCTTCCAGCCCGCAGTGGGTTTGTATCTCATTACACAGGACTTTATATAACGTGTCACTCGCTGGGCCAAACCAATAATTCGGCCACCCCAGTGAAATGATTTCTGTGTAACGCTGAAGTTGGTATGCTTGTGACAGTGCCCCTGTCCTGAGATGGCTCACTGAGATGAGCACACACACATGGGTCAGCTCTGAGGCTCCCACTGAAGCTCCCAGTGGCTGGTTGAGCATGCAAGAGCAGAGTACAATGCTGTGTGCTTCTTCTGCAATGCACTCCATTTCCATTATCTTCTGGGGCAAGCCGGGAGTCAGGCTGCAGTGGGAGCCTTTCTCAGGACAGAAAAAATCAATGTGGTGTTGAGCCTTCCAACCAGACAATCTATCATATGGAAAACAAAATTATTTTCTCTGCAGTGCTGTTGTGTTTTAGGTGCTCTCGGAAGATGAGGTATTTTTTTATTTGGGGCACATTTGTGTATGTGTCCCCAATATATTTTACTGGTGGCATGAGGTGTGACAGCAGTATAGTACTTTATGTCTGCAGGACAAGAACTTCCATTAAACGAACTAATTCAGAAATAGTCACTATAATTCATATTGCAGCAGGGAAAACAGCAACTTGCTCTGTCCTGGATATATTTTCTAGAGAGCGAACTGCATTAAGTAGGTATCCAGAAGGATGCAAATCACTGCTGTCTGGAACATATAAGCATGCACATTCTTTAGACTCTCTTTCTCTCCTTTGTGCCCTGTGAACTTGGGGGAGAAGCTGTACACATATCTCTTCATTTTGTCATGCAATTAGATTTCTTCAGTCTTAAGACCTGTTATTTAAAAAACAAACAAACAAAAAACATCTTCCAACTGCAGCATCTGCACTTTCAAAATATTTATTTTCTTTAATACTTAGGATTTGAGATTAATGTTGCACGTTAGTTGCAACAAATTCTACTGTTGTATTATATCATGCATATACAATTAAGTTCAGAGTGTTCCAGCAGTTTCAAAGAGCTACCTTGACCCTAGCAAGGTATAGCTAAGCCAGAGGATAGGGTTTTTTTGGGTTGTTTTTTTTTTAGTCTATCCTACCTGTCAGAAAAGAAAACCTTGTATGATTTATATAACCTAGAACTTTTATGAGCTTCACAAGGGGCAGATTGTGTAGCATACAGCATTTCAAATAAATTTGAAGCAGAAATTGAATATCCCTCAGTGCATCAGAAGCATGAAACATTGTAAAGGGCATCCTAATTTCAGCCCCTTACATTCAGAAGTTAACTGAATTAAAGGCAGTGAAATCATGCTTTTACAAATTGGTTTAATTGAGATATGAATGGTTTATTTTCCTCAGTGAACTATTTCTAAGGCATTAAATGGCTTTTCTGGTGCAGCATTGGGTATAGTAGACATTAAAAAATGAATGAAACACACTAGCATCAAGGTTAAGTATGTATAAAGACAATTTTGATTTTCCTGTTTTACAGATCTGATGGGCATTAATAGAGGAGAGGTTTAATTTTTTTTAAATTGCAGTTTATACAATAGGGAGAGAATAATAAATATGTCCTTTGCAAAAGAACAAATGGTGCTAAAAATATAACTGTAGTTGGGTACAGGGCTCAATCTTGAAAGCATACTCCCATTTTCAGAGCTTGGTAATTGCCTCATAGCAATTTTTAACCAAAGGATTCTTTAGCATCTCACTTTAGGGTCCCAGTCCTGGAGCTTCTCTCGTGTAAATTCAAGTGAGTTTCTGTCTGAACTAAACTGCAAACTCGGTTATGGCTGCACTATCAGTTCCAGAAAGCTGTGGTGGATATGGTACACATGAAGGATTTGGGCAGAGAGGTTTCAGACTCCATTTCAGCATTTCTTCTCCCCTTTTATTAAGTTCTCTGGTGCTCATTGGTATCCTGTGTGTAAAAATCATCCTCTAAGAGCCAAATTAGAATCAGAAAGGAGCAGCACTGCAGAGGGCGGTGTGGCAGTGACTTTGGGGAGCCTGCAAATCACAGTCACAGGTCTCATTTTCAATCCCAAAGTTAGTGAATATTCCTCATCCAAGTGGTGAACAGTGAATATTGTTAATTTTTCATTAGTCAGCCTGAGGTAATCAGCTCAGTATTGCATACAACTGATGGTTCTCAGTGAAGGGCACTCACTGACTGGAACTTCCGCCAACTATTGGGGTTCTCTACTGGCTCTAAAAACCTTATGGCAATGCAGACAGTGTCCTGGAGAAATCGAATTCCAAGAAGACTCTTGTGGGGGGGTCTCATCTTTCAGGTTTCTCCACATGAAGCATCACATGAGGCTGTGACAAAGGAGTTCATGGAAATGGCTTTGTGGGCACAAAAGGCTAAAGCATTAAGAACTGGGGAGGATTTTAGCACCTTTTGCAGCACTTTGAAACAAGCTCTGGAACAAGTGTCAGAGTCTGTACCTGGGGTCTGTGGTTTTATGGAAGAAAACAAATTGGTGTGTGTGTAATGAGAACCCTGGAGAGGCACAATCTTAAGTGATTTATACTGTCAAAAAGAAAACTATGCAGTGACTTGATTACAGTCTAAGTGCTTTCAGGAGGAAAAAAAACAGTAGATGCTTACAGTTCTCTTTAGCTGTTCCTAGAAAGCTGTAACCATGAGCTAAGAAATTCATGGAAGAAATGAGCACAGAAATTCAACAGTGATCGTTGGTATTCATTTCTGAGAGATTTACCTCATGGTGTGTCATCACAGCAGGAGAAGGTGGTTCTCTGGAAATCCTGATTGAGCTGGTTATAAATTAACCAAAGAATAGTTTCATGTCTGAATACGTGCTTTAGTCATATCCTTTGATGTGCAGTTGACATTAGTCTTATGTCTTAGGAGTGTATTATCAATACACTCCTAAGAATAATGCTATGGCACCACTGTGTTCATCATGCTGATATAGCAATAACTTTCCAGGAATTAAAGTCAGAGCAGGAAAAAATAAAGTTTCCAGGTATCATTTCTATGCCCAGAAACATACTGTGCTAATCAAAAGCCATGTGATGCCTTAAATACATCAGTCCTATTGCATCAAACTGAGACTGTACTTACAAAAGAGCAGAAAGAGAATACTGGAAATATTACTTAAACCCCAATAAAACATTTATCTTCCTCTTTCTCAGCTTTGTATATTTATACATCTAAAAATCCTGATAAATTCCTGAAATGAATGATTTTTAGTTAACTGCTTGCTTATCCATTCCATCTGATAGCTCACAGTTTGTTGCATGTAATTTTTGCAGTAGCTGACTTTAGTTAAAGAGCATTCCATGGAGTAAGCCTGCATGCAGCTTTTCCAGCTGAGCTGGAGAGATGAGCCGTGCTGCAGGAGGGTGTCAAAAATAATCTGCTGCCTGTACACTTCCCTTATCTGTCATAGCTCTGTGGATGCACGCACCATGGGTGTTCTGTGCAGAAAGCAAAATGGGATATTACTCCAGTCCTTGTCAGAGTCCTGTTTTAGCCTTGTACTTTACTGGTGGTAACAACCCACCCTGGCAGTTAGACATATTTTAGTGTTAATTGAATATACTTCAGCCTCATACTTTCTAAGTTTTAGTGTTCTGCTTTAGAAGCAGTGGCAAAGCCGTGAACATAGGAATAAAAGCAAGGACAGGAGGCAGCTTGCTTTTCCCATGGAATCTACTGAGTCCATGCCAGTACTTTCAAGGGTGATGATGAACTGTAGATTGATGGACTGATGTAGTCCTTCCTGCTCAGAGGCCTGAATATCTTGAATTATGCTTATTAAACTGGAATGTATTAATATTTTATTAGTAAGTCATCTGCTCATTTTAGCTGTTAGTGTATTATCTGCTTTGAATTAGATGCTTATTTAATACTTCACTTTACTCAGTACCATCATTTAGAAATAAAAATAATTTAAATAGCATAATACATTATATTTAATAATGCATTAGTGCTTCATGTTAGAGAAGCTACAAGAGTTCATAAAGCTGGAAAGATGATAATAGCCTTATTTAATTTCAACATGGTGGGTTTTAGCATGTTTTTAAAAGGTCAAGTGGTTCCCTGAGAAAAAGTAGATGTGTAAATTGTGCTAGCAGAGCTATTTTCTTTCTAAAGTTGATCTTTTTCCCATTTAACATTTCATAAGTGTTTCAAAGTAGAAGTCAGGTCTACACTATGGGTATTACATCAGCAAATGGATTTTTGTAAAACAAAATGAAAAATTAAACTTATTGACAACTGAATAGTGATAATCTATTTCCTCGCAAATTCATATATGCTTAAATAGTTCAATACTGATTGTTTCTTCATTTTGGTGTTTCAGCTCAGATTTGCTCTGAAAATAAAGACAATAAATTTAGACCTACATGAAAGATAGCTGCCAGCTTTGCACTGTCCATCCAAAATGTGGCCTTCTTACCTTTTAAAACAGAGCAGCTCCTCATATGAAAATGTGTCGTGGGCAAGAGCTTAAAGCACAGGGATGTCTTGGTTTAGCTGATGCAGGTCTGGCTGCTAGGACTGGCTTTGGAGTCACTGGCTTTCTCTTCTGGAGGCCCAAGGCTTCCTTAACACCATCTGTCATCTGGAAACATCCCAGGAGAGATCTATTCAAGGATGTCTTCAGGCCATGACTCGGGAAGGCACCAAAGAATTGCTTCCATGCTTGATGCCCAGTGTGTCTTCATGAACTTTTGAAGAATGGGGTGCACTGAAATGGACTTTCCATGGATGTGGTTTGTGCCAACACTGGCATCCCTTCTCCTGCCTATTCCCCACACAGGGTCTTTACCCTGCAATGGGTCTTTGTCCCATTTTTAAACAGAGAGTATGAGAAATCACGAAGCAGAGATATCAGGAGAGTGATAAATGTGTTATGGTAACCAGACTTTCCTTTCCTTGAGAACCTCCTAAACCATACATGAAGGAAAATATAGAAGAGTTTTGAACATAGAAATTTGGAGTACCTGAGCACTGAACTTTTTGATTATCTTCAAAATTGCCATCTCAAAACAAAATTAAATGTTTCACAATAATTCTTAGTATTCTAGGCTGTACTACACCAAAAAAAAACCCCAAACATATATATATAAAACATAATCACAAGGGGAAAAACCTTAGCTAACTGCAAATGTGTTGCAGACTATTAGAAAATGAGCTGCATTTTATAAAAAGTTAAAATATGCAACATATCTTAGGTTACAGGGGAATTATTAGTGATTTTTAAAAAAGATATTATATAAAGGAAAGCAGATTATTTCAATTTTTATCAGATAAGATTAAACCTCTTCTGGGAATCTACTCACAGCCATTATGCTTTTCCATGGTGGTCGTCTCATAATTCTGCAGTTCTAAAGTACTCTTCTGCTTTTATCTCAGTGAGCATCTGTTTCTATTATTTACAGTTTCTGTTTCTGTGTCTTGCCAAAAGCATTATATGTGCAAGTTTAAACCTTTCCATTTGAAATAGATTATTCTTTTATAGTAGAATGTCTGCAAGGTTTAAATACACAAATTGAAATGCCACTTTTAGACAGAACTGAAAGTTTCGAGCTTGCTTTGGCCAAGGGCTACGGGTTTTTTTCTTTTTTTTCTTTTTGCTCGCACTGCTGACACAGAACAGATTTTTATCTCTTAAATGCCATTTTCTGTCTATATGGGCACATTTGGTTTTTTCTGCTTGGCAAAATCTGGTCCAAATAATGACATCTGTTTTCTTCCTGTTGGCTTGTGTGTAATTATGCTTGTCCCAAGGAGAACAAGCTGATACAGCCTGGGCAGGTGCTGCAAGTGTGACAAAGCACCTGTATGTCCCAGGACTTTGGGACATAGGGGTTAACTCCAGCATCTTCATGTTTTGTGAAAGAACATGAAATCAACATCTTTAAAATTTATGCTGCAGTGAGGTTAGTTTGTGTGCTGTTGATGAAGGCTGATGCTGAGTGCTTTGGATTTCATACAATGTTTATGAATCTGGTCATGGAATGAGCATGACTTTATCTGTACCCTGCACTGCCCCTGAACAGTCTGCTGAAGCAGTCCAATTGCAGCAGATTTAAAGATCACAACTGAAGGCAAATACTCTATTTTCTCTTATCAACCACATAACCAAGAGCAGGATTTAACTCCAGAAGATTTTTTCCAATTGTTTCAGATAACTTTTCATGTTGCAAATTGCTCACAAATAACTTATGGGAAAAATAGATTTTTCCAAAGCCTTTCACTGACTACAATAAAATGCAAGGATATGAGCAATGACCTTTTGGCAGTTTGTCCTTATTCTGATCTCAGAATTTATGTGGTGATTAAACTTAATTAGGAGACTTACCACACAGTTAATAAGTCCTTTCTTATTGATGGTTTCTACCTGAATACTGGATATTCATGGAGTTACAGCCCAGTGGGAATTTAAAATGAGAGCTGAGCACAGTGGTTCCCATTTGCCATTGTTCATTTATGTAATGTATTGTTTCTGTCAAGAGACATTCTATATAGTACTTCTTTTCTAGCATGAAATTAAGATCATCCAGATTGCTACCTGGAAAAAAGTCAGTAGAACACCCTCAGCAGCTGCTATCTCAGACCTAGATAATTTTCAATGCAATGGGCTTGAAACAGTCTCCATTCCTCGGTTGTTGAAAATCTATGGAATAAGAAACTGCTTACAGTCAACTTTTGGTTAAATTCGTATAGAAAAGGTAACCTTAAATGCTGTGACATTATGATTTAGAAACAGTTCAAAGTCCTTTTACCTTGGAGAACTACAAAATGTCACTCTTGGGGTAATGTGAGACATGGCACCATACTTGCAACAATTCATTCCTCTTCAATGATTTCTATCTATTGTTCTGCCTATTTTAACAGCAGCCCTATAATATTGGCTCCTTTAATACTACACAGGCAGTACAAAGGATCTTTGTAAAACTCCAGATAACAAAATATGACCTTTAATTTATCAGACAAGTCTTATGTTTTCTTATCTGCTTCTTAATGCTTTTCATCTTCTCTTGCCTGTTTTAGATATAATACTTCTCAAAAGAAGCCATCTTACACTGCAGAAACTGAGACATTGCATTATAGTGAGGAAGTGAGAGTCAGGAAGAGCACACTCTTCATTTAATTAGTAATTAATCCAGTGAAAAATAACCAAAAACGGGGCAGAAGGTAGTTGATTTGAAGTGAAGGTTCTTCTCCCCCTGAGAGGTTAATGACAGTTCACACTTTAATCCTGTAGAAAGTTGTAAAACTATTATTTGCTTTGTTTAATATGCAAGCATGAAATAAGGAGCTTACAGGTGAATATAAGATGTTTTGGTACAGTCTGTAAGAAAAATGGACATTTTTTTAATAGATGTGGTAGTTGTATTCTTAAAGACAAACCTAAGTTTTGCTTTGTTTTTAGGAGTGCTATAAGCCCCAAAGTGAGCGATTTTACTCTTTTATGAAGACTAGTCATTCTGTGGCAAATAGTAGCTTTGGATGCTAAATATTCATTATAAGGAATTTGGGAGTTCCTGTAGGGTGTAAAGGGTCATATTATATTATGGTCATTTAGTATGAACTTGCCACTTCAAAATTTAGAGGAGTGGTACTTCATGGTGGTTTCGCTCTTTATAGGTTAAATTTTCTTGAGAAGGTAAGGCATTGAAGAGCTGCACTCTTACTTATTTGCTACAGGTTCTTTCTCTAACATAAGAGTTTCTTTTCACTTTTATCTTCTCACTGAGCTGATAGTAAGGTTTGTTCAAAATATTCACATTCAGCAACTCTTCCCTCCAAGCACTGGAGGTGGCCCAAATCAGCCTTCTGGGTAACTTCTCATACAGCATCTTCAAGTCTGACCATTGCATCCTCCTGTGTCTCTCCCCACACATTGCTACAAGGAGAGCTGACATCTTTCAGCAGCAGAAAAGGACATACACCTTCACCTGATCCATCCAGAGCTCACTCCTGGATCCGACACTGGCTAGACAAGTCTGTAAGCACTCAGAAAAAAAAAGCTCAGAGCAGTGCGCCCACTAACACAGTGACTTCCTGAGGTGAACTTGGACCTCTTCTCTACCCCATGAAGTCTCAAGAATGTGTGCATAATAATGGAAATAGATGGTATGAAAGAACTTTATGGGCCATTACTGAGATTGGGATTTCACTGCGATTTCATTTCCTGGCCATGTGAGACCGTTTGTGGACTGTTTGCTCCCATATCCCACCCTGAGGTGCTGTGGCTTCCTCTCATTCCACGCAATTGACATTTCAGTCAGATTTCATCTCTAACTGCATCTGGAGGAATGATGTGGGTCTCTGCCTTCGTCTTGCAGATGTCAGGGGAGACATGATTCAGAAAGAGCCGTGTCAAGATCATGATGAGCAAAACTAGGAAGAGAGGATTGTTTAGAAATGGAGATAGACCTTGGTTTTATCACTTTGTTATTTATTTCCCTAACAGATCACTGGGACTAACAATGTGAATTTGTATTCTGTTAAAGGATTTGTTTCAAAGAAAATACTCTCTAGCCTAGGTTGCTCTTCATAGACTCAAGATTTTCAAACTTCTTACTTATTCCCTTTCAAGGATGCTGCTATTTCACATCAATAACTGACACCTTTATTTCAGAGCACAAAATAGAATTACACTCCAGCCCTGACAATATAATAAATCAGGAGGGATAAAATACATATTAGTGGAGTTCACATAGTTGGTTTGTCCCAGCTGACCTATAGATATAAAGGTATGATTAAAGTTTTTTTGGACTGCTTCTTCTCAGTTGTGACACAAGATTTAACTCTGACTCAAAGATTTGACCTTTGCTGCTCTTCTCTGCTTACCTTGATTCTTTGGAATTATTGTTATTCCCTTGAAGCCTTTCTGCCAGTATGGAATTAACACTCTGTTGTGACAAAATATTGTGTATTTGGCAGAAGAATGAAGCCATCTAGAATTCAATCAGGTTAGACAATGTCATGGTGCACATCCTGAGTGAATCATTTCCACCCAGCTTTTTTTAATCAAAGAAATCTTGGCCATATAACCTGGAAGAGTAATGCTGGATGGTCACATAGCTGTCTACAATTAAAGTTTAGGCACATCAGGGTTTTTTTTATGACTTACGACTGAAAGGGTGCCTGCCAGAGCACTTAATCTTTCAGATGGGTAACAGAATAAAATCTCAAAGCCGCAGGTTTATTTAGAGCATGAAAAAATTTATTAACCTTCTTGGAAGTGTTTTTACTGAAGTTCCTTGTGGTTCACCATATGGGGAAAAACAAACATAAATAAAGGAAGGTAGAAAAAACATGAACTGAATACTCCTGAGGAAAAGAGTCTGTGGTATTTATGATTTCCCTACTGGGGATGAGATTATAAGATGAGGGAAATGCATAGAGTTTTACTGGGTCTATCCAGATTCATTGTAGCTGAGTGTGTGACCCAAACCAGATGTTGGGAAGAAGCAGGTATTGAAACTATATGTGTTTTTCATTATACAGTAAATAGGGCTTTTGTTGCTTTTAATAGATTTTATGTTATTTTCAGTTCTATGTATATTTTTTTTTTCATTTATTTATTATGTGTCTACTGGCTTCATCATTACTAAATCCATGTGTTCTCCTTGAAACTAAATCCAGATAAGTTCCACACCATTTCCCTCTAACCTTTCCATTTGTATTATATACTAGAAGAATTTAAGCTAACGTAATAGTGCCAAATTGAGACGTATTTCACAGTGCACTTTTCCTCTGATGAGGAATGGGCTAATGTAATCAGCAATTATTTTTTGTGTGACCTTTACAAATCAAATGGTTATTTTCTTGCTTTTCATATGAATTTTGCTCCCAGTGGTGCAGGACTGCTGCAGCTAGTATGAAACACAATTTATTGACAGAATCACATTATAATAGTCTCAAAAACCATACATATTGTATGTTTTAATGAAATAATTCAAATGTATAAGCTGGCCAAGATTAAATTTATGCTGTTAGTTCACAGAGGAGTTTCCAGGATCACCATAGAGATATTCTGGAGCAGCTGCAGAGTAGTGAGAGTAGACCTTGCCTTGGATAGATCCCGTGTTACTCATGGAATTACAGCAGAGACTTGCAATAGAACTGAGGATCTCATCTGGTGGCTGCAGGGGGTTCTCTTACCACATGTTCCTGATCTGCACCTACTGGGTGAATAAACAACACAGTTTAATGCCTTCCCAAAACAGGCAGTTGTGAACACTTAGCCATAACTTCCTGGTTCTTTTGGGAACTAGAGAGTGTTTGCTCATGAAAGGCATCCAGTGAGTAACCCTGCGTGAAGCTGATGAGTGAATGATGATCTCCATCCATGAGACTTATTTCTATTATGTTAATGTATTCCTTATGCCCACAGACCTCTTCTGAACAACTTAGCCTTTCTTATAAATGACACAGAAGAATTTCACCCACTCCCCCCTTTTTTTTTTAAATATAGATAAGAAGAAAAAAAAAAAGGGTACACAACACTAACTAAAACTCATGATTCATTTACTGTAAGTTAAGGAAACCTTTTAGAAATAGGATGTTCTCTCACTTATTCAGTGACTCAAGTGATAAAGCCTGAATAAAAACTGTCAAAACATCTTATTGAAAAGATAAATGTGTTAAAAGTAACTGACTATCAGAAAATATAAATTGTTACCTCACTGGTTTAGTGATACATATATACACACGTATTTTGATTGAAGATACAAATTCAGAACAGAAACATGTAAGAACACAGAAGAACATAGCTTTTTTTCCTTTTTTTTTTTTTTTCCTGTGTTGGTCACATGACATTTCTTATGCGTTTTTTCCTGGTATTTCTCAAATTTTCATTCAGTCATAGGAAGCTTGCTGCAAGAAAAGGAGGGCCGGATGAATGAAAATTTTAAAGATCATACCAGGAAAAAGAAAATTAAAACTTTCTGTATTATCACATCATCAGAGTGGTTGTGCTGTGATGTGTTTCATTCTAAATTTTCAATATCTTGGAGAAGGACAAAAGGGAAAGTTTCTGTAAAACATTTTATGTTCAATTTCAGTCCTGTTTTATGGAAAATATATCTAAAAGCTGAGAACAGAGAGAAATGTACATACAAACAAAATGTGTATATTTTATATATATGCATATACTTCCATGTACTATTTTAATATGACATGCGTTTAGATGTTCACATAATATATTTACTCAGAGAAATTGTGGAACCACCTTCTGTGGTTGTCCAAAGTTGTGGATGCCCCATCCTTGGAAAGGCTCAAGATCAGGTCAAATGGGCTTGAGCAACCTGACCTGGCAAAAGGTGTCTTTACTCTTAGCAGTGGGGAGGGAAGAGATGATCTTCAAACGTCCTTTGCAATGATGCCAACCCAAACCATTTTTTGATTAGATATTGGAAAGGGAAGGAACAGGAAAAGGCCATCTCCTCCAAAGCAAATAGGTCACCTTCTGGCATGGTGAATGATGTCCATGCTAAACCAAGTGAGGGATGCATGAAACATGGAAAATAGCAGTTCTCAGCACTGTAGAATAAATATCTGCATAAAACCACCATGGTTTTATTTGCAATTCTGGTGAGCTATTGTACTGACTCTTCCCTGCAAGACTGTTATGGCTTGTAATTTTGTGACAAACTTGAACACTGATCTCCTGAATTTGGATAATATTTTATTTGACAGTTAGCAGTAGGGTCCTTCTAGCTCAAGAACATATGTTTCTGATCTAAGTGGGTTTACTTCAGCATGTGCTTACATTTCCACTGCAGGTACTACCGGAGTTGGTTTCTTGGTTGGTTTGGTGGGTTTTGAACTCAAAGAAAATATCCATGTTTGAGCCAGTAAGATTGACTTTGTATTTGGACATGATTTACAAATGACTGCTTTTCACCCATCTTGCTCTTCTTATCTCTCAGATTCTTTATTAATATGAACCTATACAGTGAAAGGAAAAGATGATATTGTTGTTCTAAAACTCTACTGCCCCCAAAAGCCTATACATTGAAGGAAATATTTAGGTTTGCCATTCTCCTAAGTAGCTTTCTAAGTGGTATTCTGAGGGATCAAAATTACATCACTCAAACACAAAAAACTATAATTGCAAATAAATATTTAAAGTGTTTCACTAATTATTCCTCATCTGCTACTTTTCTGACTGTACCAGCCTTATTTTATCTCACTGTTTTAGTTAAAGAAGTCAGAGATCTCTGCACTGACTGAGAATAGATACAGTTGGCAAATATGACAAGCTTGTCCTTTGCATTGCTGGGTTCTGGTTAGTTCTTAACTTATGAAACCCCACCACAGATGGCCTCTTGCTAAATTTTAAAGCACTTGCAAGTTTCAGAACCAGGCTACCTTTCAGCAAGTCACTTTTGTCAAAGCCTTGGTGTTCCTTCAAGACATTGTCAAGGAGTCTTAAGAAAATGTACAAACTGTGAATGCCCTGGTCTGTTCTGTACCATGTATCTGAATCTCTGAATTTTATTTAAATGAAGCAAAGAAATGTGTATTTTTTCTGCTTAGGAATAAGTTACAGCAGGACTATTATTAGACAGAAGAAGTAAGTGTGCCTTAGATGGTGATTAAGAGTTGTGTTCTTCTTCTTTAAATGACTAACCTGGAGTGAGAGGTTGGATGTCTTTTGAAAACTTAAACCTGTTTCACCTGAACATGTTTAACTAGTTAATAAGAAACATCAAAAAAGACAAAACCCTGAGGTCAACTATCATTTTTTTGTAAAGCCATTCGATGATGTTTAAATTTGTTTTTTGGGTCTGTCTATAACATAAGTTTAATAACCTAGCTCAAATGCAGATTTCTAATTTTCAATTAACATAGGAATAATTTTGTTTGCTAAAATAAAATAAATGAATGAATGAAAAGTCTGAACCATGAAATGTTCTAGGTAGCACTTTTTAAAATTCCAAATTTCAAAAAATCATGTGGCAACTGTATAGCTCAAGCTTTAAGTATTAACTTTTAACCTTTGACCTTACAGATTTTAACCAATGAAATGTCTCTTTAAACTTTAAAGGAAACAATGATAACGAGCGCCTGGCGATTGCTAGACAGCGAATTCCATATCGACTTGGTCGAGTAGTTGATGAATGGCTACTCGACAAAGGTAAAAAACATTGATTAAAACTTCAAATAAAAAAATAATTTGAACATAACCAAGTAGTGCTTCATTGTAACACTAATAAACATAAAAAATAAATTTCAGTAAAACTAAATTAAAACAAATTTTAAAAAGTAAAATATAGAGTAATATTTGCATACCTTGTATAATAATTTCTATACATTTCTAGAAGTACCAGCTGTTTAATAATCTTACCCTGTTAACTTAAGGTTAAAGGGACTGTTAAATATAATCCACTAACTCAATCTATGAAGGTACTCATAGCAAACATTAACCAAAAATTATAAATCATTCATAGATTATATTACATGTTCCAGCATCTAAATTATTAACTAAAAATATCTGTAGTTATGATATCTTCATTATGGTCCTGAAAAAAAATTTGTTTAAACTGTAGGTGTCTTAAATAGTGGGCAATATGAATTGCCAATCAAAATGAAGTCCCTTTAACGTTTGCAACCTTCTAAGGGGATTTTGGAACAAACACTAATTAAAACAGAACTTAAAGTTGTGTGCATGCTTTTTGTGAGCAGAAACCAAATAGTCACTAAAGTGACTATTCTATTTACTAAGAGTGGTACTGTTGCTGAGGATTTCTCTGTTTAATGGAAATGTGCCATGATTTCTCCATCGGTATGTGTATCATTTCTGAAGCCGCTTTTACATCTAAAATCTTTTATTTTAATTGATAGCCTTGCTGAAAGCCAATCAGACATCTATTTTTGAATCTGCCTCTGAGAGACTTAGTGTGAACCATGTGTTTCTTTTCAGTGTGTATGTTGAAGGGAAATAAAACATTTAACTACAAAAAGGAAATATTTAATTAAAAATGTAAATATTCACTTACATAGAGATGCAACAAATTACTGCATAAATTCTTTAAAACTCACTTGACCTAGTGACTTGATGGCATGTATATAAACTTTGTGTGTATATACATATTTGTATATGTCTATACATACATAAACTCATTTGTAAATAAAGCTATAGGCTCTATGCTGCATTCTGTGGAAAAATACCAAACAACTTTTAAATGCTGGCAGACTTGAAGAAAAAGTTATCTTAAGGAATTAGAGAACCTAGCATTCTTGAGACACACCAAAAGGTTGACAGTGCTTTCAGGTACAAGGGAGAGGGGTATATCTTGTAGTGCCAAACACATTTGCAAATATATTTGATTGGCCTTTTAGCAAAAAACATATAAATCTCAAAATGTCGTAAATTAAGAAAAATGCAAACGCTCTCAAAATTTATGCATTTCATGGACACCTCATTAAAAAGCAATGAATTATGAGTCAAATCCTTTTCTTATAGTTTATTGCTCTCATTTTTCACCCCATGACAATCTGTTATCACTCGTGTAGAGTACAGCGTTCACAGTCAACATTTTTGCATGTATATAATATTATCTTCACAGGGCGTCAGCTCACAATCTTCAATAGCCAAGCAACAATAAAAATTGGAGGCAAGGAACGTGGCCACCCTTTCCAAGGCCAGCTCTCTGGTCTTTACTACAATGGCTTGAAAGTTCTGAATATGGCAGCAGAAAATGATGGCAACATCATGATAGAAGGAAATGTGAGACTTGTTGGTGAAGTGCCTTCCTCTATGACAACCGAGTCCACAGCCACTGCGATGCAGTCGGAGATGTCCACGTCAGTCATGGAAACCACCACAACCTTGGCCACCAGCACCGCCAGAAGAGGAAAGGCTCCGACCAAAGAACCCATTGGTCAGGTTAGTCGGCTTCCTTGCCTTTTTCAAATATCCTCCCACCTCTGAGCGTGGCTTTCTTTGTCGTATTCCCTCTGCAGATGAAATTGTTTCCCTTAAAGAAATGCATGAGTTCCTGTTGAAAATTCTATACCGTACACATCTCACAGATGTGATGTTCACCAGCATTTTGAGGGAAAGTAAGGGCTTTGCTTTTCTTCTAAATTAGGTAAACTTACCAGTTCAGACTGTTCTGGTGCTGAGTTACATTGCTCTCTCATCCATCTTCATAGTGGTGCATATTTTTAAGAACCCTTTCTTCCTTTGATGGCTTACATCGATTACATTCAGTGTAGGAATGCAGGATGTCTGGAATTAGAGATAATGAAATGAAGTGGTGACTTTATCCATGAGATAGAGAAAAGAGACCCAGTTTTAAGAGAGAACAGGAAGGAGGTGTGAAGACAAAAAGTTGCAAGAGGCTGGAAAAGAGAGAATTAGCACTTTCTCTAGTCCTGTGATTGATCATCTTCTCTGACAGTATTCCTCATAAGAGGCAATGGCAGCAGAGGGAATTAAGAGAACTCTGCACCATAGGAGACTCAGGCTCCAAGTCACGGGCTGTTGTTTACTGTTTGTTGAGGTTATTTGCATCTCATGAATTTGGTAATATATTTAGTAGCTTTCAGGTTTTGTCAGGATCTCTGTATAATATGTGGGGGAATTTAATTCTTGGGAAAGGAAGGAAGAAAAGAATGTGAGTGAATTAAACTTCATCTTGTGTATATCCTTGAGTAGCAGAAATTAGACATTGTGCTTTAAAGACCTAAAACTTATTTTATATTTATCCTTTCTTTTAAAAACCAAAACAAAACAAAACAAGCAAAAAAAAATCCCAAAACAAGCCCCAGACAAAACCAACACACAAAAAACCCCTCAACCAAACCAAGAAAAAAAAAGTACCCTGCTAAAAGCTTTTCTTCTTTCTTTATTTTATTAAGAAATAAAACATATTTATTATATTCTTTTGGTTCACATGCTTGTGTGTCCACTGTGTCACCAAGCCATGACAGCTACACTGCTGAGATCCAGAAGTAGGACAAGGAACACAGAAAGCATCATGAGGGAGAGAAAGGGTGTGCTCAATAAGGTTCATTTTCTCAAGAGTGAAGCACATGCAGGTTAGACAGAGGCTGAGGTCAGGTTGCCTGTTTTCTGTGTAAAACCTCAAGTCACACAGTGAATTGGGGCATCAAATTTGACACTTCAGCTTTTCTGTCTGTAGTATCTTTGTATGCTTTGTACTATGGATCAAAAACTACGATAAAGTAAACATAAAAATTATTTTAAAAACCTGAAGCAGTACATTTGAGTTAAAAATGAACCTTAAAAAAAAGCATTTTGACTTGCAGGTTGCAGGAGGTTTTAAATAATTATTGTTGTGAGTTACAGAGTTTTAATAAATATATTTTCTTTCTTCTTAATTCTGTTTTAAATAGTATCTTGCACTCTATTATCCAACTAGTCTGACCTCAGTATTTGCAGCAACCAAATCTAAGACTTCACCAAATTTACCGAAGGGAAAATATGTCTCTAAAATGGAGAACACTCTCATGGTGTGAAATAATTTGAGCTAAATTAATGTTACTAAATTAAAATTAAACAAAGTTAAGCTGTTCCAGTTCCCAGCATACTGTTGGCCTCTGCCACTCTTTCATGTTACTCCCAGCCACAATTTTGTAAGAAAAATGTCACAGGGACCATTCTCAGTTGTCACCTTGCATGATCTGTAGGCAGCAGGAATTTACTGGTATAATTGCTTTGCCAGTTGGCCTCAGTTTCTGGGAGTATTCCCCAGTATAATTTGCACACTATTTGCATATTTAGCCACTAAGACTTTTATTTTTGAGGTTTTCCAGTGGGATATTTTTGGAAGAAAATTTTCTTAAGCTAACAACTGTGATGAGGTATAAATTTTTCTGAAGAGGGGAAACAAAACAATTAGGGCAAAATGATTTTCCAAAGCTTTTATGTTTCCAGGCTGTGGTGCCTGAAATAAGATGTGGTTCTTATTGACTCTATCAGAACACCTTCTCAGTTTTTTAGAGAAGCTCACTGCCACTGGGGCTGAGTGGCCTCCAGGCAGTTGTGCCATTTCCTCACCCCTTTTGGGCAGAAGTGGCTGTGCCAAAATGCCATGAGCTCTTTGATACCCCACCCTGAGGAGCTTCCAGCAGGCTCCAGGACTGCCCAGAGCTGCAGAGCATGGCTGCAAACTATGTCCTGAGGGTGAAGGTTTTGATCAGCCTCTGCCACCTGTTAGCCTGGCTGGAGCAAGGACTTCATGCGTCTGATGGGAAACTCCAGATTTAGGAGCCTGAAAGCAACATTTGTGAGTAAAGCATTCCATGGTAATATCACAGCAGCACTTGGGACATCCTGAGTGTATAAATGAGCCTTTCTTGACTTCATCTGAATGTCCTGCCTGGTAGAATCTCCTTGTCATTTCATACACTTATTTAGTCAGGGACTGCACTGGAGCACATTTTGCCATCAGTTTTGGGAGATTGATAACATCCCAAAGTCAGAGCTGAAATTTGTCTGCAGGATGCTATACACTCAAGCAACAAAGACCTAGGAAGCAGCTGAATCACCTTAGGGACATAATTTCTTCTCTTCATTCATACCTGGGTCTTATTCTCCCTGGATATAATAATTTCTGAGCTTGTGACCCATAGGACTCCCATGGGTCTGTCCTGCAGGGTGCTGAGTAATCACTTTCCACGTTAATGTCACTGGAGATGAAGGCACTCACCATCGCATGAAAAAAATCCACCTTTGATTTCTTAATTCTCTTTCATTTTTGTCCTTTACATTTTTTTCTGATTTTTGCTTATATATAACCTCTGCAATGGTGTCAACTACACTGGCATACGGTAATGCACAAGAAGAAAAGTTACCTCTCCAGCATTAATTAGGTTACTGAGGAAAATATGCAGCTGAACAGCAATTGCTAATGAAAAAAACCTTACATTACTGCAAACCAGTGCATGGCTAAAATAGAATAGAAGCAAATGATCTAATCAGTCAGAGATTGTTTGCTCCATTTGCAGAGGTATTGAATTCAATTAAAGATTGCAATACTTAAAGAAGATCATTTAAATCTCTATTTATAGGAAAAATTCTTTTAAAAACCTACAATGTTTAATTGACGGAGTCTCTGCTCCCTCACAGATATTAACAAAAGCAATATATGATGAAAGATCCACATGGGACTCCCAGAAAGTATGCTGAATACTGTTGTGCATGATTTTAGATGAAGGAGGTCTTAGTGCTTCTGAGACAGAAATGCTTTTTGCTGAAGACTCTAAATGAAGGTTTTCCCATCTTGGAAATATTTTAACAATGGATGTTTTGGTGATGACAGACATCTTAATTATTGCACTGTGAAATGTAAATTTTTCAAAGGGGAGAAAGGTACTCAAAGCTTATTGAATGTCAGTAGTAGGTGAATGCCTGATTTTTCCTAGTGCCTTACATCCTCCCTTCTACTCCCCCTTTGATTATAATGGCATTCAAGCTGTCAGCCTCCATGCAAGGCACTGGGTAAACACAGAGGAAGTGAGAGTCCCTGCCTCCAGTATCTCATAGAATAAACAAAAGGTATCAGGTAAGGAGGAGGGAAAAAAAGAGGAATTCAGGAGGCGGGAGGAAGAGGGAAATGAAGCAAGCATTGTGTTGTTTCAGTGTTAACAAGTGTGCAGATCTGCAGCCATTGCAAGAGACGCTTTACTGCCCTGTGTTTTTTTTTTTATCCAGGCTTTTCAGACAGCTGTAGGGTGACCACACAGCTACAGCAGATTCTGCATCAGGCAACTTGGCTCCCTGGTCAAGCAGCTGGTGCAGAATTGGCACCAGCTGGGTGGTCAGTGAGATGTTTTCTCTGCTTCACACTTTGCCATTGACACCTGGGGGAATCCCTAGCTATTGGCAGGGGAGCTGAGGACAGAAGGAGAGGTTCTTTGCTCCCCCTACACTGCATGGGAGGAGGCCCAACATTTTGCATACCTTTATGAGCATGGAAAGAAAAACCCCAGCTTAATTTTTGCAAGAACAGGACTTGTGTTGCATGCAAATATGTGTTGCTAACCTTTAGGGAACCTTGAGTATGCACTCGGACTCAGAAATCATTAATTTCTTCTAAGAATATCACCTTTTTATGAAACTATTCAGCAAAATGATACAATTAAGTTCTTCCTTATTTTTGCCTTTAATTTTTAACACTTTAAAAAATCTAATTTGCAAGTTTTTCTGTTCAGTCATGAAGGTGATAAAAATCTTTTAAAACTGAAAATAAAGATTCTCGTGTTGTAGAACTCCAAGAGCTGAAATGTTAAACTAAACACTGAGTACTGCAAGGCTTGCAATAAAAATTGCAAGAGTTGGCAGAAGCCTGAAAGGCTTCAAAAGGACTTAGAGAATGGGTTTTGCGTGAATTAGGAAAGCCCAATCAGGCCTTTAGTATCTCTTTGGCATGGCTTTGTGAATCTGTATTAACTGGAAATCACAAATGAAGTGATAGTAAATCAAGAATAATATGCTCATTTCTCATCCCTTTCTAAGCATTTGATTATGACAGCCTATCCACAGACCAGCCTCTACTCTCATGTACTGAAAACCATTTCTGAAAATTGTGTGCAAAACAGCTTTTTTAAATTTTCCATAACATATTCTGGCAGTCCTCCTTGTTCTCATCAGGATGGGTTCTTATCAATAACACTAAGCCACTTAACCAAGCAATTGCTCTACACTGTGAGATGATTACATGTTTGGGAACAATAGGCACTGATTTTTGGTAGGCAGAACTAAACCAATGAACTGAAATTTGGTCAGTTGCCTTGGAGGGCATACATCAGGTGAAGGGTATGTTTCTTTACATATATTGAAGCAGCAGATTTAAATAGCATTCATTGTAGCAGGGACAATGACAGGCTTGGCTCAGAGACTTCACCTGCCAAATAAAAACAAGCACTGGAGAAAACAGGGGAATTATCCATGGAAAGAGTTCAATTTTTTGAAGAATGGTAGTTGAACACATGACCAATACACAGGGTAGCCAATGTGAGCATGTTTTATGGAGATACACAGATCATTAAATGAATGAAGATAACATTGATAGGAGGTTGAGTTTTTTCCACCCATTTTGGTTTAAAAGTATGTACTGTGTGGTTTTCAAAGTCCTGTTTCTATGCACAAGCGTGTTCTTTTCATGTATCTGCTCTTTCCCTTCTTTCTTTCTCTGGATGGTCACACAGGTAGACAGAAATTTAACTAGGTGCATGAAAACCATGTATTTTCCTTGTGTTTTTTTGTTTGTTTGTTTAAAATATCATGTTAAGATTTTTAAGATGTTTCTAGTGATTTTTGATCATTTGATTAATTGTTTTAAAACATAATTGTCAACATCACTGACACTCAAGGTGTCTAATGAATTGAAAAGAGGACACTGAGCATTAAACTTCTCTATCTTTGTTTTAATATTTGCTACTTGATCACATTAGATTTTCCCATTCTACTGCAAAATATTTGCATATTGAATATTGGCTTTTCAAGTGGAGTACTGGAGTTGTGTAAATAGGGTGGTTTTAGAAAATTCGGTACAATTGCCTCTTGAACTGGCTCATTGTTTTGCTGTCTTCAAGTATTACTTATATGATCTCATGGCTGTCTGTCTGTTCATCTCAATAAATATTGCATTCCTCGACCAATTCAGTCAAATCTGGTTCAGCATAAAGATCTCAGGGATATTAAGCTCCCAGAGAAGCTAAATTGTGTCAGTTCTGGCACCCCTCCTGGTCTCCTGTTGCACATTGCAGAGCCAGGTCTTCCCCTGCTTTGTGTTTAAAAATCAAAGATAAAAAAGAAGTACAAAGGATGTATGTGCTTAGGATGAGTCTCTCAGAAGTTCCTCAGACTCATTAGTGTTTCTATATTCCATCAATGTTTTTGAAAATCTTACCCTATGACACTTTAATATATAAATACTCTAACAGTATCTTTAATTGTGCCAAGCTCAGAGGATAAGATTTGCTGTTTATTGTTGTTGGCATTTTTTGGAGAGTAATGGTTCATAGAGGTTCTTTGGAGCACAGTGGAACAGCAAAGGCAAATCCTAACCAGTTGCATGGAAAACTACAGGCACAGAAACAGCTGAACATGGTCAGCAATGCTATTTCATTCCTACTGCACAAAAGACTTCTGGTGAGTCTTTGGCTCTGTTGTGGATGTACTTCACGAGACACCATCCAGATGGGATGGGTTTCCAGCCCCCTCCAAAGGAAGCGACACCATGGAATTTCTGTTCAGCCAGTGGGATACATCTAAAACCTTAAGCAGGGCTTTGAAACTACCCCCTATGGTGTATACACACAGGGAAAAAAATCTGCTTGTAAATGAAATTACAGCAGTGTTAATAATCCAAAGAATGGCAAGATGCTTGCATAAATTGCTGATTAATTAGCTGCAAAAAAAATTTCTTTTTAAGTTCAGTTTGAGAGAAAAGGATCTCAGGCCACTTGCTGCTTTAATTTTGATGTTCTTTCATGTTTAAATGACCAAGTTAATTTATAACAATTTGCTTTATTATGGTTTTGTTAACCCAGATTGGTCTTATCCAGTCTCAAATTCTGACACATTACCATTTTTAAATGTGGTGAAATTTAGTAGAGCAATCATCTTGGTACCAATGTTTTTTCATAGTATGCTGCCTTACTTTATTCCTAGTAAGTCAGTCATGTCATGTTAGGACAGTAATATTTCTAAACCATCCCTTTGCATAACATGGGACAACATCAAACTGTTGCTGAGCAAACAACAATTTCAGGCAGTGATTTGTTGCTGGTGAAATATTTCTCTTGCAGTTACAGCTCTTTGTGTCAACCTCTTTTCTTAGGAAGGGTCCTACATGAAGCAATGCTTGGTTCTCTCTCACACTCTGTGCCTTCCACTGTTCCTTCTCAGTGCCTGCCAGCACACTAAATAAACATTAGGATTACACAGAAATGAGATTGTTTCACCCAGGTGGAACAAAAGGTTGTTGCTGAGCTGGTGACCCTTAACTGTAGCATCACATGGCTGTAATGCATTTTTCTGCATTTGGGGTGCTGAAAAAGGCTGGGTGTGTTACAGTCACTGATTCTCAGAAGCCTTGAAGGATAGAAATCCTTGTATTGTGTCTCAGAGCTTCTGTTCTCCTGTGAAAAGAAAGCGAGAGTCGTTCAGTCCCCTTATCACTTTCTGGAGCCGTGCTAAGCCTGAAGATCTCGTTAACCACTTCCTTTGGTGCATTTTTATGATTGAAGTGCTGTGTGTTTTACAAGCTTGGCTCACACAATTTCCTATCAGAAAGCATGGAATAATACATTATATTTCTTTTGTGTGTGATTCCTGAGAGCTGAGGGAAAGAAAAGCAAATTGGCTCAGGGTGTGACCTTCTCCTCTCAGTAGTGGAAGCCCAGAGCAGGCACCCTGCCCTGATAAAGCTTCCAAGTGCTGCCACACTTGCAGCCCCCTCAGTGCTCTGCAGCAGTGTCAGTCCTGCTGCTGCAGCCAGCCAATGGATTCCAGGTGTTTCCACAGCACATGGAGCACTGGGAGAAGAATTTTCATTCCATATCTAATTAATCAGGCTAATTGCTGCAAGTTGCAGTGTGCAACCTGCTTTTATGTGTGGCTGGCAAGGACCTGATTACAAGAGTCTGTTGTGTGATGTTTTATTGAACATCAAGCATGTATCATAGCTCTTCAAAATGTAGGTGATACAACTTTATTAAATACTGAAAATTTCTTCTAAACACAGCGGTGACAGCGATGTGAGAAACTTTTCTGCTCACTTACAGTGATTAAGACCAAATCTTCATTCACAGGCATGATTGCTTCACAGGCTGCAGATAATTTTCTTTAATCAAACAATTCCTGGGACATTCAGTTAATAAATTAATATAGAAGGTTTCTTCAAAACCCTTATTTTTTCCCCATGTGGTTAGTATCAACATCTTATGTCTGTCTTGAATAACTCAAAAAGTACTTTATGATTTATTGATTTATTTAACTTATTCTGTTAGCTAAACTTGACTTTAAATATTTGTTTTCATTCAGTAATCAACAGTTGATTCAAACAGCTGAAACTTATGTTTTGTTTATATGCTGGCATTACTTCAGAGTTAGATACTTCCTAAGTGTTATGTCTTGATGCTCTTTGCCTAGAACATCTGCAATTCTGTTATGAATAACTTTACATGCAGTGTTTATTTCTTTGCATAGTTTTCCTTTCACTTAATGAACCCCTGTTGAAATGTCTCTTTTTGCAGTACAGTTTTGCAAGCACATACATATATTTATACACACACAGACACACAGACATACACATTTTTAAAGATTAAGTTATTAGATTGGAATTTTTTTACTGTGAAAGGGAGCAGTAAAGTCTCCAAAGGGACTTAAGGAAGAAAGCTTTGAGACTTGCCAGTTTCTCCAAAGAGGGAGCATAAATGATGAGCAGGGGCATCTGCATTAAGGAAGAGAAGAATTTTTTCCTTGGATCCAACTATGCCATGCTCTCCTAGAAGTGCATAGGAGCATGGTATGAGAAATAGGAACCATTTTCTTAAAGTCCACTCAAGAAGATTTTATGATATGTTCCTCTCCATTAATAAATAACCAAGCACTTCCCCTCTGTGAGATAGTGATGGGCTGAGGATCAAATCCATTCCTGGCTTTGATGTGTTCAGATACATCACCACTTCAAATTGTGTCTGTATCAAAAAACACAGTGGTGCAAGTTCCAAGGTTTTGGGAGAACAGGTAGCAGGTAAAAATAGTTCTGGAAAGATCAGAAACCATGGGGAGGAAGCCTGAGTGAAGAGATTCCGTGGTGATGACATTCCCTCAGATCCTGAAGGAAAGAGGCTCACAAGGGGAACAAAACACTTGAAGGTGCAATGCTCTGTGTTATCTTGTTAGGTCTTTAAATCCAGCCACATACTAAATGTTTGGAGCTTTGTGGGTGGATCCTGTCAAGGAGAAAGACTGAAGAGGTCGACAGGGCTTTTGAAATGGACGTCAGATTGCAGGTTTTTCTCAGTTCCCAGCATAACACTATAAATACAGAGAAGATTCTGACATGTTCATGAATTAGGGAAAAAAGGATGAAGTAAGAAAAAATGGCCTTAGACATACGTCAAATGACAATAGCATGTTATTTTCAGGTTTTTAAAGCAGGACATCATTATCTGTGCCGAGTGATGCTGTGAGGATGCTGGGAACAGCACGAGTGAGGTTCTGATGTCCATGTAGCCATAGCTGATTCCACTGACTAATAGATCATTTGCTTTTCCTCTTCCTATCCAGATTCTCCTGTGATTTTCACAAATGTGCTGGCATTAATAAATTCCAAAGAGAAATATTTCCCCCTCTTTATGTCTATTTCAGGTCATATTTTGGAAAAATGAGTGTAGATCCTGTCTCCATGTTTCATGAGGCCACAAATTCGCTAAAATTAAGTGTCTGGGAATTTTACTGAATGCTTTAGGGACATCCATCTAGACTTAATGCATTCAGAAAAGCTGATAATTCCTTACATTAATGCGAGACTTAGTTGCTTAATTCCAGGTTCCCAGAGTTATTGAACATGACAGTTTGAATGCATTTTCTGTAGGTGTGATGGACTTGGTAATTAACTGATGTAATCCATAACCAAACCATTATCAATACCTTCATATCCCACAGTGTAGGATGGCAGTTGCAGCTAGATATGTGTTGCCTTCTAAAAATTAAGTATTTGCATATGTATTTGAGTGTATAAACATAATTTTTTGCTACATTTTTTACAACTAGGATAGCATGAATGCTTAAAATATTTCCTTGATAATGGTATTAACATTTTTTGTCCCTTGGGGTGGATGGTGGTCACTTGTGTCACCATACACAGGGATAATCTTAGAAATAATATTTTCTAAAGTGATTAAAATGGCCCAATATTACAGTTAAATGAGGCAGAAAGGCAGTTCTGGTATTTTCCTTATGAAATGACAGTCATGGTTAAAAGCACATGCAGGAGACGAGGGGTCAGGATGTTGTTATTGCCTTCCCCAATGATTGATGGAATAATTATTTTTCATGACCAAAAATAGTTTTTCAATTTTTATCAGCAGCATACCGAGAATAAAAAAAGAAGAACTTCTGTTCAAACCTGCGTGATTTGAAAAAAAAAAATATTATTCCTTATTTTTAAGTACAGGAAAATTAAATGAAAATTTAAAAAAAAAGAAAGTTTCAAAATAAAAATCAAAATAAGACCAGTTTTTGAAAAGTGTTTTTTATTATATTCATCTAATTAGACATAAATCTGTAAATGGCTGAGATCAGCCCAATGTTTTCAGTCAACTGTTAGAAAAGCTTTGCAAATCTGTTGAGGCAGTGCCACCTCTGCAATCTTAACTGACTTTAGTATTTAATATTTTGCAATAGTTTTTGTAGTGCTGAGTCCACACGGAAATAGAGAACATTATCTGTGGTTTTAGTGTTATTCAGGTAAACGTCTAAAGAAAATCCTACAATTCATTTAATCCTACACTTAACATCTTTGTATAATAAATAGCTTTATATATTAATAATAGCTATCAGCTTGCTTAGTCTGTGAATAGATTGAAATGCTCTTTTTTTCCATAAGAGGGAGGTAACAGATGTCGGACATGATAATTCCACCATATGGCTATTCCATTTTCTTTGTAGTGCAATGTTAAAATAATAATGATGAACACTGAGAAACATTGTTAATCTTAGTAGGTGGAAGTTTCGGCATTGTTGAAGAAACAACTAGGTTTGATTTTAGTGTTAAACTTTAGAGAGGGTGTATTGTTGTTTTCCCTCTAGAGTCCTGGGTTGGTAGTAAAATGAGCTAGATAACTCAACAAAAATGGTTTTGTAACACAGTATGCCTTCTTTTATTTATTTATTAATTTTTATTTCTGATGTTCTGAATATATGGCTGTTCATATTTCAGCTCACATTCGGAGTTTAAGCACACTTTTTCCACGAAATTGCTTGCAAATTTTGCTTATGCTGTTCAGGTGACTAGCAAGCCAAACCAAATGGCAAGCTTTCTTTTTGGCAAGGCAAGGTCATCAGTAAAAAACTGTACTCACATGACCTGGGTAGATGGAGCCAAAGGGGTTTTCCCCCCTTTGAGGGAAGAAAAATGGATAAATATTACAGGAAGTGTATTCAGGTGTTTCACTCAGGGAACAAGGAGAGTCCATATGTCCATGGGAAAAAATAGGAATTTAGAGTTAAACTCCTTGCTGGCATTCCTTGGTCAAAGAAGAGAAAAATGCAGTGGCAGTAGTGAGAGTCACAGTGTGAGCACAATTTTATTTAGAAGTACTAACAGTAACATAGAACTGTAATGGTGCATTTCCTGACTATTGGCTGTAATCATGGAAATTGCTTTATATTTTTTTGGTAGTGTAAAAGGAAATTTTATAAAATCTATTGCTGATGAGTAAGGTACATAAGATTTTTCAGATAATGCTTGTGGGGCCTCAGTATGCAGAGGAATTCCAGTTCAAGATAGTATTTAAATATATGTGTTTTCTTTAAACGTGTTCTTAAGTAAATGCTGGGATTGTAAGGGATTTAAACATGTGCTTTTCAAGTTTTTTCTTCAATCAAGTAGTTCCTTGAAATTAGAAATAATTATGTCTGTTCTGGTGCCATCTTAACCTAAATCTGAGCTAAAGGTAAAATCTCAGCCAGTTCTCATTCACTCCCTACACAAGAAATTCTGTTTTCTTTCATCTCTCTAATTAAGATGTGCCATGAGGAGTGATTCTGATATCTGAGGCACTGTTCTGTAACAGTGAAAATTGAAATGAATAAAATCTTTTATTTCTATCCAAGTAGAGCACCCGTGAATTACATTCTACAAAATCTCACCCACAGGTGATAGGGCATGTAAAGTGTACTCTGATTTGCACGTTTTAAACAGCTCATTAATTATCAATGTCAGCATTTTCTTAATTGTGGTTCTTTGTGTGCCAGAGCATTTACTGGTGATCTTTAGAGAAGATGGCTCATTACTCTGTCAGCTCTTCTCTTTTTTTCCACACTACTGACAGTTAAAAATGCACCAATAATTGACAGATTGTTTTCCTACATAATCTGCTGTCATATTTGCCTCAAGAGCCTGTATTTAACTTCCTGTGGGAGAGAAGTGATCTGTGGAATCTTGAATAGAAGGTATTTAAGTGCTGTGAGGCCTTTCTTTGTAAAGATGAAGTTTGGACAATGAAGACACTGACAAGTTAGATAGGAGTAATTAATCTTAGAATATCCCATAGTTATAACAGTGTTGGTGAAACTTAGAATATTCAGGGTGCCAGCAAATAAAACACAAATACACATAACCATAAACAAAAGCAGACCTCAGATACATCAATATTATGGCATAATATAAATTTTAGTATAACTTTCTGCAGGTCAAACTTTGATGGCTGTCTCCAACTTTCCATCCCTGACTTTGACAAAGAAGAGCTGGGATAAAGGTGGCTGATGCTACTAATGATGTCAGTCCTTTTCTGCCCAGGCTGGCAGCAAAACTCTCATTTAATGCTGGTTTTCACTTGTACTCTGAGAACAGGAGTGCAAAGGTCCATTGAAAGCACTGAGGGTTGCAGGAGGTGTTGTGTGGAACAGCTTGCAGCCACTCTTGACCAAGAGGAAACTGCAAATAGTGAACTAGAGTGGAAATTCCTTGGGCTGTGCTGGCAAGTTTCTTAGTATTGTCAAAGTACCTACATTTTTGTTTCTCTGAGAGGATTTGTTTCCCAAAGAAGGACAAAAGCTATTAGTACCACTCTATTAGTACCACTGAAAGCAGCCAAATAGCTTTTTTTAAAAATTATTTGTTAAACTTACAAATGAATATGCTCTGAGAGTTGGATCAGAAATGTGTATTATCCTGGCACCAGGCATGGACAGAAAGTAAATGGTAAGAGATCCTCGACTTTGACAAACAAAGAAAACTTTTTTATAACTCTTTCATATACCAAGCCAAATTCTCAGTCACTGACTTCATTGACTTCAGTTGTGGACATCAGTGTAGTTGAGAGGAGAATGTGAGTTACAAATATTCTAATTTTCTTGTTGTGCACCAAAAGAAAAACACAACCCAACCACCACCAAAAAAAAAAAAAAGAAAAAAAAAAGAGCAGGAGTTCTTGGGATGAGAATTTCAAATGAAAAATAGGCAAAGAGACAGTGAACCACCTGGGTTTGCAGTCCATCCTTAGCCACCAGCTACTCAGGTAGACTCCAATATTTTGTGCTGTGTATGGCATCTGCAAATGATCAAAGATTTAGGCCCAAAGTCAGTGTTCATTTATACAGGACAAATAAAGAGCAATAGATCTGTGCTTGGATAAGACTCTCTTTTCCTGAATACTGTCCTACCAACTCAGGCAGTGCATTTAATTTGCTGAACAAGTTTCTGACTCAGATATTGTTGGAATTTTAACATTGTTTGAAGTCACGTGGGACTCTACACAGTTGCCTACACAGAGACATATAATGCAAATTTGGCTGCTTTTGTGGCAACAAGAGGACCATCCCTCCAAATTTGCTGTTCTTTTACTCAAATGGGGATGAAACTCCTAACAGAATAATGTTAATAACCTTAATATTTAACTTCTAACACCTCCTTTACAATCAGAGTGTCTCTTTGGCTTTTGCTAGGGAGAAGGATCTCTGCTTGTTTTGCCCAAGTGACCAGTTCAAATTCAGCAATCAGCAGAGACAGGGCAGGGGAAAGCTTGGGTCCCAGGTGAGTTTTACCATATATAAAAAGTCAGCAAATGGTTACAGATTTACAACACACACAGCCCTGAACTGAATTAATCAGGCTTTTCATTTTTAAAAAAAAATCATACAGCTGAACAGAAGAAAGTATTTCAGGTTAAGCTGCAGTCCTAGTTTTTCAAACAAACAGGTTTTTTTTCCTTCTCTCATATGAGGAGGGTAAAAAAGGGAATTGTATTTTGTATGGTGATAGAGAATTTGTGCTGGTTTCAACCAGCTGCTGAAATCAGTGATAAGAGGCACTGGCCTCCCCCACTACTGCTGGATAAAGAGCTGCTGCTGAGTCTATTTCTCAAGCTTAAGCCAAATTGCTTTGAAAGCTTGTGAAATTCAATTTGCAAGAGAATGGAGGATCCTCTCCATGTAATTTCAAAATGTGAAAAATAGTAATTGCTTTTACTTCATTCAGACTGTCCGTGTAGGTAAAATGGCCACAATCCTTTGGGCCCCAGCCTCCTCTGCCACTGGAGTGAGGAAGAGGTTGAACCCACACCAAAGTGTGGGAGATGCTGGACCCCACTATCTTTTTGTCATGTCGTGTCCCTATGGTGGGCAGGCACATCTGCTGAATGTCTGTGCCTTTCTGTCTGCTCAAGGCACTGCTTTGCATCTGGACAAATCACACAAAAAAGAGTTTGTTGTGATAGCTCTGTCTTTAATTGAGCGTGTTCGTGTTTGTTTCTTCAGCGTGGAGGATAATCATGTATATGAATAGTCTGGCTTGATCTAAGATCTATAAAGTGTTTAGATTTCTTCCATTCGGTAGCGAACATAAGTATTAGAGGATTTTTTACAAGCCTCCTGTTAGGAGCCATCCTTGATCCTATGGCTGGCTTGCCTGCTGGTAATCTTTCTCCGTGCTTGAAGAGCTGACAAAAGCATCTGGGTCTCCCTGGCAGTAATTAGGGCAAGCTAACTGCCTGCTGCGCTGGAAAGTAGCTCTGAGTTTTGATGAAATGCAAATGCAAACTGCAAGCTGGCTGGTTACCCATGCATTGTTTCCTTTATGCAGGTCTGTACCTTGACACAGAGGAACCATTGCAGTCCGTTTTGTTTAACTGAGAATATTATCTCAAGGGATATCTCTTAACTCAGAAATTCCACTGAACTCTGGTGTTATCTTGAGAACACCAATCTCAGAGTGAGGCATTGTTTTTTTTTTCTTTTCCTTCTCTTGCACAGCTGTAAATGTAGAATTGCCTTTACAAATTAATCAAAAGCTTCAGTATTCAGCCACTAAACTTCAAAAAGCTAACGGAGGAACCTTCCTCTACCCCAAAAAACTTCATAAGACATAGAGCAGTAGTTTTCTTGATGACAAGTCATTGAGTATTAAGTATTGATGAAGTTTCCTCCAAAGTAAAACATATAAGCCTGTAGGTGGAAAAAAGATACCCTCAGGTTGCAGTCTAGTAATTTTGTGTCCAGGAAGCCTACCTCCCCTAAAAGTCATTGAACAGGAGCAGGAGGAGGGATGCATCCACTGTGTATTTGTGCCCACAGGCTTGAACAGCTTTGTTTGCCATGGAGATGATTTGTAAACTAATGTAAGTTAGTGGATGTAAGTGGTGTGTTGTCAATGATCACATACCCCACAAAAAAGTGTGGGGAGCAGCAGCTAGTTATGAAAATGTATCTATTTGGATTTGGAGAGTTTTGTTTGTTGTGTGTTAGGGTTTTTTTGTTTTCTTTGATTTTTTTTTCTTCTGTTGGAGAGAGTAATGGCTTAATTTGTGAGTAAAATCCTGCCTGGCTCCTCTTAACTTAGGGCAAAGTATTCCTAGGTTCTGAAGATGCCTGAGATCCTGCTTTGTCTACAGTTCTGTCTCTGCGACAATGTTTATTGGTCTTGACTCTCCTTTCTTTGATATTCATTACAATGCCATTACAAGGGTTCTGTTCTTCTCCTAAAAGATAAAGCACCATCTTCTGATTTAAATGATAAGAAATAGAAATCTGGCATTTAAAATAAGAGATTTTGTTTTCTGTAAATCACCTGAAGGCTTTTTTAAAATAAAAATATTTGTCTTATTTTATTACTTCCTGATTATCTTCTTGCATTTCTTCTCATGTTGTATCATCATAATTTCTTCGATCTCTGCAGGAAGCAAAGCATCCCCTCCCTCATCATAAGCATTAGCACTCCACCGTAGACTGACTGCAGCAGATGCTATTAAGTCCTGCAGTTATTTTTCTTTTCTTTTTTTGCAGAGGTAATTATCAACAAATGCTGATTTATTTCTTTTTAAGATCATAAATGCATTTGTCACAGCACTGCACCTTTGCTGTCACTCATGCTCAATTCCACCATGGTGTGCCCTGAATCTGTTTTGTGATACATGACACTATCATATCTCAGAGAGATTTGCTCTTTCCTTCCCTACGTAGTATGATTAATTTATATGCAGTCAATCCATGCTTGGAATGAAATAAGTTTTTCATCTTTTTGCCTTTCTTCATGTTTTTGTGCTCAGTGGTTTGTTTTTAGGTTTTTTTGGGGTTTTTTTTTTTGTTTTTTTTCTCTGAGAGGAAGGTTTCCACAAAGCTGTTTTGGCATTTATTTTCACTGAGAAGCTTAGTTAAATAATTGAAACAGCCAAAAAAATGGCTTAGAAAAGGGACAAAATGTATTTTCTTGTTTTGCTTCATGAGCAGCTGAGTTTGAATACCGATGCAGACACTAAAGCAAATTAGATTATCTCAGTTCAGTATTCTGCACCACAGTTCCAATCCCCATCATTGTCCCAATCCCCATATCTATGAGATGGAAAGATTAAGTAATAATGAAGACATGTCACTGCACCTGCTTTCACAGTATCAGGCTACACAGAGTAAATTTATCCACAGTTTTGCTTGTCCCCCTCTGGCGTTATTTGTTGTTCCCAGCTCCCAGATGAGGGCTCAGTTGAGATCCCCACAGACCCTAAAAACACATTTCTTATCATTGGCTGTTCACATTTGCCTACAGATTTTGAAAACAAGCTGCTTTTAAAGGTCTCTCTACATAAAGTAAACTGTAAACATCTGAGATGATGTGTAGCATCATTTGTTAGCACACCACTAAACTGTAACACTGGTGAAATGTTGAACATCTGGCACATAAGGCAGTTTAGTGGCTGGCATGGGCATTTTCTCAAACGGTGTTTTGGAAAGGGTAAGACCTCACCATAACAAGGTTTTCAGCCCTGTGTGTAGCCTCTGAATCCTCCAGAGCCACCCCACAACAGCTTGTGTCCTACCCAGTCCAGGTTATCTTGCAGCTTCTGGGCTTGCCTCCTTTGCCCATCCAGCTCAGCACAGCCCTTGGCTCCTGCTGGCACAGCTTTGACTTCCCCAATAATTTCTAAGGATAGGTGAGATGAACATATGATGGATGATGTGGCAACAGAGGAAATAAACTCAAGAAAAGGCAGCAAGTCCAGAAAATAGGATAAAACTCTGATCCCTTGCATTGCTCTGCCCTCTGAATAAATTACAGTCATGTCAAAGCTGTGCTGTGCTTTGGCACTGGCATGGCCTTTGGCTTTTAGTCTCTTTCCTTATTCCAGCTATTTTTTCCCTTTAAATTCTTTTTCCTTTATCAGTCAGCATTGTTCATGTAAGCTTTATGTTTTTTTACATGTTTTTTTCTGCTTCACTGTTATGCACAGTGATGATGCTCCCATTTGCTGTCCTCCAGCTGTTATGATTTTGGCTGGTTTTGCTGTTTTGGATTTTTTTTTATATCAAATGGCTCCTTGTTGTTAAGGTCATGTGCCATCAACCTCACTGAGAAAGTCTGAATTCCATGGCAGCCATGTAATTGACTGGATGGTATCTCACTGAAAGGTCACAGTATGCTTTAGAGGGTGCTTTTGCCTTGTCTTAGCAGCATTTTGGATAGGTTGTTTTGCTTTGTGCAATTCCAGACTCTTGGTTGAACTTACAGTTTTTCTTATTCTGTAAGTGGAAACTATATTTCATATTAAGCATAATTTATTGTACACAACAGCTGCTGTTATGATGCATCAGAAATGGCCTGTCATGATTGATATGTTTACACTGAACCACAGCATCTGGAATAATTTTCCCATGCATTTTTGTCCTCATCTGCTCAGGTCTGAAGCTTTGGGAAACCAAGACACGTGAGATGAGGAGATAGGGAGTGGGAGAGAAGAATCCTACAGACCCTGTAGCTCTTCCTGGCTTCTACTGATACTTCTACTAATACTAGGAGAGCTCTGCAGATGAAAAGCAGGGCAGGATGTGCCTGGAGATTAAAATTCTGTTTGAGTGCTGAAAACAGCTCATGTCCCCTGTTGTTCTGCAGTGGCCTAGACACAGAGTTATCCTTTGGCTTGGTGCTGATTCGTGCAGTGGCAGCAGTGAGAATGTCTCCTGCTGTTTCCAAGAAAAGGACTAAATATCAACCCTTCTCTATATATCAGTAGTCCATTTGTTGCTGGCTCTTCTGCAGCAAGTCCCTCTCTTTTTAGGTGATGTAACAAAAATATGAATAATAGAAGTATTTTAAGTGCCATTAAAAACTAGGCACAACCCTTGTAGTGTTGCCATAAGTTCCTCATTTTGTAACCCAGAGTTCATACTCTCAGGTTCTACTCTGCAGATCAGAGAGCTAGAAATTCATATTTTTAAAACTTGAAGTGAAATTTTGATATATGCATTTGCAGTTCTGGAGTATAGAGAACAGTGACTGATACCATTAAAACCTGAATGTCTTACAATGAAAACTGGCCACATGTATATGTGCCAAGAAAGAATAAACCAAGGGTTTCATAGCAGTGTCACCTTAACATTTTATTATTACACTAATTTATTAGCAATATACATTAGTGTATTAATGAACTTCAGAAATGGCTGATGCTTTCATCTAGAATAGTTATTGCAATAGAAGGCTTCCCAGGTCATTTTTATTGCTCTCCTGTGGGGTTGAAGGTATTCTGGTACAATGGAGTTTGCATATTCAAGACACTTTAAGACTTATGTGAAGGTCATTTGTTACAGACAAATGGTGAGTCTGAACAGCTCTGCTACCCTCTGTTTCATAGCTTGTCTTTGAACATAAATGGAAGCTTCAAAAGAATAATAATGCCCAAGCTGGTAAATAATACATGTCATCCTTGCTAACCTAGAAACACTTTGCATGCCGCTTCAGTCTGTAGATATGATGTCCCATTATTGTCTGAGCAAAGACCTTTGTAAATCATTTGCCCCATTTAATAGATTATTAATCAATTGCTGCGAACTGGGGAATATTGGTGACTTCTGTTTTATTGGATGTAATCTTTCACCTGTCATGGGTGTTCCAAGGAATCAGTCTGCTATGACCCACTGTTGATGGCAGAGATGTTATTCCCTTGCAGGAAAACTTCTCCTGCAAGCTATAAATTGAAGTTGAGAACTAAATTTATTCTGCCTAATACCTCATGCTGAATGGTTGAATTTCGAACCAGTCCCATAGCATCAACTTTGGTATAAATTTGACAACCGTGCATTTCCAGTATTTATCTGAGTTGTATAATTTAGCACAAAATATTGCAACTGTTTTTCTGCATGTACTGTGCTTTAAATAATTCAAGTATTTTATTAGCTATCAAGTAGTTTGTATGCGAATTGGTGTTTTGAGGTTTGCCCAACATATTTTATGGTTGTATTGTACTCAGTTTGAGTGTTTGTACATTGTTGATGCTCAATCTTTTTCATCTCATTCATGATACGGTTTTCAGACAGCACCAAGAGGTGCCTTGATTTTATCAAACAAGGAGAGTGCATTTGAGTAATAATCAGATTGAGAAATGAGAAAAACCTGAATTCAGCAACCCCAGGCATTTAAATATCTTCACCTTTAAATAGTGCCTTACAATTTTTGCAGATGGCGGAGAACTCCAGTGAGTTTAAATATCAAGAAAACTGCAGTAATTCTTTTTTTTTTTTTACAGGTTTGGGGTTGTAATTTATTTTTTCCAGATGAGCAGATGCCCTTATATTTGCAGCACAAAATGCAGATGGAACATCAACATCTTTTTTTTTTTTTTTTTTTTTTTTAACGTGACTAGCTCAGTTTGATTTATATTAATGTATATTGATATTAATGGCTGTGGACACTGAAAGTGCTTTCATATGAGGGGTTGCAATCAACGAGCCATTGCGACTCAAGCCTGAATTCCTGTGTGTCTCCTATGCCTGTTTTCTGGAAAGTAGACACTCCTAGGATCACCTGAGACCAGATGCTGTTGAATCACAGCGCCATAAATTTGAGTAGCCATTTGTGTCGGCCTTCAGAATAAAACTACATGAGAAAAATGCAAGTAGAAACCTTGGTCAGTCTCCTTAGTTATGTGGAGAGATAAAGTAACCATTGAAAGTCCTTTTAGCCACTTCACAAGATACTTGTGAAGGCTTCTTTTTGAACTTCCCTTCTTTGACTTCTACTATATATTTCTCCTTTCAGGATCAAGCATTTTTTGTGTCTCTGGTCTCTCTTTGACAAGTCTATTCTTCTAACCAGCTGTGTCAGGCTTCAGAGATGCTTTTAGAAACACCTGTCCTGTGGTAGAGAAGCTTGACAGTCATTCAATTTACATCTTTTGCTAGTAATTCACGAAATTCAACTGTAGAGTCAGAGCCAACACGTTTCTTCATTTTTTTTCTAGCATTGCTGCCAATCAGTGTTAAAATAGAAACATTCTCCAAGAGGATCAAAATTAGTGCCCAGAGAGGCATGTTAATTGTGCAGAAAGCTAAAACATGAACCTTTCAACTTGTCTCACCGTCCTTCTCCTGTGTCCAGCTGCTAAACCTTTCCATTTCTGGGCATATTTTGCTCTTCACCTTTTATTCCCATTGGACTCATAACAGGGCAGTGTATTTCTCCCAATAGTTCCTACCCCAAGGCATAAACCCAGCTAATGAAGATCTTTTCTCTGTCCTTTGCTCTACCTCTCAAATAATCTCTTTTTATCCAACACGGATGAGAAGAGTTGCCTTCACACAAGACTTTTTTTTTTCTTTCTTTTTTGGTTCAGAGCCAGTAATGAGATTTTGAGTTCTGGAGATACCAAAGAGGTGGCCCCTGGGGGCAAAGCCATCAAAGTGCCGATGCCATGGCTGGGTCAGCAGGTGATCAGAGCTGCCCTGTAGTCCATCCACATGAACCACTAGCCACAAGATCTGTAGTCCCTCAAATGTGCAGGAGGGCAGATGTTCTCCATTGCCAATTATCAACAAAGCATAAACCTCATTTTAGAGTGTCCTGTCCCTCAGCTGGAAAATAGATGTAATTTTTATTCCTCTGTGTTGGTGATGCTTAAAAGGTTTTGTGAACATGTAAAATAAATCCATTTGGGATTTTGAGGTCTGATTGGCAGATTTTTTCTCTTCAAATATCCTGTGGCTAGTATTCTCTTTGATGCCTTAAATTGTAACCATATAGGTTCAGTTTTAGCCTCCACATGAAATAAATAGGATGAAAGTAGGATTAGTTGAGCAGGAAGTCTTTTTAAGTAAGCTAAAGAAAACAGTACTTTCCACTTTTTTTTTGTCTGAGAGGAAAGGTTGGTAGAAGTTTTGGAAAATTGTCCTGAAATGCTTCACTCATTTTCTTTATCTGGATGAGAAGGAGCACTATATCACACATCATCAAGATGGCTTGTGATTGTCTTCCCATTATAAAATAATGTAATAACACTGAAAATGAAACAGGAAATGAAAAATTTGAGACTGTACAGGAGAAAGGGTTCTTAATGTTTAATAGCTACCTCTAAAGACCCTAATTCAAGCTACCAGTTCTGGTGCTTCTGTAAGTAAGATGAGGTGTAAAACATTGTTTAAAACATACGTGCTGTGAGGCTGGGCTGTGCTTTGCGTTTCATGATTGATAAGGTATTGTCCCTAAATAAATCCTGCAATTCTAGCTGCAGTGACACAAATAATAGGACATGAAGGTATGAAAGAAAATGGCCAATTTGAGTGATAGGAAAAGAAGCTATGCTTCATTTGGTCTTCAAAAATAAGGCACAGTGAAGGTAAGACTGCCTTTCTTGAAAGGTTGTATAGGATTTCTACCATATAAACCTCTCCCTGTTTACGTTTTTTTGAGTGACTCAATGTGCACATTGTGCAGTGTATTTGTCATTTTTGAGAGGTATGTTAAGAAATGGTTCTGTAAAATTTTAAACAGTGTCATTAGATTCTGATTTGTTTGCAAATTATGTATTGATGTGTAAAGGTGGCAAAACCAGGCAGAACACTGATCCCGAGAAAGACTGCAGCTCACAGAAGTAGTTGTCATTTTGTTTTTCTAATGATCCATCTTTAACAGGCAAGCATCCAGCACCAGGCACTTAGAAGAAATTTATTCTTCTATGTTTGAAAAATAATATGAGCCTAAGTTATAATTACTGGACCTCTCTTACCCTTTAGCTGTCTGATGTTATTTATACTTAAAAATTATTTTCAACCTTTAGCCTAATGAAAGAAAAAGTACGCTTGTTTCTTTATAGCAAATATGTAAGTAGCAAGCAGATTAAAAACACATTTACAGACAAAATATATCTTGACTATACAAGACAGATTGACAAATACAATTGGCTTCTTGTGTTTATTTCAAGTGGGGTTTAGCTAGTGCCTCTGTGGTTGTAATCTCTGTGAGGTTACTTTATTAACCAGAACACATGTTTTGAAGTGGCAGTCAAAAAGATGAGGGCTTGGGGTTAAAAGACTTTGAGGCATAATAATTCTTAATCAAAATCTCATTTGGAAAAAAATGGCATGTGGATTAAGTACAGCACCGGGAGTCTTCCAGGGAGTGCACAGCGGCCTGTCTTGACAGTGATTTATGTTCTTTTCTGCCTGCCATGCCCAAGTATATTATCTAGGTTGACATGCATATGTACACATATCAAGCAAGGTCTCAGAACCTGGTACATGCCCGCACTGGATTTATCCTTCTTGATACCTCGGAATATTGGTCGAGAACGAAGGACGTGGTCCCTTGACACATATCAGCAAGATGTGGCACGACACAATTTCAGCACAAGCTGGGCATATATTTAGACTCAGCAGCAGAAGTAATTAAGAGTGGAGTTTGATTGTCATCTGGCCTTGCAGTTGTTCTTGCCATGTGAGTCTGGCAACCTGTAACTTCACAAGTCAACAAGAAACCACCCAGCTCCCATATTCTTTGACATTTCAGGGACTATTTCTGTGTAGATACGAAACAAGCACTCAGTGGGAAAAATATTACAATAATAGATGTGACTCCTGAAATCTTGACAAGTGCAGAATAATTTAGATTGTTCTAAAAATCTGGTGCATACATTTTCCTAAATTAAAAGTGTGCTGCACTATTTGAAAAATATATACCCTGAGTATTGCTTCCTTAAGCACTATGAAAAGGTCACAATATAATTTACTCTAAAATTATAATCTTCCAATAGGTTTTGAACCATCCTGTAAATTTAACTAGAAATACAGAATTCTGGCTTGGTTTTTTCTGAGGCACCACTGAAACAAAACTAAAAAATATTTACAAAGTTAAATTTGATAAAATAATCTTTATATATTTGTCAGGTATCACAGCAACTACATTAGACAGGATTTGTTAGTAGAAATTATTTATGCACTAGTTTGTCTTGTCTTAATCTCTTCTCTACCTTCAATGTAGAGGCAATTTTTTTCCACCTTGTCCTTTCTCTACATGCCCTTGTAAAAAGTCCCTCTGCACCTTTCTTGTAGGCCACATTTAGGTACTGATAGGCCACAATAAGATGTCTCTGGAGCCTTCTCCAAGCTGAATAACCCAAATTATTTCAGCCTTTTCTCATAGGAGAGGTGCTCCAACCCTCAGGTCATCTTTGGAGCCCTCCTCTGGATGTCCAATAGGTTGACATCCTTCTAATGTTGCAGGTCCCAGGAGGGGTCTCACCAGACAGAGAATCAGCAGCAGAGGGGCAGAATCCCCTCCCTCACACTGCTGGCCATGCTGCCTTGCATGCAGCCCAGGATCTGGTTGACTTTCTGGGCTGCAAGTGCACTTTGCTGGGTCACACCAAGCTTCTCATCAACCAACAATCTAAGTTCTTCTCCTCAGGGCTGTCCTCAGTCCATTCTCCATCCAGCCTGTTTTTGTGTTTAGGATTCCCCAAACCCATGGGCAGGAACTTGCGTTTGGCCTTGTTGAACTTCATGTGGTTTGCCTGGGTCCAGCTTTCAAGTCTATCCCTCTGGATAGCATCCTTCCCCTCCAGCCTGCTGACTTCACCACACAGCTTGGTGTTGTCAGCAAACCTGCTGAGGGTGTGCTCGATCCCACTGTCCATGTCACTGACGAAGATGTTAAACAGACTGTGAGCAATACTTTTATCTTTTTTAAAAAAGTAATCCAAAGCTCCTCTACTTGACAAAAGCTTCTGTGCACCTAAATTATTATTTCTTTGAAATCTCAGTGGCAGAGTTCTCGAGCTTGTAGTTTTCCCTGTCAAACCAGACATGAAGTTAAGCTGCGTCTGAGTAATTTCAACAATTCTCCACAAAGGAAGGTGTTTTTTTCTGGATTGCATTTGAACCTCCTGTCACTGAAGAGTTTATTCAGAATTTCCTTCTGATGGTATAATGTAGCTTTGTAATGTTGTTCAATTTTCTGGAGTTATATGTGAGTTGTCAGGTTCCAACCCTGCATTGGTGCTCCAGAAAGAGATTTTACACAGGTCCTATTCTCTGCCTTGTTCAGGGGAATCATCAAGTTATTATTATCTAATTATTGCATTGAACATTCAACAGAATATGTGTTATAATTATGAATTTGACCAGGAGACATTAAGGAAAAATCTTAGTATTTCATCAAGGGAGGAGATCATATTTCAGAAGATGAGTGAGGTTATTTTCAGGAGTAATTTATAGAAGTAAAGAATTCAGCCTTGTTTTATGAAATGCACAAGGCACATTGCAAAGCAAATTTGAAGGGCGGTATCCTAAAGTGATAAGCACATCTGGGAGAGGTTCAGCAGTGAAAGAAACAGTGGGTAAACATCACAAGAGGGCTGGTCTTTGGTTGAAGAGGTGTATTACTAGGAAGGCTACAAAACTTGCATCTGATTCTTATGCAGGTTTAAGTATCTCTGTGGCAAAACCTCAAATCACAGGCACACCTCTGTGGTCAGTTTTTGCACTATACTCTGCCATATAGTGAATAAACCCAAAAGAGGTTTTTGTGGGGGAAAAGCAGAGATGTGAATACATTTGTGCTTACAGTGTTGAAAGTATTTTAGCACAGTGAAGAGGCCTGACTCCATTAAAAATCCTTTGTGTCTTAGAAAGAAGTAAACTGCAAGAGTTTATAAGTGATTCTTTTTTATCAGTATAACTGTATTATTTGGCAAAACATATACGTTGCAAAGAATATATGTAGGCAAATAAGCCAATTTACTCAGGATTGTAGTGAAATTTCTTATGCCAAACTGAAGCTTATCTGAAGCTTCTCTTCTTGAAAAAGAATTGTAGATTAGGGGCTACAGAGACAGAACAGTTTCAGAAGAGAAATTTTGTATTTTTGCATTATCTACTGGTTAAGCAATATGAAATGTGTCCATCTTCCTCTGATTACTTAGAACCCCTTATAGAAATATGGAGTGTGTGCATGTGTCTGGAATTGATTGTGAAACAGACATTTCTCAATGTTTCATCTCCCTGAACTTCTGCAGTGAAGAGGTGGGTGAACAGAACACATTCAAAATGCATTTACCAAATACAAACAAATGCACTTGAAGACACAGTCAGCTGTGCATGACATTGCCTCTCTGATGGTGCTCTGGCTAGAGAAGAGGGTTGTTGTCTGCACTGGAAAAGACAATGATGAGAAATGTGAGTTTGCACACTAGGAAAAAAGAAAACCCAAACCAGACAAATGAGGTAATGTTTTGCAAGAGTTTGAAAAGCAAAGGGACATGGGAAAATAAAAAGCTTTAGTAGCATAATATATCTGATGTTGTTATCTTTCTCTGTGTTCGCTCTCACCCACACAACAGACCATTTCTTAATTTTTCCATATATGCTTCTTTAGTATTTTTCATTAATTGTCCTATTTTTCATTATTAGTTGTATACTTCTAGATTTTTTTCCTGTCCTGAAAAATTCTGCTTGATTGCACTCTCTATCCTTCCTCCCTTTTGCTGAGCTTATTTAATCATTACTATTTCTCCCCCTCCAAACCTATTCCCCTTTGTTTTTTTCTGAAGCAACATTTCTCAAGCTGCCATTTCTCATTGAACTTTAGCAGCATCCTTGCAACTGCTATATCCCCATGGGTCTGTTGTTCTCTTGCAGTAATAAAAGCCTTTTTTTTCCCCCTTCCTGAGAACATTGAGATGACTGATTTCAGCAATGAAATGAAATTTCAAAGCAAGCTTCTAAGTCAGCATATGTGGAAGTGGGATACTCCTGCCAATGCTACGAGTATTGTCCTTTTGAATGGATTATTTTTATATAGTGCATGCAAGCATGGGTGCAGGAGGAGGCTTTATTGCTCTGGGCAGATCATGGGTGTCATGAGCTAGTCCATACCAGCAACTTAACAGTGCCAATGGAAGTCTCTGTTCACCTGGTGCTGAACCACTCACTCATCTAAGCTAAAACTCCAGCCTAGTTAATTGATTTGATGAGCCCTTCTGTGATTGCCAGGGAAAGGGAGGAAGGATCTCGGAGAGGTTTGATGTGTGGTTTTCCAGTGAAAGTAAATTCATATGGAACCTGCCTTCTTTTGTATTTGTACATGTATTTCTGCTTTAAGAGGGTTTCCAATCTGCAGTGTCATTTTTTTCCAAAAACTGTATAATCCCTTTCTTTCCTTCTTTCTTTTGTTTGCTTTTATTTCTTTTACTCTGTTTAAAATTATAGGAGGAAGGGGAGAAAGGGGTCAAGAACAGAAGAGTCTAAAAGCTTTTGAGTGAAAGCAAATATAAAATATTCACTTAAAAGAATCACAAAGATCATCCTTTGTCTCACTGTAAAGTTAGGGCTTTATATGAGTTTTCTTGTGATTTAGTCACCTGTCATAGAGGAACCAGATTTGCTTAGAGCTTTTGTTTGGTTTTAATTTAGTATAAAAAACCCCAACCCTCAAGGCTTCTAATTATGGCAAGAAGGAAGGGCATTGTGTAGCATTTCTTGCTGATGTCATAGGTGGAATGACATATCTCAGACCTGGGATAGGTCAGCTGATTTTTGAGTATTGAGTCACCATTCAGTCACTTGATCACAGCACTGGTCTACCCTGAAATAAAAACATGGTGAGGTCTTTGCAAAGCAAGACGTAGTAATTGCCTCTGAGAAAGGTGCTTTCTTCTTTGTAGCAAAGAATGTGTTACACCTGTCAAATTTCAGCTCAGGGACTGTAATTGGTTGAGGTATTTCTTGGGTTTCAGCTGTGAAAGCGTTCATGAGAAGCCACTGCTTGTAAGAGGAAAAGACGCATGAACGTAACCCTGTGTGCCACTATAAAATTACCATCTTTTTGCTTCTTAGACTGAAATAAGCCTATTTTGTAGGCTTTTGTGATAGGAATTTCTTTGGAGACAGGATGTTTAACCACACATAAAATTACTAGCTGCATACCTTTGCAAATAGCTCATCTTATTCCTCAAGAGTTTACTGGTTTACAGTGCCTCTTGAAAAACTCTCCTCCTAGGGTCCAGCTATCAGGGAGTTTGGCTATTTCATTTTAAAAATGTTTCTTTTCTGAATGTTGTATTCAGTGCTTCTAAAAGAATATTATTTTTGTCACAGAAGGTGCAGGAAGGTTTTCATGTAATGAACCAGCAATGACAGTAATGTGGATTTGTGTAGCCCTTTCCTAACAGAAGACTTCTGATGTCAAAAAGGGCATGATCATTTTATCATATGCTGGGTTTTATCTTCATAGCCTGTCCTTGTCAGAGGATAAATGATCTTGGAATCATCATCTTGTGCTTGAAAGGTCACAACTCCCCCAAATTTATGAGGTCATGATCCTTAGTGTTGTCTCATTCATCAATCTCAATGAAATTATGGGAAGAAGTTTTCTGGCCAAAAGTGGCTTGTGCCATTGCCTCGTGTTACTGCATGTCTTGACTGGAATCAAATTGCTGAATATCTCCAGAACTTCTGGACCAAGCTGCATGGTCTCTTTGGAACTTGATGTGTCTAGGGTCAGGGTGTTAATTGCTGGAATTAACTCTTCTGAAGGTACCTGGGAAGGGATTGTATAATTAATAAGCAGAAATGGTTGCCCTGAAGGCAAGAAAAGAGAGGAAGTTGATCTGCTAATTCTTACACTTCCAAAATCAAAAGCCCTTAGTCAGAAGTTGATTTTTTGGCTCTTTGTGTGAGCACATGCTTAAGGCATCTGTGTGGAGTTATTTGCCAGCAGGCCTTTAGCCACAGTACGTTTTGTCAGGAGGGGCTCTGGGAGATACAAAATGTTGATATTTTCAAAGCAGTTAATCAGAATAGGAAGAGTATTTTATTAGTTCTGAGATGCATTTATTGGGATTGGAGAGCTGAGGAGAGGCTGGCAAACACTAGGCAGACCTCTCTAAGAAATGGTAAAAAGCATTTTTGCAATCAATACAAGTTGTTTTAAAATTTTCATCCTTCAGTTCCCTCCTTATTTTGAGCTACTAAATCCCATGAAAAAGACATATCATTATCCTCTGCTCCACCAGTTCAGACTTCAGAGCCCTTGATAAATTAACAGACTGGTTATTGAGAAAAATAAAATTACAGTTCTGGATTGGATTTATGATTCTTATGCAAATGTAACTGCCACATTCTGTGCAGAAAACACATTTACACATTTAAAAGCCTGAAAATAGCAATAATCCTGTTCAGGAGCTACTCTAGTTAATACTTTCCTATATAGATTTGAGTATTCATTAATAACCTCTGGATTGTTATTAGGATTGTTTTATTGTAACATGTAATTTGCTTGAACTGACTACGTTTTTCTCAAAATGGTTTTAATTACAGAAATAAATGACAAAGCTTAGTGGAGATGCTTATACAACAGTGCAGTCATTTTCTGTATGCCAACTGGAAACTCATTTTTAACAGATGGAATTTACCAGTCTGCAAAGAAGGAACACAAGGCCTTAAAACTTAACTTTATCAGTCTGAAAAAATATTAATATGGTGTCATACAAGCTATTTCTTCTTGGCTTGTGCAATATTAATCAATTATCTGTTACAGCTGTAGAAAAAAACCCAAAGAGTTCTTCATTTTACTGAGGATGCATTTCGCTATTAGGATCAATTTTATATGTCAACAAGATGTACCATTGTGGGTTAGAATAATGGTATGACTCCAAATATTTCCTTTTATCTGTGGGGACTGAGACATTTATCATTCTTCCTTCTGGTGTTATGGACAGTGCTGTTGCAGATTATTTTGGCATCTTCTTCCTCTCTTTTTTTTTGCTAACATTCTGCCTGACTGTTCTTGTTGCTCTTGTTTTCTTTATAAATCAGTAGGTATAACCTCCTCCCAGATTCTGATTCAGGAAAAAGGCTGTAGGTAGCTACAAGATTAAGCTGGGATTTCAGATGCAACCTACCAGGAATAGAAAACCAGCATTTTGCTTCTAGTTGATGAGCTGGTTGATTGCAAGTCTTGTGTCTTCTTTTGAGACTCACTAATGAACATCAGTAAAAATGTAGCCCAGGAGTAGCTCAGAAAGCAGAGGTGCCCTGATTAGGTATGACAAAAAGAAAGCAGGCATGGTGAAAATGGTGATGGTGAAAATGAGGGTGTGGAGTTGGATGACCCTGTGGACTGGGGTAGGAGTAGAGAGATAAATTAATCAGGATCACATATAAAATCACACCCTTCAAAATGTCAAAGTCTTGAGCTACAAGTTAATTGTTAATCAGTTAGAAATGAAGGAGGAGCAAAATGCATGGGGAGGTCTAAATAACAACAGGATGAGTAAGCTGTGGTGTTGTGGTCATGGAAAAGGCAAATGTACTGCTGGCCCCTCTCAAGGGAGGGAGAACTTCCAAAGATCTTGTCCTACAAGATTAAATAAAGTCCATTTCTGCACCAGCCAGCCACCCCAGCTCTATGTGGCACTTGCAGCACACCAACACCCTGCATCTAATGGAAATGTGTGTCTTTATCTCATTGTATTTCAAAACTACACAATATTACGATAGTTACTACAGAGTGTAAAAATTGCTGAGACTTTACATCCTGCTTGTCTGATATGATCTTGTTCACATTTCCGTCCTCTCCAAGAATGTGGCTTGTGCTGCACCCAGCTCTGGGGTCCCCAGCACAGGAAGGACATGGACCTGTTGGACTAAGTCCAGACGAGGGACACTAAACTGATCACAGGGATGGAGTAACTCTCTTACAAGGAAAGACTGAGACAGCTCGGATGGTTTGGCCTGGAAAGGAGTCAGGGTGACCTAATTGCAGCTTTCCTGTTCCAGGAGAAAGGAAGCTACAAGAAAGCTAAAGAAGGACTTTTTACAAGGGCATGTAGTGACAGGACAAGGAGAATTACTTGAAACTGAAAAAAGGAAGGTTTAGATCAGACATTTAGAAAAGATTCTTCCCTGTGATGGTGGTAAGGAACTGGAACAGGTTTCCCAGAGAAGCTGTGGATTTTCCATCCCTGGAAGCATTCAAGGCCAGGTTGGATGGGTCTCTGAGTAACCTGGTCTAGTGAAAGGTGTCCCTGCCCATGGCAGAGGTTAGAACAAGACAATCTTTAAGGTCCCTTCCAACCCAAACCATTTCATGATTCTATGAAAACAATGACTAGAAATAAAAATAAATTAAGGAGTGAGGGGAGAGGACTACTTATGCCAAAGTATTGAGGTGCCCTGAGAGGAAATGGACCCACAGACAAAATTGAGTTGGGATTAATAACAGGGTACTGAGAAAGTTGTGTTCCAGTAGCGTGGTGTCAAACAGTGAAAAGTGAACTGGTGTGGTCAGTTGTTCTGGTTGAGCCAAGAGGACTTCTCCAGCTCTGCCTTCCTCAGAAGAGGAGTCTTGGGCAGGGGTCTGCTCCAACTGCTCCTGTTCAGATCCTACTGAGGCAGACCCAAATAAGAATGACCCAGCATCGCATATGGCAAAAATATCTAAAGATTTTAAAAATAAATAAATGTTAGATCAGTAACCTGTACTCAGAGACTTTTTTCCTAGTGGAATTTTGACTTTGAAGGGATATTAAGCCCTTTCTATGGATCTGTTAGATCTAAGGCTCCTTAGAGCTGACATTGTGCTTATACTTCACACTAATAAAACATTTAGAAATAATTTAATAAATTAAATTAATTGGATCATAAGTCATGGACTCCATGGCAAAATAAGTTGAATGTGAAAATTTTATCAATTAGAAACGTACTGACTTTTGATTTTTTGTTATATATACACAAGCATTTGCATCTGTGTCGTGTTTCAGTTTATTTTCCTAAGCCTATTCCCATCTTTCCATGTCTTATTTATTTGATGATTTATGCAGTTGCTACAGAGATATTTTGTTAAATATTGAGAAGTTTTTGATTTAAACTTGACTGTGATTTGAGCTGTAAATATTTCTTATGGACCTAAAACCTTAAATTTAACATTAGGCTGATTTTATTTATCTTTATTGTTCTAATGTTGCAGCGAGACCAAGGAAGGAGAGACTTAGTTCATTAACAATGAATGAGGAAGTAGCACAGCTATGCTGTCAAGGAAATGAAAGTGCATATAAAATACGTTCAGGACTTTTTAATTAAAGGTTTTACTCTGCATTGTCCTACTTTTTATTCTTTAGTCTTCTTTAAAGCACAGAAAACATTTTTGATCGGCAAAGAATAATTATCCTGGTTGCTTTCAATTAAATAAGTATACATTTCTAAAATGACAAATAAAATCCACTGATATAGTTTGAAAATAAAATCAAGGGGGGTAGTCTGAGCAGATAACTCTCTGTTTCTGTAATCTGTGAATATATTAGTATTGTGACAGACAGGATGTTCCTGGTTCTTTATTGTTAGAGTTAAGGTGACAAATCCACTTCTACAGTGGCATAAAGAAGGGCACTTTTATGGCAGCTGGGGACCATCTGGCTTTGGTGCCCAAGGATGCTGCTGGTCCAACAGAGCTGTGCTGGGACTTCTCCGCAAAGCTTCAGTGGAGAAACCTAAACCAGCTGGGGAGCCCTGAGGGAGGATAACACAGTCCTTCCCTTTCTTTCTTTGAATAAAAAAAATCCCTTCCTGTGGCCATGGAGCTCTCCCTGGCTCAGGCAGAGGTGCCACCTCCAGCAGCCTGAGCTGACTGACCTCCAGGGCTTAGCCAAGCAAAGCAGCTGTGAATTTTACTGCAAAGAAAAGAAGGAAAACCAGATTTGCATTAGGCTTGTTTTGATTCTGCTACTTAAAACTAATCTCCGGTAGCTTTTTTATTTTCTTGAAAGCGGCTTTGTACTGACTAGCCCTTGGTATTTGTCAGATTCTTTGTTTTCACTGCATATTCCCTGCTGGCCTGCTCAGAAGCTCGTTAAATTATGAGGATTATTCTGAGCTGAACTGGATAATAAAATGGTCTATTGATTAGTAGACTTCTAATTAGTTGTCTCTTAGCATGAAAGAGAAATAAGATTTGATAGTAAACAAAGCAGAAAACAAATAGGGTGTTTCCAACATGTAGGACGTACATGTTTGTGTGTGGCCTTGTACATGAGTATTGTAATTTCCAGTTTATCATCACAAGCTTATTTCACTGCTTACAGAACTGTGACCTGCACAAGCAAACTCTCTGACAGATAATCAGACAAAAAATACAACTCAATTATTTTATCTTCCAGTATGTACTGGAGGAATGATGTCATGATAAGCAATATGCTTTTGATTTTTCATGTCTTGTCATAGTAAAATAAAGGTTACAGCTAATTTGTATTCTAACTAGGTTTGTAGTGATAGAAATGAATATAAATAGTGTGTCAGAGTTTTAGTTTGAATGGTGAACACCAGTAATTAGTGAAACCTTTCTAATTGCATCGCATGCCTCCATACTGGTTCAATATATAAAAATTACCAGTGGTCTTTAAAAATGATGAGGATTGGTGCATTCCAGCTAATAGTGCATGTTTTTAAGGTGTGTGTGCAGATCTACAAGCCTTGCGTAGGAGTAGAGCAGTGCTGACATCCTCTGCCCCTTCCTTCAGTCACACTGTCTGGCGAGGTGAGAGTGACGCTGTTTGCAAAAGGGGTTCTCACTGAGCTTCCCAAAGAGGGACAAAAGCAGAGGACAGACCATGGGATGTTTCAAAAAATAAGGATTGAAATCCTGGCAGAATTGCCGTTGATTTCTGTGGGAACAGGGTTTTTCACCAGCCCTTTAATGCTTTTTCCATGATCCACAAAACTCTTGTTGTTAACTTCTATGGGCTCTGCATGCTTGCCTGTTTGGACAGGGGGAGAGTATTTTTTTTTAAAATCTCTTTCTTTAAATGTAATTCACTTCAGACAAAAAACAACTAATTACCCACACCTCCCCCCAACTGTGTGTAGTTCTTGCCCATTGCAAAATGTCTGAGTCAAAAGAGTAATTTATTAAAGTATGAAAATAATTTAATTCTCATGAAGTGTTGAAATTGCAGTTTTGTTGAAAATGGTTTTGTTTTGTTAGACCTGTTCAGGTATCAAGGGCTCAGTTTCATGTTGTTATGCCCTTTTGGAGAATATGAGTTTCTCATTCAGAAACTAAGTAGTTCCCATTGCTTTTAGTTCTGTCTGCAGGTTGAGCTAACTGTAGCGTAGTTTGTATGGCTCTTCTACGTTTCCTCTCTGGTAAAAACCCTCCCCTTTTAAACCTGGCTGCTGGGAGAGAGGCAGGTGAGCAGCCCTCTGCTTTTTAAAGGCAAGTAGTCTTGTCAGCCCATCAGTCTCCTCATTTCCCATCACCCGGAGGTTGATGTCATAGCAAGATATTCTCTCCAAAAGGTGAATTTCTTCATTAGTTTCACGGTCTTCCTCTAGGCTTGTAATTAGAGCCCTCCTGATAACCAGCACACAGCTGCACCCATTAATTAGCTCTTCATTTGAAGACTTCTCTCTTGGTGTTCCCATCCTTGTCAGCTTACAGCAGGTTCAGCTGCCTCCAGCTATGCTTTGAATCCATTATCCAAGTCAGGCATCCTTCCCACAAAAAAACCCCAGCCACGGGATCAAGGAAGTCCTGAGCACCCCTGTGACCAGGGAGAGTCACCCTCCTCTCACACAAGGCAGAACAGCCAACATCACACCATGTGTGCTTTTGTGACTGTCTGCATAGTTATCCCACAGCTGCTTTAGTTTGCCATGGAGCACTCAAAAGAGACACGGCCCAGGCTCTGCTGTTTACCTGATGGAACAATCAAAACATCTTCTGAATTAAACAGACACCCAGTCTCTTCAGGCTTCTCCACATTAGGGGATAATGGAAGCATTTACTAACAGCCAAAGAAATTATTTATTAGGATATAAAACCTTTAATTTAGAAGGAAGTCTTTGCGTTGTCTTTTTTTTCCCCTTACACTCCCACTCTGCAAAATGTAGCAAGGCCAAAATTTAATGCATTTGCACATCTATTTCTGAGATACGTGGGTGTCTCTCAAAAGGTATGATTTTGAAGTAGAACAAACAATATATTTGTAGCAATCTTCTTTGAACCAACGAGGTTTTAGAAACCCAAAGATGCAGATCAATCAAACCCAGTACATTACATTCTCCACTCTGTTGGGTTTAGATTTAAACTCTTTTATAGATGTTGAAATTGCAAGAAGGATTCCCCAGCTGCCAAAAATGGCTCTGATGGAGCAGGACAAAATTGCACCTGGAGAAAATACACTGGAAACTGAGACTTCATCTTTCTTTCCATCTGTTCCCCTAACTCCAGGTACAGCAAGTTTGTCTTACAGTATGAGTTCCATCATCCTGTATACACTTTGGTGTAGGTATTTTCCCCTGTTATCTGTACAGGACGTTGACACAAGGGGATAGAACCTTTCCTGACCCTGCTGAAGGTGATGAGAGAATCTAAAAATTTGTGAAATACACAATCACATTGAAACATCAAATGTTGACAGAAGTATGAAATGGTATAAATAGCTTTATTGTTTACAGCATATTCTCGACTACAGTTGCTCCCAGCTTATTTATTTGTGCACACACAGATGTGCTTTATGTACCCAGGAGGAAAGAACACAAAGACTTTCATTTTTAATTCTTTTCCTTGTTCTTATGTGGGGGAAGAAAACGTGATCTCTGACATGCTCTCTCACAACAAAGAGCAAAAGGCAGATGTGGGCCTCTCTCTTCAGATACCACTTCCTCCCCAGCTTCTGTTTTCATGTTTACAACTTCATGTGCTTCTCCTGCAAAGCACACATTGCTGGTGTGCTACTGCAGGTACTGGAGTTCATTCTCCTCTCTTCTCTGGATCCTGTTGCTGTTTGCAGGAACAGAAAACCTTTAGGTAATTTAAAAGTTTTCTCTTAGCTCTGCAAAGCTTGACCCTGTCTCTCAGGCTGACACTGCTGAGCCTCTGGAGATATTTCAGGTTCCCTAATAAAACCCTGTGCCTGAACTGACACTCACTGAAATGAGAATAACACCTGTACTATCACTAAAATAGCAAATCAAAGAGATTTGTTGACAAAGAGATTGTCAACAACCCAATATTGCTCTGTGGTTCCTTTGTCCTCCTACAAAAAAGAAGCAGGGGCTTCCCACCTGAATCACCTGTGGGGATTTAGAGCTGGTTTATTTAGGACTTTGTGACCTGTACAGAGGGGCACTTGCTGCAGAAAGTATGGCAGATGATGTATTTACAAGTCTTTTAGACAGTGGACACTCATGTGCAAGTAAGACAGCCTCAATGGTTCCTAGACTGAAACAGAGGGGTAAAACCCCTTTTCCCAGCCACAAGATCAAACCAAGGGTGAACACATTCTGCATGTGACACTTGGCATCCTTTGTGTAGCAACAGGGGCAAAATGGAACCTTGTGAATAATTAGACACCGTAATGCTGGATTATTTTTAATTAGAAAATCATGGGTAACATACCTGAAAATTTCAGAATGCTGCTCTGGGTTGGTCTTATCTGTGATTATTTTTTTTCCCCACAGAAGGGTATAATACATTGTTTCTTTGTGTCTGCTTTTGTGGCAGTCTAGGAGAAAAATTTCATTCTCTTTGTTCTGCAGGCATTCATCTTTAAACATGCTTCAACAAATGTTTGATTTTGCCATTTCAAGAAGAGAGGTTTGCAGTTGTTCACTCTTAATCATCCTTGGAAAAGATTTTGGTACAAAGACATTACTTCTTTCCCCTTCCTACACTTGTATCTGTGTATCTTCCCATGCAATTTGCCCCCTCTATCCTAGAAAAGGCAATGAGTACTTATGACTAAACCAGATAGGTATGAGCAATCAAGTAGTGCTAATATTTGCATGGGTAAGAAACATCATTTATGAAGACAATTGAGACAAAATAAAGGATGCACTATATAATTAGGATAATAGCTGCATGTCATCATTTTCCCTGTGTATTATTATGACACTGTTGATTAACCAGAAGTAGAAGGATTTGGAAGGGCCAGAAAAAAAAATCTTAGGGAATCACAGTAGGAGGTAAGATGAAGCGAGAATGAAAATATATGTGTGCACCGAAAAAAAGAGTACATTTAATCTGTTTCTTGACAGTATAGAATTGGGGGCTAAAGTCTGATGGCAGCTGTTAGTTCTAAACAGGTAGGATTGATCTAAATTATGGTTTCTTGAGAGAGTAATTTTTTTTCCAGTGACAGTTTTTCTGCTTCCATTTGCTTAAAGAAGGAGGAGGATCCTGACCTCTCAAGCAGTGGAGAGCTGTTCTCTTGAAGATTTTCATAACTATTAAGCTTGTTTTCCTGTGATCTATGGGAATGGAGGCGTCTGCAAGCCAGCCTGATGGGTGCAGCCTGGCTGACAGCATGATGGGAGAGTTCAGAGCTCTGGGAAGGAGATTACAGACTTCCTGCCAGAAGGGGGTAATTTTCTCACAGGTGCAAGTACACCAAGTGTCACAGAGATGACACAGAGTGTTGACACTGATGCTCATTTCCCAGAGTTTGGTAGTTTAGCAGGGTGGAGTATTGCAGGAGTCCCCAGGAGCAAAGTGAAGATGTCACATTGATGAAATCCCAAATACTGTCCCAGTTATGCCATGAAAACAGTTAAGGCTTCCTCCTCAATACCAGCTCTCTCCAGATGGGAATGAGCTTGTGCACAAGTAATTACAAAATTAAATCTCACTCAGCAAACCCACATACACCTCGAAGTTGTTGAATATGTTTCCCAAGGACAATATTGAGGGGCTTGCAGGGGACAGGGCATCAGTGGAGGACCACCTTGGCCATAAGAGCAATGTGACTCTCAAGCTGAAGTGGTAATTTAATCCCTAAGGATGCATAGACATTTATATTTAAAACTCACATAACTTTCACATTCATTAAGCACATTTGAAGTGGTGGGTAGTATATAAAATATCTCATTCTCATCTCAAGCAGCTTAATTTGTGCTTGCCCTTAGGCTGAAGTGTAAGAACTGAAGGCTTCCACCTGTGTCTGAATTGCACATGCAAATTTTTTTTTATAAAATGGTATCTATAAAAGACAATATAAAATAATTGGGGGCTTTTTTTGCTCTTGAGTAGATCTTTTTTCCTAGATAAATTACAATCATTTTAAAAAAAATGCCTGTTCAGTTCACTAGCAAGGGTTTTAATGATGATATGTCTGTACAGTTCCTGTTTAGTTAATGAAATATGTAGCGTATTTAGATCTAAATCAAATCACAAGTTTGGTTTCTCCTGTTCTCAGTTGTGTATGGTGGGTTTAACATAATTTTTTTGTCTATGTTTTTCAAGCATAATGCTGTTTCTGCATTTTAGTAACTATAGAGATTTGTCTTTGTGATATTTACTACAGTGTCCCTTGATGTGAAATATATGCTATCCAACTAATTTCCTACTCCTCACTGCATTGACAAGCAAATTTTCAAGTGATATTTTATATATATTTGGCAAAATTTATATTCAGCAAAACTCTCATCTACAGCTCGAGAATGTGTAGTCAAGCAAATTCAGGTTCATTGCTTTTTTGCATTTAGTTTTATTTTTTGTATATTTGGACTTGATTCAACAAAGCACTCAGGAGTTTACTTAAATGCAAAGTTGCAAGTACTTAAGTGTAGTCAGATCATTTCTAACTGCTTTGCCACACTAAGCCCATAAGTGCCTTCACATCCTCTGGGTAAAATTTATCCTAGCCACACTATTATATTTCCACATCACACCATAGCCCATCACACATGATACACAGACAGCTGCATCTCCATGAAAGGCAAAAAACCCCAAAACCCCTCAGCTTGGTTAGATGGAGGGCTGTTCTCCAACAGAAGAAATTCTCTTGCAAACTGTTTTTTTGCTGGACAGCCAGAATCTGTAGGATATGGCTTTCTGACCTAGCACAGCTCACAGCAAGCTGAGCTTTGCAGCATTCCCCTGGCACTTCAAGGCAAGGCTTCTCAAACAGCATTTCATCCTGACAGACATCTGCTCAGCATTGGAGGGGAGTTGGGGTCTGTCATCCATCTCTATACCATTCCTTTTATTGCTGCATTAGTTAGTGCCCTGAATAACAGGACATATGACAGTCCATTACTGTTAATGGTGTGATTGTAGAATCACACTTCTGAAAAATACTGCCTCAAGCAAAATATTAGAGATAATTTAGTACTGTCTTTCAGGAAAGCACATGCTGGGGTTAATGAAAGTTTGACTCGGTGAATGTGAAAGGACCACACTGTTTGATCCCCTTGAAATGGTATTTATTATTCTCATATAGATATTTTTAAAATTAAATAGGAGTGTTGTTCTCATTTGTTTTGTCCCCCAAATGAACTTTTATTGAGGACACAGCCCTGACAGGAGTTGTCAGGCATCCCAGGGAAATGGATGCTGATGCCAGAAGGGCAGGGAGAGCAGAGCTGCTGACCATGGACCATGGGTATTGCCCTTCCTGTTCTTTGTGCTGGTCCCTGAGTAGGGATGGGCAAACAAGGCTTGAAGGTTTGACCATTGTCACAAAACACTGGTCAAGAAAACACGAAATTATGGCCTGATAGTGTCCTCTGCCATCTTCCAAAAGGGGAAAGGGGCTGAGTCAAGGTTAGGGATTTCTAGGGTGATCTCAGAGGGTCAGGATTTGCTCTGAATGAAAAAGCTGAGAAATTTCCAATTGTAAGAGCTATCAAAATATAATGTTCAGCTCCAGCTTCTAATTTTGCTGGCGCATGCTTAGAAAACAATGTGTGGAACAAGACAGCACAGTGCTTTCTGCTCCATCCATCAGCACATTGCTTTAAAGTTTGCCAGCTTTAGGGCCAGGAGTCAGGTTCCAGCATAAGGCGAGTTTAAGAGCCTCAGGGCAATAACTTTTCTCTAATTAGCACCACGTGGCATAGACAGACATTTAACAAATAGGAATGCCACTTCCAACAAGCAGTGCAGTGTTTCTTTCAGCATTAACTGTTTTGGTTGTGGCTGAGTTGCCGCCAAATGAATGTACATGGAGAGGCCCGTGTCCAGCAAGCAGCCCTGCTGCTTCCCTTGGGCTGTTATTTTTCAATTCATCAGGAAAGGAACACGGTGGACACCTTTTACACACACTTATAATTTAATAACTGAATATTAAAAATCTAGGCACACTATGCAGATTTACTGAGCCACACAACCTCTGGTCGAGCCTGGTTCTGTTTAGAGGAGGGAGAAGTTTTTCATGCAGAGTAGACCTTCCCAATCCATTTCAATTTATTTTTCATGAAGAATGGTATCAAGACACTGCCCATCAACTTTGCTTTACTGCCACGTGCTTTGGCCATTAGCTGTAACATGCAGATGTGTCATTTATCAAATGGTGTTGCAAGTTCAATATGCCTTTTGAAAAAGGCAACACGCTGCCACTGAAATGGGTGGGTTGAGGGTATGTCAGGGCAAGTTTTTATCATCTCCGAGTTCCTGTCAGGGGAAATGCAAAGTTGGTATCACCTGACTTTTTTGTATCTCGCTTGTCTTTTTGTCTTTTTGTCTTTTTCCTCAGCATAGGCATTCATTATTCAAAGTAGATTTGAGGGCTTCTGGAAAAGCCGAAAGGTGGGCGCTTGCTGTGTTACAACTGTTGGGATTCATGAAAACTGTTAAGAGGGGAAAAAAAAAAAAAAAAAAAAAAAAAAAGGGAAAAATTCTCCCTGAGCCAAATAAAAAGACAATGGTGTTGCTGTAAAAGGAATCTGTTGGCTAGACGCTGCGGCTGGATTTTGCGGGATTGGTGATTAGCTTGACAAACCTGTTCTCAGCAGTTGCTTGGTCGAGGTCGCTCCAGCACCTGTGCAGCACTGGGCGACTGCTCTGTGTGCAGATGTGCTTGGCGGGTTTCCACGCGGCATCCCGGCCGTGCCGTGCCGTTCCAAGTGGGAAGCGCCGCGGTGGCGCGAGGGGCGGGGGCGGCTCCAGCACGGAGGCGCGCGATCCCATTCCGCGGCGCTCGTGGAATTCTGCCGGATTATGTCTGGGCTGTTGGGGTTTTTTTTGGTTGGTTGTGTTTTTTGGGGTTTTTTTGGTTTTGTTTTTTTGCCTTTTTTTTTTTAAAGCGGTATCGCCACCGAGGTGCCGGGGTCGGTGTCGCGCCGCTGCCGGGGGGTGCGGCAGGCGACGCGCCGCTCCTCCCTCCGCCGCATCCCGGCGCTCGCCGCTCCGCCGCCTCCCGCTCCGCGCGGTTCCGCAGCGCCGTGCGGCGGCCCCGGTGTCCCCGCGGCGGCGGCGGGCGCGGCCGGGGGCGGGCGGAGCGCCGGGCACTGATAGGCCGGGCGGATGCGCAGGCAATTTATCATCCCCGGCTCCCGCGGAGGCAGGCAGCGCGCCTGTCACCAGTATTGATTTCAGAGGATGGACTAAATTTCCTAGGATTTCCATTAAGAATTAAGCGGGGAGGAGGAGGAGGAGGGGAGGGGGGGAGAGAGAGAGGGAAAGGAAGGGAAGGAAGGGGAAAAAAAAAAAAAAAAAGCCGTAAGCACGCAGGGTAGCCAGGCAGACATGGATATGAGATGGCACTGTGAAAACTCGCAGGTAGCTTCTTCTCTCACAGCCGATGCAGCGCACAGGCGAAGCACTGCCGCATGCAGGGTTTAAGATACCTTTAGGCTGACAGCAAGGAGGAGAAAGAAAAGAAAAAAAAAGCCAACAAAAAAAAAACAAACCAAAAAAAGGCATTTGCACCGATTTACTGAAAATTACTAATTTTTTTTTAAACCAAAAAAAATTAGAATATGTCTCCTTGGAGATTTCATGTCATTAATATTAAAATTAAATTTCTGCACAATATCTGTTTTAAATCTAGAAAAGCTTCTAAATTGTAATTTTTTTTTTCTTTTCTGCTCCAAGAAAATAATGCTTTGGTACCCAGAGCATGGATACTGCTGTTTTTTAATTTTTCTCGTCTGCTTTTTCTTAAACAATAGGCTTTTTTTCTTTTTCTTTGAGCATGTTTGCTACAAATGAGTCTAAAAGGAAAGGAAAATTGAGAAGAATCAAATAAAAGCATGAATAAAACCTGCTTCAAATAGTTGCCAGGCTGCTTTCTTTTTGACAATCTAGCAATTATTTTGGCTTAAATTATGCTTAAACCCTGACCATGCATGCTTTTCATCTTGGCTTAGAATATGTGTGTACGTGTGTGTGTACGTACGTGTGTACTTGTTTTGATTTGATTTTTTTGCAGTGAGCATTTGCACAACGGGAATTCCTGTGAGTTAAATGCATGCTTTGATAAGAAAAATTGCATCTCAATGAATGACTGTATCTGATGGACTAAAATGTGGTGATATATAATGCAAAGTACCTTCATTTTTAAATGAGTTGCTTCTAATCTTTTGGGGGAGGGTAAATCGCTGCATGCTTATGACAATGAAAGTGTTTGTGTATTTTCTCAAATAGGTTGATTGTTTATTTGCTTGTTTCTAACATGAAGAGCAAGGTGTTTCCTTTTATTTATTTATTTGTTTGTTTTTCAAATAACAAACCTGCAAGGCATCTGATTTAAATGAGCACGGGCTACAAAGCTTTCCCTGTTACCTGAAAATGAGCAGAAGGGTGTGTGTTTGTGTGAGTGCCCAGCTCCTCTGGGGAGGTTGGTGATCTTTTCAGCTCCTTATTCTCCCCAAGAAGAGTTAAAATGCCGTGGCTGTCTGGCGCCTGCGTGCACCATGGGAATTCTGCTGGCAAAGCCAGGGCTGGCATCAGGTGGGACAGGTGTATCGTGATAGTAGAGAAAGGCAAAGGTGCGGGTGAGGGTTGCCAAAAGAGGTTAAAGGGTTTTTAAAGCAAGGAATCAGCAGCTTCCATCTGTACAGGAATCTCATTTTCCCCCAGTAGCTAGAAAGGCAAGGGGAAAATCTTTTTTTTTTTTTTTTGGTGTGCTTGTTTTCGTTCAAATGAGTCAGAGGATAATAAAGTGGGAGAGACGGTTCAATTTTATTCTGGTATACAGGTTATAACAATGTGTTGAGAGAGAAGTTATGGTTTTGAAGGCTTTTTTCATGACTGTGAAAAGGCTGAACTGGATCCAAACTATCTGACTTCATTCATTGCTGCAGTTGTGGGGCTGAGCATCAAACCTTCTGTCCTTTGGCGTACAGGGTGTATTGTGTAATGCTGTTTGCATTTGCTAGCTGGGCTTCCTCAGAGTTCTGCCATTAAGCCTTTTGTGGTTTTTTATTGTATTCATTTAAATCACTTAATGTGCCATTCTGTACAGCAGCTCTTCTCTTACTGCTCTGGGCTAATCAATACCTGATTTTGCTCTTCCCATAGCAGCTTACTCCAGAAAAAAAAAAAAAAAAGAAATTGGATGGTTGTAACCATGCCAAATGGCTCTGGCCTGTTGGTACCTTAGGCCACTCTTCAAGTTCAGGCTGAAAACTTTGTGAATTGAGTTTACCATTCCCAGCTCTCTTCCTAATAATCCTCCACATCACCTAGGCATCATATATAATTTGACACAGCTGACAGCATCCACTTAGGAGAAGCTTAAGGCTGAGCCAGAATGGAAATTGAATTGCATCTCAACTCCCTAATATTAATGATCCTTCCAGGTCAGCAGAGGAGTAATTGCCAGGGCAGCCTGAGGAATTGTCCATTAAACCTGCCTATATGGCAGCTCACCTGTGGAGAGATGCATCTAGATGGCGTGTACAAAATGAATTCCATTTGCTTAATATAAGGTCTGCTGGACTTATGAATATCTCAAAAGCCAACATGTGGTCTCAAGTTTAATACCAAGTAATTTTTCTGGTATTTTAATATTTCTTATAACTAAGGCTTAGCCAAATTGCCTTCCATGTGTCTGAAAAAGAAAATTCACAGAAAAATCTTGTTGGTGGTTGTATCTTGAAGGGCAAGACTGTATTTCTGTAAAGGTGTACTTTGATATAAAACCTTGTGGCATGAAGCAAGAGAAGAAAAGTTCATGTTGTCCATGTTCTTTAGTCCTTGAGGTAGCTGTGCATTTAGAATAACCCATTAATCAGTCAAAGTTGATATACACAACCTGATTAGGTGGGCAGCTGGACCTTTAAATCCCAAATCAATATTCAACAGGAATTCAGAGGAGACAAACAGCCTAAGGACAATGTTTAGAAACTCAAATGTGCTTTATGTCTTGGTGTAATGCTGATTTAGCAAGAAATCCCAGTCACAGTGTGAGAGGATTTATTTTTTGACCTTGTGCATTTGAGATGACAGAGAAAGTTAAGAGTTGTCAGCACGGCTTTATTGCAAGGAAGAAATGCAGAGGGGGTTCAACCATCTCTGTTTCCATGACAGAAGGTACCCATGTGGAGCAGCAGAGAACAGAGGTGCACGGAACAGTCCTTCAGATACAGATACTTCAGATTGAAAAATCACATTCTTCTGAACTTGTTTCTGTGCCAGGTTGATGATTTAACTCAAGTATGACAGTCTGAGGGAACAATCTAATTTGCTGAAATCATAGTGGCATATATACACTAGGAAATCTTGGACCTCTACCTGTTTATCTGTCCTTTCTCTCATCACAGCTACTGAAAATCATGGTTGGTTTTCCTTTCAACAGCCATGTAAACTATAGCAGCTCTGTGCAGTAAAAGGATTCCTGACTGCTGACACCCTTCTGCCATGGGTCACCCATTGCCACTGCTTAGAGGAGTTGTTTCCTCTCCTCAGAGCTCCTTGTCTTCACACTGCTGGAGATGGTGCCACAGTTGGCTGGGTTGTGTGTACATACACAGGAGAAAGCCTTTCAAGATAAAGAGCTGAAGAAAGCACCAAAATCAGTCTTAGCCAAGGAGAAGCTTGACAGACAGAACTTGTTGGTGAAGAGTAAATGATTTTCATACTTCTTGGTTGACATGTTCAGTAGCTTGAAATATTTTATAATTAGCTGTAGTTGTGTATATTACCACAAAGTTTTGTCATTCGATTTGTTTCATGCTGCTAATTTTTATGAATTAGCTGTTTTTCAGCAACTAATTGATCAGCTTTTCTGACACAAAAATTAACTTTACACTTGTTTTGCACATTCAGACAGTAATGACTTTTAATTTCTGGATTTATTGTTCTGGTTCTTTATTTTTCTGGTATGATTTTTCAAGCCATAGAGTTTTTTGCCCTGCTCTCGCAAGTTGCTCTGACCAGCAGATCCAGGAGAGGTCTGATAAAGTCACACGAAGTTCTTCGTGTGGGGTAGCTTGTATGATTACAGTCTTGCTATGCTTTTCCACACTGGCTTTCTATTTTTGTCTATATATCGTACTTCAATTTTTGCCAGCGGAGTGCATAATTAGATTCAGCTATATAATCACATGCCATTAATAAGGGCTAATCCCTTTTTCTCAGATCATATCTTTGAATCCCTTTTGGGTGAAACTTCAGGTAATGCCCCCAATCTAAGTACCAGATTGAGATGAGATAGAGTAGGGGCTGAGGGCAAAACTTAGAGGCAGCAGCTATTTGAAACAATGAGTGGTACATCAGGAGGCAGCCAACAAAATCCCTACAGTTCCTCTGAAAAAGTAGTCGTTGGGACTGCTTTTGTGCATTTGGCTGCATTGCTAGAGAATGGCAATTCTAGAGAATGCCCTTCTCTACTAAAGAAGGGAAAAATTGTGTGCAACCTCTAAAAAAAAAGTGGAAGGATGGAAGGATAAGGATTAGAAATTGTGTTCTGTACGTGCAGGAAATCTGAGCATTGTGGGCACTCCAGTTAGCCCTGTGCAGCAGTTTGGCTGGGTTTCCAAAAAAGGTGGATTAAGGTGAATTCTACCATCCCTGAGGTCAATGGAAATGCTGTCAATGGCATCATTGTCACTGACATTCTACCCCTGGCAGAAGTCCGAACAGCACAGAGTGTGAAGTCTAAGTTTGTAAGGACATATGAATTGATTTCTAAACCCAGCTATCTTGGATGATTGTTGCATAAAGTAAATCAAAAGTTAAATTGGAAATGAGCAAGATGGCATTTTCACCAGAATGATTCATTTTAAATTCCATCCCACGAACTAAACAATTCCTTGCCAGAGAAGACCTGGGAAGTTTTCAGGTGATGAGGCATTTCTCATGCTGAGAGTCTGTAATGTCCAGGACCTTGGAACACCTTCTGGTTTGAGCCTGGCCATATGTTTTTGGCACAAATCCAGAAATGAATATAGTAAGTTGTGGACTTTAGAACAGAGTAAATTGCATTTCTTGGCTCCAATAATGTTAGTGCCTTGTTCGCTGGTTTCTCTAAATTGGCTGTGGTATGGCTGCAAGCCAATACTAAATCACATGAAGACTTAAATTATTTTCCTTAAGTTTCCACAAGTTTTGTATTTTTCCTTCCTTTTAGTTCCTTTGATTTCTCTTATTCCCTTTCCTATCTATTTCAAAATTCCCATGCTGGATCACTCTTATTGTGAAGACAACACTACTATATATGCTGTTATTATATTTTTTCCATACTGGAGGCTGAGGAGAATGCATTGGTTTTCTGTGGTCCTTTTTAATGCTGCTCCACCCTAGTCACTCAGGAGTTTTGTTGGAATTTCAATTTTTTTTTTCTTTTTAATGGGGTTATTTGAACTGTTAAGGACATGCATTAGTTTACCAAAGTTGTTGAGCAAGTTTATTGAGAAAAAGGGTGATTAAAATGTCTGGGGCTGTGTGTCAGCACTATGACTGCTACCAATTTTTACTGCTACCTTAAAGCAGTATGTACACCTGGGGCACAACTACTGAAGAAGCAGACAATGGCTTTTGGTTTTCACCTTTTTCATCATGCATGACCAAAAGATCTTTAAGAAAGCAGTTGCACAGAAACTAGTGATACAAATATACATTATTTATGTAGGTTGTATTGTACAGTACAAGCAAAAAATGAAGTTTATATGGCATTTGGGAGCAAAGCATGGTTTTGAGTTCCTAACTGGTGTTAGAATTCTTTAATAAAAGGGATATGGCAGTGAATGAAAGTCACAATTTTGCTTTACAATAACACAGGTGTATTTGATACTGGTATTAAGTGTCAGTAATGCACCAAAGTTGGGGAAGCTGAGGATGAATACATGGACAAAGTACAAACCTCTTCCATGTTTTAGAGCCGTGAGGTGGCAGCAAGGAAGGGGTGGGAGGTCACCCAGCCAAAATCAGAACAGGCCAGTAAAAATATCCCTTCCGGTGAGCTGCACTGCCAAATGCAAATCTGTTCTGTGAGGTTGATGTCAACGTCAACCGCCGTATCCTGGGGAAGCTCACTTCCCCTGGCCCATGCCAGCTTCACGGAGGTTTGCAAAGCCAAGCTGAGCAGTGCAGCTTGTGATTTCCTAGAGGATGTCCATCTGCCCTGAACAGCCTGAGCAGCCCCGGGCCCTCGCTGACGACTGCGTCGGCGGAATTGCCGCGTCCCGCGTGAGCCGCACTGCCCGGCTCCAGCACGCACTGCAGCAGCGCCAGGAATAACTCTCCTCCTTGCCAAGGACACAATGCTAGGGTGCTACACCCTTATTCCTCTTTATGCTTAAGCCTGAGAAACACAGTTTGGATCTTTGAAAAGAGATTAAAATCAGTATGGACCAGTGGGAGTCCCCTTTCAGGGTGTTTTCAGGGCATGTTGAATGATGGTTGCCTTGTTCACTTTTGGTTAGGAAGAGACTTTACAGGAGGGCATTTCTGATACTTCTCTTTCTATTTATTTTTAGTCATTCTAACTAACTTGACAGTAGGATGTTTCTGCTAACTCTTGCAGGGGTCAGGGTTCATGCAACACCTAAGAGAAAATCAGCATAATTTGCATTTTTTTCTACCAGTACCTTAAGTGCTAGGTTGCCAGATGCACCATTTTTACCTACAGGCATGAACAAAGACTCCATTTTTTCCATAAGCTACATTGACCATTGTCAACTTTACCAGCCTGAATCTTCCCTTTGCAGCTTTACCTGTGCAGCAAATTTCTATTGCTACATGTTTCCCCTTTCTAGTGGGGATATCTAGGGAATAAAGCAAGTAAAGTGGTAGCTGAGACATCTGAATAGGCTGCAAAGGTGACCTTTGCAAAATACTCCTTCAGGGTTACTGGGGAGGATGTGTGACATTCAAGTCTCACTGTTTTTGTGCACCAGACAGTTACAAAGGAAATAATAGCAACTTTTAAGCTCATAAGAATGTATCTGTCACTTTGTCTAATCTTTGCTTTCTGGCAGCCTAAAATAGGTGACTGAGATGGTAACCTGGTCCTGAAAAAGACCAAGACAATTTCCTTGTGTCCAAACCTTCTGTACTATCTGTTCCCCATAGCTATTTAGGTGACTTATCTGAACCAGGAATGAGCAGCAGCTTTTATGGCAGTGGGAGCATTCTTCCAGTATGCAGCCTCTGCAGGATAAGGAGTTCTGGAAGCTGATCTGTGACCCCTGCTCCTGCCTTGCATTGTGCTGAGACTGACTGGACTTCTCTAGTAGACTTTGTTTTACTCTTTTTATAGCCAGGTATCCAGATGGCTTCACCGATTTAAGTCAGCTTTTCAACTTCAGGTATTGCTCTACTTGGAAATAGGAAAACTGAAAGTAAACTGAGTAAATAATCTAAAAATATGGTGGGGAAGTGACTAATTCCTTTTGGAAGCCTACCTCAACTGCAATTCATTTTTGTTCCAAGAGACGATTCTCACTTATTTGTGATTAATTAGGTAGAACTACCTTGAGATCACTAAATAATAAGACAACTCCAGAAAAAAAATGGTTTTCCCTTTGAATGAACTATAAATAGCTTCAGTAGTTTCTCAGACTATTAGTGCATGGTGTATGCCTGGAATGCTGCAGAGCTGTGGAGAGCAAAATGGAAACGTGTTGCCTTAGTTGTGTTGATAACCAGAGTAAGAGCTGTAAAAAATATTAGTTAAACAATGTTCTCACAATGGTGTTATTCAGACCCTGACTAAAATTTGCTTCTCTCTTAGCTGAGGCCTTGGCACTGTGGGTCCTGTTCCTTTTGGTCGTACTTCCTTGCCCAATCAGTCTGCAAGTGTGAGATTATTTCTGTTTCTACCCTGACTGCAGAAAATCCTGATCCTTCATGTATTTATGGGAACTTCTTGTTCCTTATTAATTTATGGATATGCGAGATAATTTCTTGATTTTAACTGAATTTGATGATCGAAGAAAGAATTGGACAAAACAGTTATTAATCCCATTATTCTGCCATTTCCGAGAAAATTTGTGTCATTATTAACCTAACACCTATTCAATTAATAGTGAGCTTTGCAAACTCCCTTTTATTTCATGTGGTTTTACATTAAAACATTAATTCCATTATTTTCAGATATTAAAAGTAATTTTCCTTTCACTTGGATATTCTCTTCTGGGCTTTTCCTCCAGTATCAGCATGCCAGAACAAGACATCTACCTGATAGATGGCCCTGGGAATAACAAATAAATTGTGTTTTGAGTAGAAAATATCCTGAATGTTAAAGCTGTCTATCTAATGATTATGTATGTTAGAAAAAGTGTAATTATGTTTACATTTTCCAGGTGCCATTTGTATTACTCTTGATTCAGTGTTTTGCATGAAGTGTGTGGACTGAAATTAGCCAAAAAGTCATTGAGCTGCTTTTTTTGGGTCAGCTGGACTTCTTCCTCCAGTGACTGTTTGCTAATTTTGAGATGACATTTCTTCCTCTTGGGAATGGTTTTGCGTGAAAGTATGCTTAATTGTATTAATGCTAATAACTGCGAGGGAAAATGATTTCTTGGAGGAAAGGAAAGACAGAAATAACCTGTGAGCCCTGCAACATAATTGGGAGTGGGAGTTAGGGAAACTACCACATGTTCTACATATCCTGGGTTTTGTCTCTGCCCTCAGAGGTTCTATAACTTACATATGGGTGGCAAATGTGGTGCTCAAATGGTGAGATCAGCAGTCAAAAGAAGCTTGGAGTTTTCCCTTCCTCTTTGTAAATTCATACTGACCTTTTGAAAATGTTAGTAGCTGCATAAATTGCTGGATCTGATTTCTGTGTAAGGTGTTTGGGCTCTGGAATACTGGAAGGGATGTTCTGTCCAGCAGATGCTCTCGGTTTCCAGATAACAAAGAGGAATTACACAGGGGTGGCACCTTCAAGGTGGAGGAGCACTGATGCTCACCCTTGTGCTGGTGGCCTAATTTTGGACTGTCAGCATGGGGTGTGTGCCCAATCCACGATTTCTCCATCTGAGGAAACCAGCCAGGTCTGGATGCTGAATGGAACAAAACACTGGCTCCATTCCAAGGATCTCTAATTTTACTAGCTTGCCTATATGAAGCTGGTGGCTGACTGAGTACCAGATACATTTTAAGTCTTTATCAGTGAAGTTTTGTCTATCTTGCACTGCAGAGGTCAAATCAGGGGAAACGGTGGTGCTCTCCTTACTATCAATTTCATGCCAATTAAAATCTCAAAATAAGTCTTGTAACTGTCTCTCCTGCCCTTGGTATCACAGTCTCTTCATTTCATTTTTTCACCTCATTTACAATGAAAGACTGAGTGTTATACTCTCATTTCAGGACCAGCACTCCCCTCCCCTCTGAAATTTCTGGGAGCAATACTTGCTTCTTATAGCTGTTCTTTCTGGCTGAAAATTCAGCTGAGCATCATTTTATCTGCCCTTGCTCCATACCTCATCCTCTGGCACTGTAAATTTTGTCAGAAGCTCACATGCAGTAGTCCCACTTAAAGCCATATCAGTGTAAAGAGGAAGGGGTCTCAGTACTTTAAGAATATTTTTAAAAACAAAGCAGGTGATATTCTATAAACGTGTGCCTGCCACCAGGATCCCACAAGCTTACTGGCTTTGATTCCTGTCTTTGCACACCGTGCCTATGCAGAAAGCACCTTTTCCAAGGTCACCCACCAGCTTTTGTGCTCAAAAAAGTGATGAGGGGTTATCCAGAACAACAAAGGGAAGAGTCTGAAAGGATTCATACCTCAGCAGGTGCTTTGAATCTTGCGTGCAGCTGTGGGCTACAGCTGTGGAAGTCACAGAGAGTTATAAATTAGCCTTGTGGGGAAAGCTAATTGGCAGCTTCTCCTTCAAACAAGACCCTTTTTTGCAATGAGTGTGAGCGTGCATGTTTCCATGCTCAGGTGGAGTTGTAAAAAGTATTTGATACATGATCTCCCATTTTTCCTGCCATGACTCAGCTGTGGAGGATAGCTTATGCATTTGAGAGTGATCACAGGTAGCTTTCAGGCCTGATACAAAGAGAAAAGACTGTATTGGAATAAAGTGATTTCAGACAGAGACTCTTCTTTGGACAGATGTGCTGCTCCCAGCTTCTCAAGTGATATCAGCCTCAAGAGCACCTGAGCATAGTAAACACTGATTAGTGAATTGGAGGTGATGAAAGAGAGGATTAATTAAACTGTAGAACACTACAATCTTTATTATATGAGCTAGTGATTGGGAAACCACTCTTGAAAAAGATCCTGTAGCCCCTTAAAAAAAAAAAAAAAAAGAAACCTAAGAAGACTAGGGCATCTTAATTTACAGAAAGAGAAATCTCTTCAAACACTTTACAGTTTCTTCTTGTGGTATTCTGCAACATGAGAAGGATATCAAAATACCTTTGCCAAAGAGTGAGGGTAACACATGGATGCACAGCAAGAGGAATCAGGCTGCAGAAGGCAACAGGGAAGTTTTATTTTCTTTGTGTTTTACATTTATGAAAAATTCAATTCCAGCAAGACCTGACTAGAGAGTAGATGCAGGCAGGCATTGACTCCATGGATTATAGCACACATTCCTTGACATTTACTGTCCATCTTTGTATCACAATGAGGTTTGCAAAAACGAAGTATTAAACAGAGAAGCAGTTTGTGGCAATCTGCAAAGTCTCACAGTAGTGTGTTTATCCCCAGGAAGGGCTGTCGTGATGCTGCAGAAGGCTGTTAAAATCTGTGTTTTACCAAAGCCGTAACAAGAGAGAACATAAGCAGGTGTGAGTTGGGCTGGTCTGGGGAGGGATGAAAGCATCCTGGAGAACTGGCAAGTAGCTGAATCTGCAGTTGGTTGATGCCAAAGTTCACCAGAGAACACAAAGGCAAGGCAGGGTGGGATTGTTTCAGCTGATGCTCGTAATTTATCTGGCATTTACCTGTCAGGTGTTGTTGTGCTGCTGGAAGCAATCAGGTGGCAACAGTGCCTGATTGGATATTTCACAAAATGGAAGTTTCCTGTCTGTGAACAAATAGGCAGCAGAAGAGGAGAGTTTGCTATCACACCTGAGCATAGAAAAGTGTGAGGAATATCAAGCTCAAAACAAAGAAACTACATCCAAATTTTCCAATAGCAAGAGATCCATTCAACTAGAGAAGTGAAAAAATAGCTTTCATTCAGAGTGGTTTCTTTTATCTGTAGATGTTTTTTCAGTCAGCCTTTGGAAGGTTCATGAGAAAACCTTTTCTGTGTGCAGCTCTTGAGTTGTATCAGTTAACATAAGTCATTGGAGGAGGTTTTGGGGATTTTAAAATGAAGTTAGGCTTTGGCAAAGTTTAATAAAATAGGTATCCCCACACTTGCTCACCCAATGTAACCATTAGGAAAGAGATGTTTATACCAAGTGCAAAAATTATGTGTTAGAACCTGAAATGTGCAACTAAACTGTTGGAGAGCATAATTTCATAAACTTTATGTGTCCGAAGTAACTTTGCAAAGAAAATGATGCCTGGTAGACTGGGACATATATAGCTTAGGAAGGTCTTCAAACTTTTTTGATATGAGACTTTGTGGAAAGAAAAAAAAATAGGCTGAAAAGCAAATCACAGTGGGAATTAGGTTTTCTGGATTTGAAGGAGGACAGCAGGCTGGAATGGTTGCAAAACCCCTCTGATATTCTGTGATTAAAGAGCACTTTTCAACTGTTGCCTGAAAAGGAAAGGAAGAAACTGGAAGAGAATGAGATCAGGGCCAGCTTTTCTTCAGACCATCACCTGCAAACAGATTTGTGGTCAGAACAGTGTCTGGAAACTGCACATCTGTGAGAGTCCCTGGGGGAGGTGACATTTTGAGATGTGCATTGATAAGATGGTCAGGCACAATGTCACGAAAAAAGCAGCTGAGGAGCAGAAAGAGGAGTGTTCTTTGCACATGTTCTGACATCTGCCACCACGCTAAACCAGCAGCAGGATTCAAGTTTAAGCGGGAGGGAGGTGCTGGTGCAGGCTGGAGGGTTATGAACTATCTATGTGGTGCCACACACCAAAATCCTGTGCTGAAGAGAAAAAAATCTTGCTCCACTTCCACCTTGGGGAACTTAGAGATGAGAATTTGCTCACCTAAATCAGTGGTTGCATTTTTTATTGTCTGTTTGCTTTTGGGGAGAAAGAGAGTCTTACTGGTTCCAAATACTGGATATCAAACAAATTTAGCCTTGCTATTTCTAAACCAGAAAGAAGTTACTTTATCTCTCCATATGTAGAAAGAGTCTCCACCATCACTAGCATGGGAGAAATGTCAGAGCTGTTTCCAGCAATATTTCAGTTCAGTTAAGAGACATCTCTGGCTGAAGGCAGGAAAGTGTAGAAGAAATCAGGAAGACACAAATTTTACAGAAAACTCATAGTTGTTCATTCACCCACACAGGAACTTACTCATAGTTACCTAAGAGAACATAAGACTGAAAAAGAATTTCTGGGTCATAAAGTCCAGTCTGTTCCCAAAGTTCTTGAGCATTACAGTGTTAGATGGACCTTTCTAGCAGTGAAAATGTATTAGATGGCTTCAGGCAGGAAAAAAATGCCCAGCACTGCAAATTTGGACCTTTAAATTAGTTGTTTAGAAATGCTGAACAGTGAACACATTTTTCTGTTTTATTTTGCTGTCATTTCACTAGGCATTGTTTTAATGTAGAAAGACCTGAACAAATTACAAATCCAAAACATAAGCATAAACATTGTTGTATTACTGTAATGAGAACTTGCATTACTAGTTCCTGACTGAGCCTAAAGTAGATTATTGTTATTGGACATTCTTCAGATGTTTCTTTCCTGACACCAGCAGTTTTCAGGTCGCTGATTCTTCTTCAGCATTGGTGTTTTTTAAGTCATCACCATTTTGTGTTTATTATAATAACATGACCAAAACGTTTTGCTTGGTTCTGATTCTACATATCTGTGTTTCAAAATGTTTACAACGATTGTTTGACCCTGGCAATGTCTCATGGCCTCTGGGCTGGCCTTAGTCATCCTAAGGAAGATATCCATTAGCTGATAAATATTTCTGTGTATGAACCAAAGTAGCCTGTTAGCAACAGCACATTTATTTAAGAAGACATCTCAGTAATAGTGGAACAACTGGCCTAATAATCTGGATCCAGGGGCTTCTCTCCTAATGATCTGAATGTCTGCAGAAGCGTCTGTTAAGGACATAGAGGCTGGTAGATACACTGGTCTTCATCCCAGAAAAATTCCCTCTGGCAGCAGTAGGGGTAATGGCCTGTAAGACCTAAACACTCTGTTAGTGGAATTACACCAGAGGAATTCATCCCTACTTATGAAAACTTCTGCTTAAATCCAGCTGACATTATGGGAGGGGAGCAGAAGTGGGAGGTGAATTTAAACAGCAATTAGGGAAAGAATTTTCCTGTAAAGCAATTCTGTCTTTTGCTGTTTGCTTTTGCAATTATTTTAATTATCTTTCATTTAAGAAAGTGGAACCTTTAATGAAAACAAAAAATTAGATACTGCCATTAGAGGGAAATCGCACTCATGACAGAGAGCAGACTTGGATGCAGGAGTTGGTGCACAATGCTGAAGCCACTTTTGTCCTTCAAGGATTTGATTAGAGCAGTTCTTGCATTTGTGAGCACCCGTGCACTTTATTCCTTTGTCTTTCTTTCTTTCTTAAATGTCCTTGTGCTTTAATATCTCTTGTGTGATGAGCAGCAAAAGTGGTGTAGGTCAGATATAGGAATTCTTATTTGAAATCCATAAACTCTTCAATACCCAGTACAGCTTAGCTTCCAGCAGGGGTGGCTGTAGGTGTTGGCACTTCTAAAGCATCACTGGACTGCTGTGGGAGAGGTAAAGAAGTCAAAAAACCACAACAAAATGTAAGTTCCTCTTTTACCTAAATTTCTCTATGCTGTGGCTCTCCACAGTATAAATTATGCCATGAAATATGGATTTGTTGCAAGACATGGTTTTGTAGTTTATTTGTGTGAATTCTGTAGTATTCTAATGAAAATCCAATGTGATTTTGACAGGTTAGGGCTGTAGTATTAAAGCCAAAGTGGCAGATTTGTAGGTAGTGATTCCTTGAAGAGTGATTATAGAGACAGTTGCTTATATAATTACTGCATTATATGTATGTTACCAGTGTTACATGACATTAAAATCAGTCATTAATCCTTCTTTATCATCCCCAGTAGCTAAAAACTCTGGGAAAAAGAAAAGTGGAGCAACCACCATAAGAAACAGAATGAGTCCTCAAAGGAGGTCCTGATTGCTTAAGAAAATGTGGTACCCTGTCTGATAAGGTTTTGTTCATGTACTTCAGAGATTCTGTCATTCCACTTTGCAGATAATTTTCTTATCTAGAGCAATTAGGGCTATTTGTTGCTTGCATGATTCTGTGTTTTACTGCTGAGCAGATGCTGCTGTCACTAAAGGGGTGTTTTTTCTCTTGGGTATTCCCAGTACCAGCCTCAGCTCTCAGCTGTGCACTGAAGCACTGCAGCTCCTCCTTCTCCAGGCTAAAGTGGCTCTCTCACCACATCAGGCAGAGCAGGAGGGGCTAAAAGGAAGGCTTTTGGAGGTCATGGGTGTCTGCCTGTGGAAAAAGAAGCAGGAAGTTGTAACTTAGTTTTATTTTGCAAAGCATAAAGGATGCATAAGTGGGAGGGGAGCTGATCTTAGTGCTTGGACTTGGGACAGGACTAATGAGTTCCCTGAATCTCTAGAGCTTCTAAATGTGTATAGTTCTTTGCAAGTGGAAGTGAGAAGGTTAAAACCATTGCATGCAGGGCATGGCATCTCCAGAACTAGATCCTTCTTGATGTGGGAAAGGCAGGGCAAACTGAGGGTCTGAATCTGAATATAACTATTCATCAGTCTTAGAACTGACATTTTAATGTGGTTTGGAGTCATAAAGCAGCGACCTACATGAAAGCAGCTGTGAAATGGTGATTGTATCTCTCTAAGCATTATGAACTGCAGGATTAAACAGAATCTCCCCCAAACACACACATGCTCACTCTGCCCATTTTCCAGTTCACTCTGTACAAGAGAAGAATTAAATATTTAATCGTTTGGTCATCGGCAGGTAAGATTATGCTTTCTTTTAAAGAATTCTCTTTTAATTAGTGGTTCAGGTGCTGGAAAATAAAAGGGCACTTATGGGTTCAAAGTTTTATCTGCAAGGCAGGCAAAGCAGTCATTTGGGCAGGCTATTGTTTGAACCAAGCAAGTTTCAGCTGCTGTTAATTAGTCTTTTTTTTTTTTTAACAATAATTTCTCTGGTGTTTGCTCTGTGCTTAGCCTGTTAAAGTAAACATTAAATCTCAATTAAGATTGCTGTACTCATCAAGCAGAAATTCTCGGTTGTATTCAATTCCACTGCTTTGGGGAAAGCAAAGCTGTTGTTTTGAGTGAGATGGATGCATTCTATACCTACAGACAGTGGACAATGGGCTTTTAGGGTCCCTTGAACTTGGTGAAATATGCTGCAACATATGTGCTTATGAATAAAATATTGTAGTGGATTAATGGCAGGCCTGCTCAGGTTAGGTGTGTTGTGTAATGTCAAGGCATGTCCTTAGCACAGGGAACATGTTTCCTGGGAAGTACACCCTGAGAAAGGGTGGAGAGCCAGACCCAGCCTCCTGCAGCATGGATGCAGTAACAGCTGGTACCTCAGTGCTTTCACACAACCCCACTGAGAGTGAAAAACCTGAGTGCTGGGAGGGGATTCATGTATCATGCTGGAATTCATTCTTTCAAAAACACAGATATGGTACAACAGTGGAAAGGTAAGGGGTTTTTTTTTACAGATGAATCCTTCAACATCCATAAAAACTAGGAATTGTAGTGACTCCTCTCTTGCTAGCAAAGGGTTGCAGCTCTGGCAGTGCCCCCTCCCCTCATCATGGTGTCAAAGTCCTGGCTCTTGTTCACCATCTGTAACTGGGACATCCAGTTAGACCAGAATGTGTTGGAGTAGTGGGTGATTTCTTGGTGCTTCGCTTGAAACAGCCCCAGTGAGTGTAGTTTTGTTGGGGGTCGTGCTGACACTAATGGTGGGGTGGGACAGTGGCTCTGTGTGTCTCTGCCTCTCTCCAGTGCTGGTGCAAAAACACTGTGCTGTGTTTCCCAGGAGAATTCATGCCTCTCTGAGTAGTGCTGAGAAAGTGTTTGTCACTGCTTTAATTTGCTAGGAAAGAGGGCTGCCTTGCCATTTGCATTATGGAGAAGAGCCCTGGCTGATTTATATGCATGCAGCCAAGCCCAGGGAGTTTTCAGCATCCCATGAATCACACTGGGGGATGCCTGGCCCAAAACAGCAACTCTGCATTTCATGCTGAAGCTTGACCAGATGTATGTGATGTGTGTCAGACAAAGAGTAATTAAATTTGTTCTCAAATAAAAGATAAATAGACAGAAAGACACAGGCTTTTTCACCTGGGTCTCTGAATATTTTTGGAGCACAGCTTTTGCTGTGGAACCTTGAAGAAGTAAAAAATTATATAATTTTGTCTGTTCAGGGAGCTGAATTATTCATTTGAAATGAAAATATTTTATAGTCGTGTTTCAGAAAATAAGTGTGATTTCTAAGCAACTATGCCTAATAAGAACCCTGTGGTATGAAATCTAGTCTATGACTGCTAAATAGTTCTCCATCTTAAAGCTGTGCTGGGCTATGTGTATTTTTAGGCATCCTAGCAATAAATATTTTATAAAGTGCTGCAGACAGTCAAGGGAAGAAATGTTCTGTTGCAGAGAATCCAATTTCAGGTTCCCCATAAAATGATGTGGTTTATAGGGTTTGATATCAGATACAAAAACAAGGATGTTATATAAAATGTATCAGATGTTATCACTGAAGAAACCCTGCAGTGTTGTGAATAATTTGTGATCCTTCAAAGAAAACGAGAAGGGCTCTAAGCAGGTCATGTAGTGATAAATATCAATCTACATGTGTTCCTATATTGATGAAAAAAGCTGTTCCTTACCTTTATTAACAGCGAGGTCACATTGGTAGTAAAAGAAGACAAACAATCTTTATTGATACTTACACTACATGTTTAATGGAGAATAAATATTGCAAATGCTCACTATGACTGCGTATGCCGTGGAGAGAAGCCTGCCATCTCCAAGTCAGTATTAGAGGATTACAATCCCCTGTTGGAGGCTTTGCTCCAGCATTTCCAGAACTCCTGCTTTGCGGCATCGTGTGCTGCTGGTACTTGCTGTATGTGCATTTTCCTCGTACATGAAAACCCCCTAACGCTCAGTCTGCTCCCATTAAGTTGGTGCAGGGGAGAACAGCCTTCCTTAAGCACAAATTGGCACGTACAGCTGAGATTTAGCTATTAGCATCGTGTTACAATGGCACATTTATCTTTCAGAGCAGAATGAGTAGAAACACTCCTTCTGCCGGTATTTTCTGCTCCATGTAGAGCTGCGGGAGCAGTCTCTCATGGAGGAGAGATGACAGTAGGGGCAGTGGACTGGTGGTGTTGTGCTTCCTGCCCACTGGCAAGTGGGAGCTGCTGCCTGGGCCCCCCTGTGCTGCTGTGGGAAGCAAAATGCTCACTCTTCCCTGATTGCCCACTTGGAGACTGCCAGCCACCCCTTTCTTCCTGGTGGGTTGGTGTCTGCCTTTTCCTTGAGGTGCTTTCCATGTAAAGCCACTTTGCTGTTGCTCAATCAGAACTGAGCCATGGTGCAGAAGATTTTAGGAGGAAGAAGCCATTTGCTTTTTGTCCTGCTATTTTAAGTGGAAGCTGTTGCATAAAGCTACAAGTGCAGAGCTATGCACACCTAGGTAGTAATTTCTCCTGAAGGAAATCCATAATCAGGAAAGGATTTAAGACTGCAGGGAAGGCTTTCATTTCCTTTGCTTTTCCAGTGCTAAACCCCATATGAATTAGGAAAATAGCAGCCATCTAATGGAAAACGTGTATTTCCCATTGCCATTACAGAAAACAGAGATTTCCTGAGTTCTGTGTTGGTTTAAAATGCTAGGACTGGGGGGCATTGGGAGATTTTGTGTGTTTGCAAGCAAATGGTAGGAAAGGAGAGGACATCACAGCAGGCTTTTGCTTGGGTCTACAGCACTACAGCTACCTGGCATTGTGACTAATAAAGAAAATAGGAGCCAAGTTTCAAGACTGCAAAAGAAGAAAGAATATTTGGTGTCAGGGTGTCCCCCCATATTACAGGGTGGGAGTTACATATGAGTTTTCTGGACATGTTTTGCTCAGTCAGTAAAGCCTCTGGGACTGTAGCTGTCCATGTTTGTCACCCATTAAGAGAACTTTGCTTTTAAACATTAACCTCACCTTCTCCTCATCTCTTTGTAATATGGAGAATGGGTAGGGAAATTAAAAAGCAGGTCTATGCACATCTGATTATTGAAATCAGTTGCCACTTGTTTTATTGTCTGGAGTTCTGAAAAAAAAAATAGGAAAAAAGTGCTAGGGGTTAACAGGACAGCCTGTATGCTCTGAAAACAGAGCAGGTACTTCCAGACTGAGCATTAGCATGTGTCAAGTGTGTTTTAGAAAATGCCTTTGTTCTATTACCTTTAAAAATACTACAGGGAGTGACTAGCCTGCTACACATATTGATGGATGAGGTTAAGTATGGCTTCTTAGTGTTGAAAAGGACTGGTGAATTTTATTTCCAGAAAAGAAAACCCTAAAGATAAATTATTTCTTTGCTCAAAACCCACTCAGACATAGGGTTTTTTCCTAGGATTTTCAGCCTTCCAAATATCTGAGTGTAATTTGCTTAAGTAGATATTCCAAACCTACTTTAATTCAGCCGTTGCTACGGAAGGCAGTAAAGAACAAAGAGGGAGGCTGCAACGTTTTCAGTGTGCTGAAGCAAAATATTAAGACATGCTGAAATATGTGTATGCTAAGTCGATAGGCTGCAGGTACTGGGAAAGAACTCTGAAGGAACTGCCTCACTGTGTATCTGATGGAGTTTAGTGAGAGGCTGTCATTTTGGTAAGCAGAACACGGCCAGCTCCTCTGTGGCCTTGCTTTTATGTAGGGCACTCAGTTTGTAGCATGATGGATCTTCCATTACCAAAGACTTCACTGTGAAATTAAGCATCATGCCCTCCTAGGACCCATCCTCTTCTGGCTGCTGAAGCAGTTTTAAAGTATAAGATCAATTAATAAAGTTAATTGGGGATTAAAGTACAGTAGGTTGAAGAAAGTGCTTGTAGCTGGCTGAGTATATGACTTGAGCACCCCAAAGAGTCTGGTCTGCAGAGGTAGTTTGTCCATTGTCTGTGACTTTTATGTTCATAGATTGCTGTGCATAACTGAACTAGCTTCAAATCTCAACCCTTCCAACGTGTGGTTTTGATTTCAGACCTGAAGCTGCCCATTAATATCACAAGTGTTGCACAATCGCATTTATTTTTAATGAATGTATCCAGGAAAAATTTAGTTTAGCTGAGCAGTGAAATATTATTAAATGGACTAAATAAAAGAAAGGGTGATTCAGATATTTCTGCTTTATTTGCTGCTTGGGATTTTGAGAATACTGGAACATTGCATTTTCACACCCTTTGTTTATGCTGAATCGTTATAAAATTTTGCCTCAATCTAAGTTTTCCTTCCTTTGCTTCCAAATATTAACCTGATCTTAAATAACCACTATTCAAAGCAGACCCCATTTGAATAACATATTGTGCACAAAAATTCAGGAAATATAATTGATTGCTTTTAGACTATATTTATATGACTTTGCCTTCTCAGAAAAAGCAGTTGGAATATCTAACTGAATGCACAGATATAAAGGGTTTTTCTGAGCATGATTAAGTATTAGTAACAAAACTATTCTTCCATTCCTCGTTGTTGGAAGTACATCACTGTAAGTAATTTACAAATCTTATTAGGATACAATGAGCACCAGGCAGTTTATATTCTGGTTAAGAACAGCATGCATGAGCTGAGCAGTAGGTTTCAGAGCTAAGCTGCCACTGATGCACGTTCCCACAAATAATTGCTATGGCAACATTGTCATAATGTCTGAGTTTTTCCTCCCTTGGGTTTGCACATGAAGTTTTCTTTATGGTGAAACAAAATGCCTTCTCAAGTTGAAAATACACTGTAATGGTGAGGCTATTGATGGCTTTTGCCTTTTTAATTTTTTTTCTTCAAGTAATTAAATTTCAAATGTTGAGAAGTATAATGGAACATTAGGGGAAATCATTTGCTGTCATAGTGTCCATTCATCATGAAATTCAGAATTATGTGGCTCCTTCCAGACAATTAATCTCTGAAAATTGGTGTGATCAGGTGAAGAAATTCACTGTGGGCAGTCTCACTTAACTTGTAGAGTTTTTTCTTTTCTTCACCTGAGTGCTTAGATGCTAACTTATGTTCTGTAAAAATCAATCAAAATAAGGTTCCAGAGTTATTATTTCTTCCATTTCAAATTACTGCACATTATGATACAGGTTGTGTTTCTACATATTAGGAAATCTTTGACCTACAGCACTGAAAACAGAGCTGTGCGCACACCATCATCCCTCAGGGACCCTAGTAAAGCAACTTGCATTTGTGCAATGTTTTTTGGCCAGATTCTGCATCCCAATTCCTGCTTTGTGGTGTTGGATAAAACTAGCAAGGGTGCCCTGAATGGCAAAGGCTGCAAAGCAGAGTAGCCAAGAGGTACTTGCCTGTTTGGTGTCATAGTGAAAAATGTTCACATGTGTCTGAGGACTACTTTTTTGATAGCTGATCTAGGAGGAGAGGGCTGGAACACTGCTTTGCAGGCAACTCCTGTGCCCTTCTCCCTTCCAAGCAGATCAAAATCTGTTCCTCTGAGTTGAAGTGTATTACAGATAATAAAGTTCGTGATACATGGGCAACATTAAGTGAAGAGTGTTACTCCATTATCATTATGATGATCAGAGAGCAACAGAAGAAATAATTTCAGCCAGGCTCTCGGACTGGTGCAGTGAAGTCTGAGCAATGACTGCAAAAGGGAGAGCACTGAGGGCAGCAGAGGACTTCGATCATCCGAGCAGGCTAATTAGAAATCTTTCAGCAGGGACACAAAGGTGAGCAGAGGTTATAAAAAATAGATTTTGCAGAGATATTAGGGAGAAGAGAGAGGTCCCACACTCCAAAGGACAGACCTCAGGAGAACAGCAGGGGAGGAGGAGGTTGAGTCCCTTGCGTGAGACCATAGAATACTAAAGACAGGAGAAATCAATAACAGGCAATGTGTGAAGGTATTTTATAGCTTTGTTCAGATCTAAGGAATCTGGGGAATCTAAGATATCTGGGGAGTCTAGTGATTGCATGTTGTTGTAAAGATCTTTTAAAAAAGGGGGAAAAAAGGAAAAAAAACACCTTTGGGTACTAAGGTGCTGTGCTGCAATACTGAAAGGAGACAGTATTGAAGTTTCCTTAGACTCATAAAAGCTTAAGAGACTTGAGTGTGGACTTGAATGTGACCCTTTGACTGCTGTCCAACAGGAGGAACCCAGGGCATTCCAGCAGTGACAAGCTGCCTGGGTGCCTTGTGGTGAAGCAGTGGGAGAAGGACTGCAGTAGCCTGATTGAATTCAGATTTTCTCACATGTTTGCCTGCATCGTTTTGGTCTCACAGTTTGCTCTCCTGACAGCAGTACATGGCTGTTAGAGGCAAGAGAGCTAAATCTGAGGAGCTGCAGTGTAGTGGAGTTTGCTCTGCAGTCAGACACAGCGAGATGTCAGTGTGAGTGTAACAGCTTGTTCCCGTGAAGGGTCTGACACATCCCACTGCTGCCATTACACGGGGACAGAGGAACCATGCAGCTCCACCTCCCCCTCTGCATGCACAGAGCAAACCCATGGGCTGGCTGGAGGTGCCTACCCTGCCCTCCAAAGATATGCACAAAACATTTGGTCTTTTCCCAGCAAAATTTATGCACCTGGGAGTTATACCAGTTTTAATTAACTTCATTTTTATCACAGTAACATTCTCATATAGACAAGAGTGACAGACTCAGGGAGTTTAATTATAGCCTTTCCTGACATAGCATGCCTATTTAGAGAGTCAGCTGAATGTTTTAGTTGCAATAGCAAGAACTTCTAGGCACCCATCAGAGTTTTGAGCCTGGATCTTATAAAATTCTTTTTACTTTTAAAGAGGAATCTTATGCTATCTTGCTGTTTGCACTCTAGTCAAATGAAATTTCCTTGCTTTTGTATTTGTATTTTCCTTGCTGTATTTCAACAGCTATAAGGTGTTATGAAAAGCAATTTTAACAGATAACTGATAGGTTCCTGCCAGGAAATGGAAAGACCTTATGAAAACCAGTGCCATAGTGAATAACTGGGGTGTGCATAGATGGTTAATTTCTCATTTTAAATGAGAATCCTATTTTAATTTCTCTGCCATATTCCTAGCTATTGCTCATAATGTAATAATGAAGGTCAAAAATCCAGACTTTATGTGACTTAATAATTTTGACTTACATTTTTTTTTTATTACCTCACAGCAAACCTGTCTTTGCAGTATGACTCAGAAGTGTGCCATGCTGCAGTAAGAACAGCGATTAGTATGTAGCCTTAGGCATACTCAAGTTTAAGATAATTCCCTATGGGCTTGGGCTCTCAGTTTTAAACAATATCACAAGAAATTGTGGGCCAGAAGCACAACTGAAGTGTGAACATTTTGTTTCTCTGGAACTGTGTGGCTTTACACCAGCTGACATTCAAATATGTTATTATTAATCTGTACCAGCATTTTATTTAAGATGGCATCAGATTGTGCAGACATAAGCCATGTGAATTAAGGCTTCGTGTCAGACTTGATTTCTGGCATCCCCTAATTGCTGGGTGTTCATTCCCTTTCACACTTAAAATTTTCCAAATCAAATGTTTTATATCGTGGTTTTCTGAGTTTATTTCAAAACAAACATCAGAAACCTGTTCCACTATGCACCACAGAACTGACACTCTGAAATGGGCTGCTGGAGCCTGTGGATTCACCTGGCAGATCTCTGCCTCACACGTGTGTCTTTTAATTTATGGATCCCAATGGGCCAGACATCTGCTGGAAAAATGAAGTCTTTGCTAGAGTGATTAGCAGATTATGATTGACAGTGAAAGGAAAGCTGAAATCTTGGTGCCGGCTCCAATAGCTACAAGTCTGCAATTTTTCCTATCTGTAATAATTCCAATGACTGGTCCAGCATGCTTTGTCCTTATCCCAAACTTCCCCACGCCCAGTTCTCCATGGCTCTCCATGTGCCACTTTGCTGATTTACTGTAGCTCTTTTCCCCCTCATCCTCTCTTCCCTTTGTAATGGTCTATGTCCCCTCAGACTTACAGTAAGAGCACAGGGTTTCATTTCTCTTCCCAAATCCTCCATCATCTTACCTCAGTTATTTTCCACACTTTCCTGGACCTTCATCTCAATATTCCATCTTGCCATTGTTCTGAGCCTGATTTTTCTAGCCTATTCCTCCCCACCACGCAAATGCCATCAGCAGCAGTATGGACAGCTGAAGAGAATTTGTTTTCCAGGCCTCAGTTCTTCTCTTTGGTACTGGAAAACCACTGCCTATCCTTTAAAGCAAGACCATATTTTTAGGTCCCAAACCCAAATACCTCCTGTGTAAGATGCAGTTAGTCTTAACCTGCATAGATTTCTACGCATTTGATGAAAAAGGGAAGTTCCTGGTCAACAATGTGGTTATAAATAACATCTGCTTGTAAATAATATCACAATCACCTGGAGCGTCTCCCAGATGTGCAAAGCCTGCTCCTTTCCTGGAGCGCGTTTCTCACTTGAATTTTGACTGCTCTTATGGAATAAGAGCATCGTTAACAAACCCAAACACCTCTGTGACAAATGTACACTTTCAGAAACTGTGTAATTAATAGTATCTCTAAAACAGTGGCTTTAATGAAACACATTTTAATTGAAAGGCAATTAGGCATTGTCTTTTTCCAGAGCACGTGTAGCTAACTAACTCTTGTTGCTATTACCGAGTTGTACTTGCAGAATGCACTCCTCTGTAGAACATTTCTCATCTCTGCAGAGCTAGTAGATCATTTCCTCAGTATATTCCCTGGTCCTGCCATTATTGTTTGAGTTTTTTAATTAAAACATTAAGATAAGGAAATGTGAGGATTTTTTAGTAGTAGAACTGAGTGCTTTACATTTGCAAAGGCTGTGCTTCAAAGACAGATTTGTGGGGAAAACAGCTTCAGTTTTGCTTTCCCTTCTCTGGGTAAACCTGTGAAAACTGCGGATAATGAGGGATAAAATTTGACAAAGGATCTAATATGTGGGGAGGAACGGTGTGCCCTCTCGGACCCTGAAAAACTTTAAATTCATTCTTTGTTGTAAAACTTGAGGAAGGAAATTGTTGGCAGTGGGACTAGCAGTCGTTTTCCTTCAGGAGAGAAAAACTGGGCTTGAGAGAGGGATACTAGCAGATTCTTACCCATCTGACTGACTCAAAATAATTTGTCTTGAGCCAAAGACATGCTCAAATGAACTTGAAGAACGTGGTATGGATAGGTCAGTGTTAAATAGAAGATCCCATGTTTCCTATATTGTCTCAGGCTCTGACTTTTCTCTGGAGCAAGGTGAGATAGTTGGTTTACCTAAATGGCTAAAAAGCAGTCTAGTAGTTTAAGCAGTTGCTGACAAGATAAGAAATTTTTTTCCAACCTGAAAACATGCTAAATGAGAACAGAGACTCCATGTGAGTTTCAGGAAGTATTCCTTCTGAAGGGCTTTCCTTGCCTTCCCCGATTTTAAGACTTGTAGAAAAATTCCCTTGGATATCAGTAGACCAAGGTATTCTTGTGTGACACAATTTAATAGTCAGGGAGATTCACAGTAAGACTGGCAATACTGTAATTGTAAAAAAAAAAAAAAAGATGGAAGTGTAGTTCATAGTTAGTACCTTTCTAACTTAGCTGTATTTTCATAACTCAGTGAATCACAGAATCACAGAATATCAGATTGAAAGAGACTTCAAGGATCAGCCAGCCCAGCTAAGTCTTAAAAGTATTCAATGTTGATTTCAGTCATTTCTCAAACTTAATAAAGTTTTGCTAAGAATGGTCTTAAAACTTGTGTTTAAATTGCAAAAAAACCCAAAGCTCCACAACAACAACAAAAAAGGCTACACTAGCAGCTCAATGGTCAATTAAAAGCAACCCTACTTCCCTGACAAAAACTCAAATTGTCAATTTTGAAGGCTTTAATAATGCTATGCCTGAGTTTTCTGAGATAAATACAAATGCAGCAAGAGTCATATTCAAAAAATTTGACAATCTCTGTACATGTGATTGGTAATACAGGGATATAAATTAAAAGATTTGCTATCACTGTTGTAATGTTGCCATTTAATAAGCACAGTCTCTCTCTGAGTTAATACGAAACTGTCTCCTCTGTGTTTTGTGAGTTCAGAATTAATGGAGACCAAAATGTTTACTTCAGCAAAAGAGATGGCTAAAAATAAAATGATACCAGAAAATAAAAGCATAATGCCCAGAAACATTTCCCTCATACTTAGAGGCAAAATAATTTTCTCGCCTAGGAGAAAATAATAGGATTGCATTTCATCAACCACATTCTATTCCATATATTTTAGGCTCAGTGCAAATATAAAAACAAAACAAAAATCAAAGTGCATTTTTGCTGTTCTTGCTCTGGAATGAACTATGGTGTTTATAGGAGAGGAATATGGATGTTCTGGAAAGGATCTAGGAAAGAAAGCACAAGAGACTTTTAAAGAATTCACAGATTATCTATCTCTTGTTTTCAACCTATTTTCATTACCTGGGGGAAATAGGGGTGAAACAGGTAAGTTGGAAAGTAGCACAGCTTCGTCTAATCAGTATGATCCATGACAGAATTATTTGTAATTGCAGAATGAAAATTAGCCAACAAAATTATTTCTGGAACCAGAAATGTTACACCACTGTGAATCTAAAAGTTAGATGAGAAAGGAGTAAGGCAGTGAGTCATTTGTTCTTCTTCCAAGCAGCCATGACAGCTTTCACAAATGGCACAGTATAAATAATAGGCATTATGCAATTAGGTGCCCATGTTTTTGGTAAATGGTATGTTGCATAGCAGTGCCTGCTTGATAGTTTTGTGCCACATCTCTTCATTTGTAGGGTTTTTTTCCTGCATCATGAGAGAATAACTAGCTTTGGGCTAGTTGTGTCTGCATCTTCATGGGGATTGCTCAGGGCTCTGGGTCAGACCAAGCTCAGGGCTCTGGGTCAGACCAAGCTGAGGGGTCAGCCAGCAGTTCCCAAGGGCCCTGAGAGCAGGGAGTGAGCTCCTGTTTCCATCAACCCCACTGCAGAAGAGAGGGAGAGGGCAAGATGGAGCAAAGGGAGCAGTGAACACATGCTAGAGAGCTCATACCTTGCTCATTGCCAGCCAGCCATCCCCAGTATTTCCAGTAGGAAGGATAGAAGCAGTTTTGTCTTTTTACTGTACCTATATTTCTGAATCAGTCAGAAGTAAAACAGTGCCATACTGGGTTATTTTGGAAAGGAAATCAAACCCTGGTCTGTTCATTTGGCACTGCAAAACAAATTTAGGTCTTAATCAATGCGAAGATATTCATGATGCTGACATGACTCCTCGTTCTCAGGGGTTTATGGCATGAGTTGCCCTTGATGTGAAGTGTGTGGAAGATGGACAATTCACTCTTGATTGCAGCCAGCACTGCTTTGAATCATTAGTCGAACATTCATGATAAACATCAGTTGTTCCTTGATGCAAATATTAAATTACCTCAAAAAACAAACCTCCTTTCTCCATTCTTGGTGCTTTGTCACTGTGTGGCTGCTGATTACTTGCTTCCAAGAGCCACAGGTAGTGCAGGATCAGCTTGTTTCAAGAAGAGAAGTCCAAGGTACACCCTGCTGTTAAACAGTGAGTGTTCTATTAAGTATCTCCTTGTAAAGCCTTTAAATATGGAAGAGTGGCCAGTGAAAAATGTATTAATGGAGATGTGTGCATTTTCATTTGTTACCCAGCTGGAAGAGAAACATGGAAGAAAAACAGTGGGATAATTTTCTAGGTAGCAAATCCAAAAAGTTTTAAAGAGGACAAGGAATGTGATATTTTTAAAATAAAATTAATATAGAAAGTGCTTTTGGTCTACATCTGAGAAACTAACTTAATCCATATTTTGCAGGAGGTAAGGAACATGACCTGATAGGAAAATGTTTGGATTTTTTCTTATTTTTTACTTAATAATACTTTAATTTTTAAACATTAGTGCAGAGTGCTGCCTGGCTATCTGTCCAAGTAAAATGTTGTACCTTTGCCAGCATGTGGATTTCTCAGCTTCTGCTTCTTTACAGACGAGATGAGTGACTCTAAGGCTTTGACCACAGCAATTAACTTCAAATTCTGAGCTTAAAGGCACAGTTTTGTTGATGTTATTTTACTATAAATCCATTTCTCAAATATATCCCCACAGTTTGTGGCAATTTTCCCCATGAGAATTTAGATGTTTGGGTGGAGGAGGGTGGCTGGAGAAATAATACAAAAGTCTTTCTGCGTGGAATGAATACCGTGGATTTTAAGGTTATTGTATGGAAAGATAAACTGTCTGTATGTGGAGAGGTGGAGGCTAGAACTGAGGTGACTGTTTTGCTGGTGTGGAGCAGGTGTGTTCCCCTCACTGCTGGGATTTGAGGACAGAGGCTGAAGGTGCCCTGCAGGGCATCTGAGGCATCATCTTCAGCTCTTCACCTACACCTCTGAGTTTAATTTCTACAGCACTCATTTCACTGACTGAAAGGCCTTATTGTATTTGGTTGCTATATCTTCGAGGCTTCTATTTTTTTTTCCCTGTGAGAGGAACTTATTAATCAAGGCTTTTGCTTTCTCCCAGCACCAAACACTGACAATTCAAGAAATAACATGGTAGTATTAATTAGATCACAGCCAGTTTTGAGAAAGTGTTTCGATTTTCAGTTACTGTATTTTCACATTACAGGGTAATAACATGTCAGCAGTTAGCAAAAGATTTAATAAATATTGTGCATGTGCTTGAAATATTAGCATTTTAATACCCATGTCCAGAAATAACGTTTTTCAGTAACACAGTGCTGAGAAAGTACTTTTTGGATGTGGGTGGACGAGCAGTAATTGATGCACATGTACTTGTTTGACCTGTAGCAGGTTAAATACAACGTTCGAGGCAGTTGTCTAAACACCAAATCATCTAGAGCTGATATTACTGTTACATCACTATTGCCTCTTTCCCAACAAACTGCCTCGTGCAGTGGCAGGTTATTAACACCAGATGAGGAGTACACCTGATTAATGTGACATATTCGGGTTTCTTTCCACAACTGTCTCAATAACCAGTCACGAAGATCTGCTTCGCACACCGAGAATTAAATTCAGATTATGCAGTCTTGGCTAGAAGATTGTGCAGTTAATCCCATCCTGAAAAATGAAATCTGAGTTTTTCCACATGAAGTCTTTTGTGATGTTTCATACCCTGTTGGTCTCTGCCAACACTCCCATTGATTTACGTTACCTTATTCATCAATTTAAAGAGGAAAAAGGGGTGAAAAGGAATATATGCAGGGGATTAGTTTTTGGGAAAGTCCCTCTCTGCCTCGGAAAGTAATGTGTTCAGTACACAAGTACAAAAGGACTGCTCTGAGCTCCTTTATCTAGGTGTTGCATGAACCATATTTTTCAAGGAGAGTTTGCCACAGCTAATAAAGAAGACAGTAGTGTTTATCTGTTGGGTTTCCAAAACCTTTGTTTATACCGTGGCTGTAGCTATATAGGCTTTTGCCAAATTGCAGCAGATCTTTATGCTTAAAAAACACTTCTAGCTGATTCTCTCTGAACTAAATTGCAATTATTTGAATAAGCTTTGTTTTCAGGAGGAAAAATGAAGCAAGCAGAGATGATAATTAAGAATTACAGAAAAGGGGAAAAGCAGAATTAGAGGTTTAATTTCCTTGTCTACATCTGAAAGTATGTTTTCAGACAGTCATTTGCTAACAGTCATTGGATTCTTACCCATTAATCTTCACATAATCGTGTCTCTTGATATCACCTGCCTTGTACCCTGGCCCTCCCCTTTTGCTATCTTGTCTCCTTTGCTCCCGTGACCTCACCAAAAATTTTTCACTTCCTTTGTTAGTTCCCCTCCCAAAACAACCATGCTCCATCTTCCCATGCCTTGACCATGCCCTCCCTCCTAACCATGGGTGCTGCTTGCCTCTCTCTGTGCCACCCTGCCTGTCCTCATCTCCACACTCACCAGACGGTTCCAAACACGTGGAGTTTCCTCGGAGAGGCTTTGCAGCCTCGGCAGTGCTTGCCAGGCACCATCTGTTCCCAGCATCTCCTTGGCCAGTCATAGGCTCCTGCCTGGCTTTCCTGTGCCTGCTTTCTTTCTGACCTTCCTTCCTGCTCTATGGGAGCATAATTTGGGAAATGTGCTAGATCACAGCCTGTGTGTAACTGCCAGCGCCTCTCAGTAGCATCCTCACCTGACCCTTCTCATCCTCTGCTCCCTCTCCCACTCATTTGTTGTCCAAAATCAATCTCAAAGCTCCTCAGAGCAGAACCTTTGCTTTCCAGGTGCCTTTAGCACCAGGCACAACAGCACAACTCTCTGCTATCATTCAGCACTGGAGCTGTACAAATAAATAAGAGTAATTCTGAGTTACACAGTTGAAGTTCTCATCTAAAATAATTTAAAGAGTAGTCATAAGGGGTTGTGCTGGTTATAATTCATATAATAATTTAGGACTGCTAGTTTTTAGCTATTGTGTAATTTGGATTCGCTTGCAGTTCTCATTGGATAAAGTGTATTATTGAACAAGAAAGGAATAAACTATATTCAGAGTAGCTGTAGGGTGCTATGATTTAAAAGAGAGCTGGTGCCATACTACAGCAGAAAATATGCAGGATCCATTATACTGTTAATGAATGCACAGCTCAGATTGGTGATTTAATTTTTAGGTCATATTTCTCTCATACCCTCAGGTATAGTAGACTTCATACATAAAACTGGAGTAAGTTGGTGTGTATTTAATCTCAGTCCTACAAAAAAATGAATAATAATAAAAAATTACTTTCCTGTATTGTTTATTCATTTGCAATTATTTCTTTTAATGGCATAGCATTCAGAGAGCACTATTAGAAGGGCACAGCCATATTTTCTGGTACTAGTTTTGAACCAGAGATAGTAACCTTTGAGGCAGCTTGATATTTATCCATAGCTACAGACTGTCACTGTATTTAAGCCATGACTACAGTGTCATTTTTTCATCTGGCCAGGAGCTTTCTTGAAATAGTCACCATTTCCTTCCCCAGGCAAGGTGGCAGATTGGTGATATTTTAAACTGTCTCTTGGCTGAGAGACAAATCCCAATTTCTTTATTTTTACAAGCAGACGTAGCTGATGTAAGCAAAACCTATTCCTACAGGGGCCACACCCCTGAATAGTTGTCAGAACCAACATGCTGCAATGACTTCTAGTTTTATTAAATGCAGGATTTTTTGGCTCCATTTTTTCATTGCCATGTTAATTGTAAGCTTTTTGATATGTGCACAGATGTACAACTTTTTGAGAATCCACATTTTACAGTGGACTGCATTTTGAATCATATAGTCATAGCTGCAAATTGAATCTGCAAAATCTCTGAAAATGCACAAAGAAGAAGCAATTAAAAGAAATTCTGCCTGACCTTTTACGCTGTATACCTGCTATTTTATTTTTTTTTTAATTTCTTCCAACTGGAGTATCACCTCTTAAATGAATTTGAACAACTCACCCAAGACACATTCTAATCCAATCATGTATGATGATGATACCAGTTGGATGTTATCCTATTAGGCACTCACTGTAAATAAGGGATTTTCCACTGACTCTTAAATCCTTGATTAATGAGAATGCTTGAAGCAGTGTCCTGTAAATTAGCCATAGTGCTAGCAACAATGGCAATTCACTTAGGAGAACTGATTTGTTTTAAGTCTTCCCATCCAAATTAAAAAGCATGAGGAAAAGATAATGTCAAGTCAGTAAAACACATTACTCTATCTTGCATTATTGATCTGCACTCCATGGCTGTCTGACACCCTCAGGTCTAAATTCTGCTCTCTCTTCAGGTAAATTCGCATCAGTCAGACCTCTTCTGGAGAAAGAACTCCAGAAAGTAACTCGCTCACAGTATTTAATTTATGTATTCTCTATATTCTCTAGTGTTTTAGATAACTCTGAATCCCATTTTGAATTCTGTAAGACAGACCAATAGCTTTCATTTGTAGTTTGGTCACTGCTATCTCACCTGCCTTTTACAGCTCCTTTGCCCTTTGCTCTGAAAATGTGTAAGAGTAGCAGCAAAGGGCTATTTGGATTTGGGGAAAGGGGTCAATAGGGGCAGGTTGTGACACGTCTTTTAACTGGTACTTAAACTTGAATTCTTTGTCAGATATTTTTCTGAAGAAAGAGACTTTTAACACCATCTTATCACTTTGCTTCTTATTCAGCTACTGATACTTGATTATTGCTTGCAAGAAAATGAGTTTTATGCAAAGTATTGACTTTGAAACACACATTACTTCCTTTAATATGCTGAAATATTAATGAGGTCTTTCTCGATGTTCTATATTCGCATTTATTTAAGGTATTATTCATTTCTGTACCCATAATATGCATGCATTTTTCTTATTCAAGAACAATCCTTTCTTCTTGTAGAAGTATGACTACTCTTTCTATAGATTAGAATTAGTGTCACTTTATGAAGACAGTTTTGACACTCTCTTATAAGTAGCTGAGCAAAGTACCTCTCAGACATGAAAGTACTTAAAGTGCATTATTTTTCTGGTGATTTTGAATTTGTATGTACCAAAAATTGTGCATATAAATAGAGTTACCTAAAGTCTTACCATGCTGTCCTATATCAAGAGTAATCAGAGACACTTCAATAATCCCATAAATCTGTCTGATCATTTCTCCTTGGGTCACTCAAGTTACAAGGGTGACTCATCTGTGCATGGGCCAATGCACCTCTAACCAAAATTCCAGTCAGACCAGTAGGTCTGAGACTGTTTCTTGCTGTGACTGTTGACTATGCATGTGATCCTCTCATACAATAATGGTATTTGTGTAGAGCTCCTCAGTGATCCATTGATAAATATTCATAATTCTGGCTACAGGTAATAAAAGTATTGTCTTGTCCAGTGTTGCAGGCAAAAGGAAAAATTTGACACCAGGGCTTCACTTACCAAGTTGAAACTCTTTGGGAGATGCATGATACTTTATGTACTTATTATTATGTTTTTATATTTAATGGTTGTGGAGTTTACAGTACAGAGATATTTTTGTATGGGCAGGCTTTGTTGGTTACTGGGTTATTTTTTTCTTTATATTTAAAAAGGAAAAAAAAAGGTAATTTTCCTCAAAGAGACCAAGCTACTGGTTTTCAAGCTTAAGTGGTTGTCATCTGGAGAAAGAAAATGGACATTGGAAATTCAAGAGGGTGTTTGCAGGTGGCGTTTGTTACAACTTTGGTTTTCTACATGGTAGAAATGAAGGACAACTAAAAAGCTTTTTTGGGGGTGTTTTTTAAATTTTGCATATCTGCCAACTAATTTTGGCAGTATTTCAGGTTTGCAGTTTTTTCCTCTAGCTACAAATTTTCTCAGCTTTAAGGAAAGATAATTTTTGTGATTATGGCATCCAAACATAGCTGCTGTCTATAGCCTTTTTGATTACCTTCAGCAAGTTACTTCATTCCGTTATGCCTCAGTCTTTTACCTCTAAAATATATTATGATTATTATTATGGGCTTTTCTTTGTTATGCCTCACATATTAATGAATGTATTCCTGTATCACTTTCCTACTTCAGAGAAGTGCTGAAAGCTTATATTCATTAATATTCTTGAAGCATGACAAAGTAAAGCCTATTACTGTAATGTGCTTCGCTTTAAAACTCTGCTTAGAATAATAATGATAAACAACATTGGTTAGCCTTTGGCCCTGCTGCAGAGCTATAAAATTTTTACATCTTCAGATTTAAACTGATGAAGGAAAACTTTCATGCATTTTATGTCCCTCCTCTATGCCCATGGAGAGATAAAGGAAGTTTTGCATTCACTGAAATGGGTTGTTGGCATATTTATCATACAGGAATCCAAGAATGGCTTTTTGCCTGCTACATCCTTAGCCTCTTGTTTGAATATGATGTAGTATTTTATTCTCTCCATGTATTTCCTTTGGTGAGGTGAACAGAAGTTTGAAATGGTTGATTATGAAACACCTTGCCCATAGGAAAAATGTCTTCCTAACCTCTTTACTAATTTCTTGAGAAATGACCAGGTGCATGACAGTTTATATTTCCCTCCTATTATGTCCCTGAATTAGTGTAGACATTCTTATTACATTTCTAAATGACTGTTCTCAGAGGTGGCTTGCGAAGATATTAATTTTTTCATGTTGACTGATTACATCAGTGTTTCATTGAATATATTTTTGTTTTTGCACTGTAAGAAGCAGTAGATAGGAATTCCCCAGTTCTTTTTTTAAACTTTTATGGTGTATTTTACCATACAACCCCTGATTTGTCTCCTTTGCCTTGATTTATATAATTGTTCAATGCATTTTGGTCCTGGGACCTAATCATAGCACTCACACAATATATCACTTATTGAATAAAATAAGAGGTTTTCACTTATTTAAGAAAATACCATAATAATTTCTAGCATATACGCATTTATTGTTGTTTTCTTTCCTTGACTTTCTTTTCATTAAATAGTTTTCAGCTCAGTGAGAGACATGTTTGCTTCTTTTCCTTTTTTTTTTTTGACTCTACATCTGAGAAAGTAAGTGCAGTTAATGGAGAAAAGATCACTACATTTATAATAGTTTTAAAGCTGCACTGCAGGCAGTTCATTATTTTGACTTGTATTTTAATGCCCTCAGTGTTCTCAGTAATATCATAGTAGAGATATTGGAGATAAAGAGGGAAGACCAGCAGCCTCAATATACATATTCTGTCCTTCTACTTTCTGTCCTTATTGCAAAAAAAAAAAAAAAAAAAAAAAAAAAAAAAAAAAAAAAAAAATTAAAAGTCCCATTAATACAGAGCTGGAGAGTGTCACTGCACCATTACACTTTAAGTCTGGAATGCTCTGGGCCTTGCATAAATTCAATTAAAAAAAAAAAAAAAGAAAAAAAAAGAAGACTTGCTGGTGAGAAACTTGAAACATGTTCAGTCAATTCAAGTACATCTGTTTGACTCTTATTTTCTTTGCAGACTACAGATGACATCCTGGTGGCCTCGGCTGAATGTCCTAGCGATGATGAGGACATCGATCCCTGTGAGCCGAGCTCAGGTGGGTTAGGTTAGTCAACTTTTTTTATTACTTTCTTTTCTTTCATATTTGCATGCTCCAGTCCCCCAGAGCCCCAACTAGCATGACAGTCCTTTTGTGCATCACAAGGAGAGGTTGAATTTGGCCCTTTCTACATGTGGTGGTGTTAGCAGAGAGGAAGAGTCATCTCCAAGACATCAGATGGGAGCACATTCATGGTCTGAGCAAAGTTATGGCTTGGCTGAGGACCTGAGGGTGGACTAGGAAGGGCATTCTAGGGTTCCTGCAATTGTGTTGTGATAAAGAAAGTGCAGCTTCATTTAGCAGGAAGGTGTAGCTATTGTTTGTGTCTTAAGCATTGCCCTCAATAAGATAAAGTATCATTTTGAAAATGCCATGTTATGTCCTGGAATTGTAGAATGGCCTGGGTTGGAAGGGACCTTAAAGATCATCTAGTTCCAATCTCTCTGATGTGGTCAGGGACACTTTTCACTAGACCAGGTTGCTCAAAACTCCAGCCAACTTGGCCTTGAACACTTCCAGGGATGGGACATCCACAGCTTCTGTGGGCAATCTGTTCCAAAGGTTCAATTATACTAAATTATGTTTAGTTAATTACTATGTACCATCTCTAAAAATCCCAACGTTTATCATTGAAGTGAAAGGACTGCAAAACTTCCTATCCTTTAAAATAATCCTAGATAGACCAATGAATTATTCCTGCTTCTTTGTTGGTTTGGTTTAGGTTTTATATTTCCTGAGTGAGCAGCTCATGGTACCATAAAGATATATCTCAGTTTTCCTTTGAATTTTCCCCAGAGTTCCCTTGAATTCTGTGCTGTTTGGTAGCATAGTCTGAGATAATTCGGTAATCTTTGGTGTTTGCCACTTCACTTAATAGTAAAAGAATTAAGATCTATTTGTTGTGCTGTAACATATGTAGCTCGAGAAGAGGCCAATTTAATTTGAGATTAATATATTAACGCAAATAGCAGCTAAGAGCCATTTCAGTATCACGCCAAAATCTGGGGCAGGAGAAACGTCTACATAGCCCTAAGACAAATGAAATTTTTCTTCATATGCAAATGCATGGTTCCTATTTTAAGTCACAGAACTTGATACTCACATGCAAGAATTATTTACTTAAACTGAAGTAAAGGCATATATGACTTGTCTCAGTGTCTGACAGACCTGCAGGATGGCACTTGAGCTCTTCCAGAAACCCATTTACAGACTTGATGATGATCATTCAGGATTATTTTCTTTCACTTTCCAATTAAAGGATTTCAGAGCAATTTTCAAAATTCCATTAAATTGAATGATTGTTCTTAAAACTGATTAGCAACAGGTGCACTCACACAATTTCATACCTCTCAGGGAGATATTTCACTCACAGAAGTCTCAGACATTATGATCAAGATATTCAGGAATATTTTTTCCTGCTCCTTCATTCTCATTTACAAATTCTTGAGTTTAGCAAGACTGTCCTGTCCAGTATGAGTCAGTGCAGTAGCTCGTATGGCTCTGAGCTCATTCATGCCAGTTGTTTCCTTGCTGTACTTAACTCAGGCAGTGCTGTTCAGTAGATAAATTGACATTTAGGGAGGTGTTATTTTATTTTATAAGGTATTTTTAAAGGAATATATTGGTTATGTAGCACTAAATAATTTTCCAAATCACCTGGGAATGCAGCTTTGGTATTAAAGCTGTATTTGTATTTTCTCAGGCTTACAGCTCACTGAAAGCCAATGAAATTTCAGAATAATTCTTCTCTGAGGTAGTTTGAGCTCTGGGACTGCAGTGTTTGGTAGTCCTGAGCTGTGCAGTCATTTAGCTGGTGGGTGCAAGAATGGGAGAGGTAAAATGAAACTTTCTGATAGCTTATTTTTTCTGTCCAAACTATGATTCAGGAAAGGGATGTGAATGTTAGTCTTTCAGCAAAAATTTGCCATTAGCTTCACATGCTGGTGTTCAGATTTCCTGTTTTAGATTAGCATTCATCACACAGCTACGCTTCTCTTTTTTGTTTATTTGAGCATAGTTTTACTGTTTCATTTGTCAGATCCCAACTGCTACTGCTTTAAAAAAACCTGTGGATTGGCACAGGAATTATGTTCTGCATAATCCCAATTGTCTGGATCATTTTATCTGTCATTCTTCTCATCAAAATGTCATTTGTCCTCCCACTCCCAACTTTTAAAAGCTGTTAATTTGCCTTCATCAGCCTTGTCATTTTATCATACTTTAAAATACCTGAACCAAAGGGGTTACTGAAGTTGTAACTTCTGGCATATCAGTCTCTCTGTTTTAGTCTTAGTCACTTAGTGTTATGAATAACCTTTTTCCATGAATAGTCAGGTAGGCATTGCTCAATCTCCATAATACTGCAGTCTCCATGTGAATTTGGGTTGCTCTTAACAGTAGGCTGGAATTCAAGGAGAGAAGCACAGTGCTGTTGGCAGTGAGAGTCTGATGATTGTTTTTCTTTTCAGTTGGAATAGGAGATCAGAAGGATATGTCCCTCCATTTAAAATATCCCCATGGTTCAGTTCAGCTTTTTCCCCTTAACCCTTTTCACAAACCCGATTGGCTTCTCCACAGCTACTTCTCAACGTCCTCACTAATGGTGGTGATACTTATCTATCCTAACAAGTAATTCTAGGAGGCTGAAAATATGATGGTTAGGGCTGTTTTACTTTTGTGTTTTCACTTCAGAGGCTGTAGTCTGGGATCCTTCAGCAAATCCACCTCATGGCAAGAGATGATGCTCTCAGAGCTGTGTGGTCAACACTTTTTTACCAAGAATTTGATCAAGGGATGGCCAAAGCCTCTGCAAGTTTTATAAACAGGGCCATAACTCAATATTTCTGTGATGACTGGCCATAATATGCATATTTCTAACCAATGTTCTCAGCTCCAAATGAGAGCCTATTCAACAAAGAGTTTGAATATGGTATGCCTATATCTCATAGAAAATACTGCTTATCCAGATTTTACTAATTAGTGAGATTTATGCATAAAATAGGGCTTTTTTCCTAGTATAAATATGTTACATTTTGTAGTGGCTAACAAGTCCCACTCTGCCACCACCAGCTTTGCTTTCTGTGCACCTGTCTGCTAAATGTTAAATGGAAAGATGCAATTTGCCACAAATTTCATACAGGACATAAAAATGTAAACCCGATTAGGAGCTGCTGAGCAGCAATCCCATCATCTTGTCTGGAACATAAAGTCACAAAAATTATAATTGCAGATTTCATTGTGGTATACAAACTGCTAAATGTGCCATAATTGGATGAAGTCATAACAAATTTATTAGCATGCAAAACTTAGTCAACATATTTTTTTATGCATTATGTTTTGTGTAGTAAGGCAACAAGTATTGCTTTCACAGTCTCTCCACCTTCCCCTAAATACCAGCAACAACATGAAGATTGAGGACGATGATAATAATAATAATAATAAAAATTGTTTATATGTTCTCAACTTCATGTTATGGAGGAAATATTAAAACCGTTTCATTTTCGTAGACAAGTTACAAAAAATTTTAGTGGTAACCTATCCAAGGAAAAATAATAAATCCTGGGACAATTTACTGATTTTACATGAGGAGTTATAAAACTGCAGGTGGACAAATTGCCATTCTTCACATCAGGACTGCTGTTCCAGCCATAGCTGAGCCCTGTAGAGAGCTCTGATTTCTGCTGAGTTTCAGTGAGAATTTGTGCTACACAGCTTATTTGTTCCAGTTACTCTGGGCTGGTATTTTATTTGTCAGCTATTATCTAAACACTTCTGTAGCTATTGAAATGTTCCAAAAGGCAGAGAGGTCTGAACCAGGTCAAATGAAGTGAAATTACTGAGTTTAATGGCAGGGAACTCTCAACCAGGAAAAAAGTCTTACCGTTTTAGACAAACACACAAACAGTTCTTTTTCTGCAAATGAATTTTAAATCTTTCTCAAATTTGTGACTCAGGAGAGGTTTAAGCACAGAATTAGGTTGAAAACTCCTGACAGCCCCAGCTGAAATGGGATAAGTAGAAGTTTTGGTGGTCTTAAAGCCAATATATTCACTGGTCTTGGAAATTTTAGCAGAAGATAACCTCCAAAGTGAAGGAAGGCTTTTTCTTCAGGTTCAAACAAGTGTCTTTCAACCAGTGGAATTCCACGTGTTGCAACCAAAGAAAATACTCCTTCATCTCTTTATTTGGCAGTTTTTGGCTTCAACTTCCCAGGACAATGTTTGATTGGTGGCAGATCTTGTCCTTTACCATTCTCTGGGTAAAACGAATAATCAGGACAGAGTTCAGTCAGGTATAACAGCTGGTAGCACTGATTAGCTTTCTTAGCCCTAATTCTGAATTAAAAGGGATAAATGAAATAATTTATTTTCATATATTATTAAGAAAGAATGGTTAATAGGATAGATGCTTCTGGGATAATCTTTGAGCATGTTTCTAATTTTTCCTACATGTTGGCCAGATTAATTGCATTGCAGAAAACAACTGGTGACCACCAGAAATCTCCAAAGCACCAGTTTAGCCTAGAGAGTGAACATGCTGTAGATGATTATTAAAGAGCAGTCACTGCTTTGGGGAAAGCTTAGTCCTGTGAGCAGAACAATGTGAGGCTTTACATGCAAACTTCTTCCTACACGTGCATGTCCTCTTCTCTGTGACAGCACGTTGGACAGATGAGATGGCTCAGAACCCTAATTCTCAGCCACCTTGTGATGGTTTAGGTTTGGTCCCTGCATTGATACCTGTTTTTCCAACAGGCAGAGCTGTGACATACAGATTGTGAGTGTTTTATGCTCATTACTAGAAGTTTTGCTTTCTTTTCCTGTCACGAATTACTGCACTGTATTCCTGGTGCATCTGGCAGCAAGATAACATTGCAGTAGGAGGTGAAGTGACTCCTATAATTTATACATCACTGCAAGTGCCCTGTTTAATGTTCTTCATGGAATTCATTGTGCAAGAAGCTGAAACAAAGAAAAATAAAATTACAGTTAGTTCATAGGGTTACTGTGTTCATTATGACTTGAGACATAAAGGGAATATTTGTGCCTCAGTCCAATTATCCTGTAGTTCTATATGCATTTCGAGTGCCAGAAAGATCACTGGGTTGTCTTGAATTAGACTTTTAGAGTGTTTAGCTGTGATACACATAGTCATCTCTGTATAAGCTACTACAAAAAAAAATTATGCTTTATTTACGAACTTTCCAAGTGTTAGCACTTGCCATGGCTATGCATAAAAGAACTGAGGGGATTAAGATATAGATTAATCTTCCTTCAATTGAAGATAAAATACTTTTTAAGCTTATTTATTTTTTTAAAATAAATCATAAAGCCTTCTCCAGAGGAACAGAAAGTAAAAGCTGCATTTTTCCACATTAATTTTTTGTTAACTGAACTGCATCTTTGTCAACAGGTTGAGGTCCTAGTCACAGTGAATTACAAATATGGCATTTCTAATTTGAATTTGACCAAAAAAGATTTTTTTTCCAAATTATCTAAAGAAGTGAGGTTAAAAATCATGATTGATCCATTGTGCCAATGCTGACCTCTACTCTTTGCCAGCCATGCTTAGAACTGGAGTTTTCTAGCCACTCCTTGGGATTTTCATACATTCCCAGTGTCAGATGGAAGAATATAGATGGATGCAGGGGAGCCTGCTTTTTTTCCTGCACACAGTGGTTTTCTAGCAGTACAATATCAGCAGGTCACTGTGCTCTGTGGTAAGAAATATTGCCATCAGACTGCTGTAAATCACACAAGGCTCTCTGTTAACTCACATTAGAGCCTCTCCGCTGGTGCGTAGATGATGAAGGGTTCTCCTCGGGTGTGAACTTTGAGGGTGCATTCACATTCCATGCATATCCCCGCTAAAGCTGGGTCCTCTCACTTCTATAAAACATAGAACAGTTAAATAAGAATGGCTGCTGGGGTTTAATCCCAGCTAGAAAACATTCACGGTGCAAACACTGGCGTTATTATTTGTGTGGAAGGACAAATCTTTATTTCATGCTTCAGACATACACAAAGAACACAAAAAGGCAACTCTTGTGCAGGGAAGTTTACTAAGTGTCAGTTGTTAGTCCTGCTGTTACAAGTTCAGTGGTTTGGAGTTAGACATCTCCACAGAACAGACAAAACCAAGTGGCAACATTTTGAGTAGTTTCAAGAAATATTCTCCTTATTAACAATAATTCAAGGAAAATTACTCAGTGTGCCTGAAGGAGTGTCCAAAGAAAGAGGAGCCTGTTATTTTTCTTTCTTTTAAAGATGTGAAAGACAGCTAGTGAGTCAGTTCTGAAGGTATTTACAGGCAAAGCTGCAGCACAGGTTGCTGCTGTGATACCAGGACTGAGTTGTGTGTGTACAGAAGCAAACCAAGCCCTCCACATCACTCATTCACAAATCCACTGACTTCAGTGGAATTCCTTAGATTTTTCAGTACTAGGAAATTCCCTAGATATTTCAGTGAAATATCTGTGAATATCACATCCTTTAATTCAGTTAACTGGGGGCTTATTTTCCTGATTTGCCCTAGAAAAATTTGCAGGAAAAACCGTTGCTTGTATATGAGCAGTTGCTTGACCTATTCTTTTTATATTCTCGAAAAAAGAACTTGTCTTACAGATAAGGTATTGCATAGACCTTAAAAATTAATTGTCTATGAATGCAGTAGTTTTGTCAGGAAGAAAATGACATAAGATCTATGTCAATGGTCTCTTCAATAAAGCAGACATAATTTTCAAGCCTGGTATTCAAGATTTTTCAGTAATAAAACACATTAAGCTTCAGTGGCTGTGCATGTGTCATTAGTAAATGAAAATAGGTTCTAGACAGTTCTAAATCTTTTGTTATTCTTTGGTAGACACAGAAATAAAGATGTCTGTTCTTTGACAGCCTCCACTATGAGAAGTTTCCACCATTTTCCAAAACAGTGTAGATCTTTTTAATCTGGAACCAAAGATTCACTGAATTGAAAAACAGCCTGTAAAACACATTATATTTACTGAAACAATAAAATAAGGCCAAATATAGATTATGTCAACTTTCAAAAACATTTTCCACAGGTGAACTTCACACTCTGGATGAAAAATGCAGAAAATAAGTAAGATAGTAATTGTAAAATGGAGGTTTTCAGAAACAGGCAAGTAATTTATTGACTTGACTGAGACTTTTTTCTAATTTAATAAGGAATTTTGGAAAGAGAGGATTTACTTACACAAGAATGAAGTAGAGAGATTATTGAATCTGGAACAAGTTCCATGAATTCTCATGTTCATCTGTTTAAAAAAATCATTAATTAAAGTGTATAATCCTAAAAATTTGTCCTTTAAATCAAGTTTAAACTTAGAGTGCGCATAGACTGTTGAATAAATAAATGAGTTCTAGTTTGTTTGAAATTAGTCTTTGTGTTACTGATGCCTTGATTGATGAAACCTCATTGTTTTCCTTGAACTACATTCTGGTTTGATTTGCTACATCTAGTGCATATATTTCCTTGCAAACTGTGGACACTATACTGAAACTCTTTCCTGTAGCTTTGTGATGTATATACATTGAATTTCTTCTTTTTGTGAAGGAAACTCACTTTTCCACAGTACTATTTTTCATCCTTGTTTTCATGAAAAACATAGAAGACAATATTTTGCAAAGGTAAAAGGTTTACAGCCAAAATTCTGGCCTGAATTAGTACCGTATTGCTCAGTTGCTATGCCAAGGCTTTCTCAGACCAAACTTGAGCAATAGGATGCTAAACCAGGCCTTTCAAAATCTACAGGAAATTTTCAGCACCTGATAAATTCAATCAATATGGTGTTGTAGAGTAGTTGGTTCCTGCCAGCAGCAGGTTCTCAAACCAGTAGCCATCATACCAGACTGCTGGCAGTGAACTGGTTTGCTGACCCCTCTGTCAGAGGAGGGGAAACAGGAACAAACTATAAACTTCTTGCTGGTGTTTTCTAGCAGCCAGTAGAGTGTGAAGACCCATTAGCTCTTGCCCACCTAGCACTAAGGATGCTGCTACTAATTTTCAACCCCTTGCTCACAGCTAATTTAAACCTGTGCAGAAGCACTGGGGTATTGTGGTGTGTGAGTCGTGTAATTTGACAGCCTGCAAAGTGGTAGGAGAATGCTGACAAGTTTGAGAAATAGGTATTCTCCAAGGATGTTACTCATAAATGGAAGCAGGAAAAATTCAAGGCAAAAGTAACCTATAATGAGGGTGCATGTACCTGAAATAGTCTAACCTTAGGCTATCTCCTTCTGACTATATAAAGAACTGAATGAAACCTTCTTCTGCTGTGTTGACATGCTATTCTATGTAGGTTTCAAAACCAGCACTTCTCCTGAGGTTAAGGGCTATGGTCTAGATCTGGGACTTTGATGGTTTAAATGTGAACTGGCTTAAACAGTACCTTCAGATCTAGAATACATCACATGTTGTGAATGTACCTTTTAAAAAGTTTCAGAAAAGGGACAAAAGAAAGATGAAAGAAGTGAGAACACAATAATTATATTCTGAAATAAAACAAAGCTTTATAGATATCTCAAACTTTTTTCCCTTGTGCCAACATCAGAGACACCAGAATTGTTTTATAAACTATGATGAGAAAAGAAAAGAAAAACAAGGCAGTCTTATTAATTTGAATAATTTTATCAGGAGCAAAAGAACATTTATTACATCAAATGTAACTTATATCCATCCTGAGTTCCATTTGTCTTTCTCTTCCCACTTCCAGAGAAGCATATATTGCTTAGGCAGTAACAGGATTCAGGCTGAAGAAGTGTTGCTGTTGAATCTGAGCCTTTGGGTAGCAGGAGTAGTTCAGCATTTATAGCAGCTGCACGCCCAGTGTGTGTGCAAGTATATTCTGGATGTCTTGAAAGCCTGGCCCCTTCTTCTCCCAGGCATATTATCAACTTTGTCAGTAAAAGGTCTGACTTGATGACAGTGTTTGGAACAAATTGAATGCTGTTCTTTCTGCTTCAACATTGAAGCCATATATATATATATAATGTTTGTGGCGTAGACATTTATCTCTCCATGTAGTAGCTGCTTAGTGAAGGAGGAGAATCAGGGAATCACCCACAGTTGTGAGATGAATGTGGGTGTCTGCACCTCCAGCTCACTGCATGAGCAAGAATCATTCCACGCTCTGCAGGCCAAGCCAGCAGATTCCTCACGCTTTACAACTACATTTTGGTATTCTGCTGAAAACTGGTTCCTAGATAAGGAGGTTTGGATTTTTTTTTTTGCCTTTTTTAAAAATGAGATGACAATGTTAAAAATAGCAAGCAAAGAAACCTTGGTCTGGCAAAGCTCATAGCAAAACTTTTCCTGAAGTCAGTGGAGCCCAAATGTCACAGTTTTGGTTCAATGCAGCCAATCTTACTGTTAGCTGCCACCAAAAATTTATGTTTCCAGTGCCCCTGCTCTTTTCGTGCTCTAACACTGAGTCTTCAGGGAGCAGGAGCAGCAGGCAAGTCACTGAGCAAATGATCCCAGTTCAGCTGTGTGAACTGGTGGCCCACAATTGCAGCAGCTTAGCTCCAGCTTGAAAACATGCTGTTATTACTGTAGTATTTCTGCTTTGTCTTCCTTAGGTTATCTTATTTGCAAAAGCTTCCCCCCACTCCCCACATAGGAATACTTCAATTTAAAATATAGACTAAACTGCTGACTCTCCTAGTCAGTCAAAGCTTGTGTGACAAAGTAACAAATTACCAAAGATTTCTCAAAATACACACAAAACCAGGAAAATATCTTCCTGTAGAAAATAAATAAGGAAAGCTACAAAGCTGAATGACAAATATAGAAGTGGGGAGAGATAGGACACCTGAACTGGTAAGAGAAGGTAGAATTCTTGTCTGGAGGGAAGGAATATTAAAAGAGAAGCAATGCAACTGAAATGTGAAACTATACTAATAAAAAGGGTAAAACCACAGGGATGAATGCTGTTAAAACATTAAGTGATATATTGGTTTACATTCTCTATTTTGGCTAAAATTAAATTTAGTTTTATGGTAAAATATTTTCACAAAAGCTTCTTATAAAATTCTGAAATATTCCCCTCAGATCTGCAAAACAGTAGTAACTCCTAAACCCCATTGATTTGGTATGCTCCATCAATTGGCACTGTACAACCAACCAACCTATCTCCCTTTAGACTTGTGATGACATTTTTAAAGGTTGAGAAAACAACCTTCCACCTCTCAGCCACAGGGGAAAAAGAAGTTACTTGCAAAACCTGCAGTCCTAAGGAGTTGGTAGGATTTGTAAATGATTCGAAGTCGATATATGACAAATCATTACACTTGGAAATAAGCACTCTGCTCAGTGCAGAGAGAATGTTTAGCTTCTTAGCAAACCAGTCTTTTTAGCTGTGGATGCTGTTCCACAGCTAGACTATTTTTATAACAAGCTAAGTTAGTTGATGTCACTTTAGAGGTATCTTAATGTGTTATATCCTTGGTTTGCACACCGAAGAGTAGAACAGATAACTTAACAATTTTCCTTTAAACACAAGTCTACAGCAGACCTTCATGCTGGTTTTGAAGCTGGGCTGCATCTACCGCAGTTCTTCAGAAGAAGTGCTGGGTTTTTTTTTTTCCAGAAGTATTTGTTGTAATGTGGTGCTGAAATTGCTGCAAGCTCAGAAACCAGCTCACCAGAATCCAACAATGCTGCAGAAAATCGACCACAAACAGGTCTACAATGATAGCATACAGAGTGAAAATTAATATGTGTTCCATAAATAATTGCCTTCATGCCTCATTGCAAATTCAGTAGTTAAACATTTCTGTCTTGTGAGTAATTTCCTATTCACAGTTTGTGGGAAGGCATAAATGTAAAGAAAACAGGTTTGGCGTCCTTTTGTTTTTTTTTCATTTTGTTTTGTTTTTCAGTCTGCTAATTTCAATTCACAAACACCATAGGAACCTGCAATTCCAATTTTCTTTTCACAGTATTAATGAAAACTGGGCACTGAAAATAGTTAGGTTTTTTCCCCTCTAAATCTTAAACCACTTAGAAATACAGTCAAGAATAATAACTTTCTAATCCATTATTACACAATGTAAAACTGTGCTCAATTGCTATTATTTCATTCAAAGATTTTCATAAGTGGTAGAAGAGGCTTTTAGAACTCAGGTTTTTTTAAGCTGGTCTTTGAGGCAGTACAAAAACGCTGGTTGTGTGCTGTTGAGAGGAAGAGCTGTGCATCAGAGAAGTTGTTTTAAGAGGGAATCCTTGCACCACAAGATGACAATCATTTCCTCTCACTGTTATGGAAAGGTTTGAGCATATTTACTGTCTTTATGATTTTGTCTTGTTCCTAATCAAACCAACCTCAATTTATTGTTTTAATAAATAGATAGTTTCAGGGTTTGGGCTTTGAGTATATTTTTGAGACAACTGTTTACTCCTAAAAATCAGAGTAATATTTTTATGTCATTTTATCTTAACAAACTCTAATAAGGTATTTCAGTTTTCATTTACAGTAAGATGTTGAAGATGAAGTTAATGTCTTTTTCATGCTGCAGACACTAAGAGTGACTGCAGCTGAGTAGCAGATGGGGTTACCTGCAGGCACACCTCTACTGCTGTGCCAGGAGCCAATGGCTCTGCCTGGTCCAGCTACCAAGATGCTGGGAACAAAACTGCATCCAGTGTTTCCCAAAGAGTTGGGAAGCAAAGAGCAAAATTTCTGTAAATTTATAATCTTCATTTGCCCTCCACTGACATCATCTGCCATCCCTTGCAATCGTTCCTGTCTTGCAGGGGAAAAAAAATATAGGTAAATTCCCCTTGGAATTGACTCCAGTCTTAGTCAAACAAAGATACTGCTTAAATAGAAGGCAGCTGTTTCAGCAATGTTATGGATGTGGGTTTATTTATTTATATAGATTTCAGAAGCAATTAAGGCTGGCTTTTTCCAGTGGCCCTTTCCCCCATCTCAGAATAGGATTCTTGCTTTGGTGTGTACTCCATTAGCTGTTCCTATCTAACATGCTCACAGAAAAACCTATATACTTTGTAAAACTTCTCTATTTCCTCCTTCAATTGTCTGGAGAGGCCCTACTAGGTTAAAAGCATATTTTAATGTAAATGGAACAAAAATAGCAAGTCCTTTTCCTTACTGAATTGTTCCTTTTCCAGAAGTCCAAACCAATGCAACAACAGATGCTTTGAAATGTTATAAATTTAAATAACATCAGTGTAGTGGTTGAATATTTCTCAGACAGATGGGTTAAATGAGACAATTGTGAAAACATTCTTAAAATAAAAGAAAGCCATCAGGTGAGAGGCAGGAATTTAGGTAACATTGAAAAATATACCTTAGATGTTTCTTTTAGGTTGCAATATTAGAATGTTTTCCTCTGAGCAAGCTGTTAACTGTCATTTAGTAGACATTAATTGTAAAGCTAGTTGACAGTATTTGGCCCAAATGTATGTATCTTAAAGAGAAAGAGCAGCTGTTAATCCATCAGCTATTGACAGTGTATTCAGTGGCTTCTATTATTCCTCAGACAGAAATTAATTTCCTGAAATCACATACAGTAAGATAAGACTCTGTCTCATTTTCACTCACTGTGGAAATACTCAGTCTTTGTTCTGCACACAATGCATTGTCTCTTGTAAAACAGTAAATGACACCCTAGGTGTAAAAGAATTTCCATTTTCTACAATAGCTACAATGAACAAACAGGATCTAAACCAGTTGCTGACTACTTTGGAACAGGGCACCTTTCTTAGTAGGGTGGCATCTGCCCTGAAATGACAAAAACATCTTAAAGCCTTCAAGATCTCTTGTGTCACCATAGAAAGTACCAATTACACTAACTCATAACCAGTAAGAACTTTCAGAAGGATACAAAAAGTTAAAATACTATTTGTTATGGAAGTTTTTTTTTTTAATTTTACAGTTTTGCCTTCATTCTTTTCAGCTGAACAAAATGTCAGCTTCTTTAAATCTGTTTGATTTGTTTGAAATAATTTCCAGGAGGAAGTGTTTCAGCAGTAAGTACACAGATCACCAATAAGTAAATGATGAGTAATATCAGAGAAGAGAAGATAAGGAACTTATTCTTTTGGGGAGTTGTGGTTTTTTGCTGCATTTTGTTGTTCATAGGCCAGTTGTAGATGTCTGTAGCTGGTAGCTGCTTTCAATTCTGGTAGTTCAAACTTGTTGCAATTTTTTGACCAGTGTTGATATTTTGACTAGCATTACCTTTAATGTAGCATTCTCAAAATCATCATTGTCCTATTATGTATTTACAGTACTTTAAAAAGTGACTATGCACCACAATGTGCTTTTGTGGACTTTGAGCAGGACACTTTTCTAACACACCTCAGTACAATGCTACCAGTAGGCACACCCTGAACATCATGAATATATTGTTAAGCTAGCATTTAGAACTTCTAGTTAGCATCTATATTTTACAGATTGAATTTTTAGCCATGGCTTTCCTGAGCTCAGCCAAGGCTGGCAGTGCTGAGGATATACAGCCTCACAGAAGTTTGGAAATGCTGGTATAATCAGAGGAACACTGCATAAACCCAGATAACATCATTTCTGTCCATGACACTTGTTAGGTTAGAGAGGATCCATCTCAGCTATCACCACTTTAAGTGATTCTATCCAAAGATCTACCTCCCCTCCTGCTGCAAAATTCAACAAAGAAAGATCATGGAAAACATAAAAGCACTGTGTGTGCTGAGAGCAGTCAAACTAAAAATTCCTCCTGGAATTAGGGTTTCATTCCTCATGGCTGTGCAAGGGGACAAAATATGCCAGACAACACAATAGTTCCTATCAAGTGTGAAGACATAGGTCAGCTCTATTCATATCACAGCTGAAAAGACCAGAGTCTGGCCTCAGAGGTGGGTTCTTAGGAGGCTGAGTCCTTGCTCTGTGCAATTTGAGAGGTTTTCTTGGGGCATAAAGCAATCTTTAAAGGAACATCTGATAATGGCATCAATGATGAAAAGAGGGAATGGGAGAAGTGAGTGAAAAAGTGCTCTAAATTGTAGCCAAGGAGGACTCTGAATTAGAAAATAGGAGGTAGGGTTGGATAGGTCTCTAAAAGCACTAAGAGTAAATATAATTAATTTTAAAAATAAAAGAAAATATTAAAAGGAAAGGAGAAACTGAGAAGCTTGGTGAGGGAAGTGTACAGGCGAGCTGAGGATACCTTATTTGTAATGAATTTATTGGCTGCTATCAGCCATTTTCTATTTTTCCCCCTTCATTCTGCCTTATCAGTACTGCCTTCTCAATAAATAGTATGGTGTCACTTTTTGTTCCTTACAGATAGAGAGGGAGAGAGAGGGAGAAAGGAATAAAAGGAGAGGGAAATCCTTTTCTCTGAGATGTTCATGTCCCTGCATTTAAATTGTGGGACACCTGTTATCTCAGATTATTTAGGCATTATTTGCTTAACAACACACTGGGACAAATTATACCTTTGAAAGCTAGAACAAGATGTTCTTTGCTGTCCTTTTCCTTGTTTAAAAGCCCAAAAAAGGGATGGGCTGCCACCCTAACTGGTTTTGGACTAGTAGAGGGGGGGTCCTAATAAGTTGTGAAGGCTGACCTAGAACAGAGACTAGATGGAGCTAAAGAATAGAGTAGGGATTTATTAGGACGTTTCAATAGATCCACCTTAAGCAACACAACCCAAAATGGCCAATAAAATAAATGGACCACAAGTCATGGGGTCTCACACTTTTGTAAGTTTTGGTCCATTAGCATATTGGAGCTAATTGTCCAATTACAGCTTTAGCCCATGAGGTCCCATCCTTGTTTTCTCTCTTCATTCCACTGTTGTTTATGCTCTTGGGCCTGAGATCTGGATCAGCTGTCCTTGGTCCCCAGCTAGAGAAGGAATGGTTTTGTCTACCTGCTCTGTGAAAAGAGCTTACTGTCCCCTAACATGAAGCCTAGACTTACACACTAAAGCAGAAGAGAATCTGAACTATATAAAAGCTAAAACCTGAAGCATCAGTGCATCACTAGGCTGTCCTGGCCCAGGGGGTGCAGCTAATAGGACATGTGACTGTAGCAGCAGGCATGACTGACCCCTCAATGTGCAAACTCAAGGATAACCTCTCCTTTCTTTCTTTATCTACCCACAGCAAACCCCACCAGGGCAGGAGGAGGAAGGGAGTACCCCGGCTCGTCCGAGGTGATCCGTGAATCCAGCAGCACGACGGGCATGGTGGTTGGGATCGTGGCGGCTGCAGCGCTGTGCATCCTCATCCTCCTGTATGCCATGTACAAGTACAGGAATCGAGACGAAGGGTCCTACCACGTGGATGAGAGTCGAAACTACATCAGTAACTCAGCACAATCCAACGGGGCTGTGATCAAGGAGAAACAGCCCAACAGCGCTAAAAGTTCCAACAAAAACAAGAAAAATAAGGATAAGGAGTACTATGTCTGATCTCAACATCTAAAAGAACGCTTGTATAGAAATAGTCTTCATTTTATCTGAGACATAATACAAACTTATTTACTTTACTTTTTATGAAGCACATTCAAAAACAAACAAACAGAAAAGACAGGGAATGCAATCAGAAAGGAAAGACTGTTTTTAAAAACAAGCATTTCATGCTCTTGTTTTTCAGAAACAGGAGCTGATAAATTCCCTAACATCCACAGTGTTTTCATTTACTCTGCCTGTCTTTATGTTGCTGGAACGTTTCTGAAAGACAATGATGACACCACGCACTCATAAAGCAAGGAGTATTACTACAACATCGAGGCACAATATGAAAAAAAAATCAAATTAAAAAAAAACAAAACAGGAAAAAAAAAAGAAAAAAGAAGCTACCTATGATTCTGGATTTAGCCAAAGTGCTAGCGCTTTCTTGAGAAGTAAGTTAGTCTTATTGTCAGAGAAGACTGTCATTATATATGGTGACTCAACAAGCAAACATAAAAGAGTTTGCCGTCTGGTGCAGTGAAGCAGTGATTGGAAACTTGCATTTTGAAACAAAGTGCTGGCTTTTCTGAAGACTTATGTAGAAATACTTTCAAAAAGCCCCTTTCTGGTTGTGAGGAAAATAGTATGGAGGCCTTATTTTCAAAAACAAAAACAAAAATCTGGAATATAAGGCACATTTCCACAAAAATATAAAAAAAAAAAAAAGAAAAAAAAGAATAACAAGAGGGCATAGATGCAATCATTGGGAAATTTTCATGCACGCTTAATATGTTATTACATATGTTTATATAAAAACACATCTATATGTGCTTTCTGGACTGTGATAAGTGATGTTTTATAGCCTGTTGTATAGAAAATGCAAACTATATCTGCTCTTCAGCCATTTTTGGTAAACTCAATGTTATAAGTGTTGCTAGGTATAGAGAGTTTTATGACATCTGGAGCAACAGACATTCTTCAGTTTTTTTGCAGCCATTATAAATTGTCCCAGACTTTTTCCCCTTTTCTTTTTTTTTTAATTTTTAATTTACAGTGTAGTGGTTATACAAAGGGGGATGTGTATGAATGTATATAAGAGTCAGCTAATTTTTTTCTTACCTGTACAGCTCTATTATGTTGCAATTAAGTTTCAGTAGTTTGTATGAAAGAAGTGGACTAGAAAGCAAAAATATATCTCTACTGTAATTTGTCTTCTCCCTCCTATCCCCATCTCTTGCTCCTGATATGCATCAATGAAGTTGATCAGAATGGCCAATTTTCCTAGAAATATACATTCATTAATTAGCTAAATATTTAGTGACTTAAACTGGCCTTTGGCTTCCAGTCAAAGCTTCACTATTGGAGAGCATGGTTTGCCTTACAGAAACCTTGTTCTTAGAAATTACGAGAATGATGAGTTTCTTGAGAATCTTAGGAAGTATCATATAGTGTTTATCTGGCATTCATATGAAGAACAGCTACTACAGCACTGGGTGATAAAAGATCTAAAAATACCCATTGTAATTATCCAGGCTGATTCTATTGCAGAATTTATCCCTTTCTCCAAAAAGGAAATACTCTTGAGGTGCACGATAGTATTTTTCAATGGTGGGCATTTTGACATATGAAAAAGTATTTTTAGCTAAGTTGATTGTGTAGTATTGCAAGACATCATAACCAGACAGATATAAGTTCATTATGTTTTAAAGTGACACAGCTTATCTTGCAGATATAAAACATTAATGCATTTTAGTTAAACACATGAAATGTAATGCTGTAATTTACATGTTAAGTTTGGAATTTTTTTCTAGTAATATTTCATTAGTTTCACAGCAATAAATCATAGCATAACATTTTATTTACACAGAAGTTCAAAGGGAATATGACAGAAAGAGGGTAGTTCAATAGAAATCAACCAAATCATCAGAAGGCCTCCTGGGAGGGATATAGATATTCACATTTTACAGACAGGAAGGAGAAATTTAAAATTAGCTTTAAACAGCAGACACAAAACATTTTGTTGTGTGTTACTCACTGTAGCTGATGAAATAAAGTTGGGAACTGGTACAGCTATCTATCTGGGAGTCAGAGCACTTTAAAAATACATGTAGCTGACATGAAAACACCTCTTGAAGTTTGCCAACCACATCAAGGTGTGCCATGTTGCATTTGTGAAATGACTTTTTATTTTCATTAGCAGTTACACAAAAAAAAACGAAGAAAAAAAAAGACACAAAAACCACAAAATCCATCTGATGTTCATTTCTTAGATTGTTGTTCACCTGTGGCACTCATCATTTCTCCCACCTTTACAAGACAGCTGTACTCAGGGAATGGCAGGGGCAAGGGTGACTAGAGGTCATTGCAGGAAGCAAGAGACTTCAGCTGGAGGGGGGAAAGCAGTTGAAAGCCAGGTGGTGTTCGGATTTCAGTGCTTGAAGATGCCTAGAAGAACAAGAATAAACTGTTGACAGGAGACTGGGCATGACAGAATATGATTTGGGTGAGATGAAATGGTCTTTTCTGCTTGGTATTGATTGCATTAATGAAATGGCGTTGTCAGGCCAACTTCCAGGCAGTTTGGTAGATCAATCTTTAACTAAATCCATACATCAAGGAAAAACAAAAAAAAAGATCTACTACTATTAAAATAAGAAAATACAATTTTAACACTGTTTCTGAAGGTTCTCCTTTTTCCTCTTTAATTTCATAATTTAACAAAAAAAATTATGGATGTATCAGAAATGCCAGCAAGTGGATTTAAAATTCTTTTTTGTTTAAAAGCAGCAGCAACAACAAACAAACAGACATAAACCAACTACCTAACATAAAATTGGATCCTTTCTCTATAATAACCTAATTTGTTTGACTGAGATGGCTTCATTTCTATGACTGTATTGTGTTGCCTTTTTTAACAAAACACTAAATAACGTGTGAAACTTTCAACCCTAAGACATCAAAGAGAGGCCCAATGCCCCTAACCTTATAGTGCTTTCTGTGATAGATATTTACAATTTTTTTATTTGTTGCAAGGCCAATTTATTCATTATTGGAAATGCTAAGCAAGTGGAATTTACTGTTTTGTTAATAAAAATGTTTCTTAATACAAATGCTGGCTTGTTTCTTGTCTTGCTCTCTTAGATTCTGAGTACCTGTTCATCCTGAGGCTGTGAAAAAAATTGGTAAACTGGTATGAAGTTACAGACATTCATGTCAGGGAAAAGTAACCTCCGAGCTCTTCATACAATTCAGTAAAAACCTTCAAGTCTTGTGTTCAACTGGCCCAGTTAGAAAAGTATTAATAAGATCAATGAATTAGTTTTCCACAGACTTGCTTCATTTGAAATTTCCTAGTATTTTTTTTATCAAAAAAAATAAAAGTTGATGTTCTGTTCCCCATCTGTATGAAAAAGAACTCTCTTTTTTGCCACTTTTTGATTTTTGTAGTGGAAATAAAGTGGAGGAGGGTAAGATAATAGGATGAAAAGTTAAAACATTTGTTAAAAGTGAAAACATTTTCTCTTGTCTAGAAGATTTTAAAATTAATGGGAAAATGAATGTATTTCAGGTCCTTAAAAACATTTCTAGATAATAATTACAAAATTTCAACCGGAGCTAATCCATTACATAAGTGCTTTCCTACTTAGCATGGCATTTAAATTCATGGGCAACTTCAAGCAAACATCTAATCCTATTGATTTAAGCAAGTGTCTAAACTTGCCTAAATGTACTGCTGAATGGGGATGGAGTTAAGCTTTTGGATCTAAGCTGCAAATAGAATTTAATTTTGTATCATCTTAAATCACATCAGCAGCTTTTAGACTTCAGTGAGATTTATTCATCTGCTTAATTACGTATAGACTGAAGTATTTTAGATAATTTAAGCTCAGGAATATCTGGAGAAAAACAGTCCCTATCTTCCATTGGTATAAAACATTTTGAAAGTTCTAAACTGCTTTATACTGAGATTAGGTCTTGTGAGTGTACTTAAATAAATGCTGAATATTCCATTTAGGAAATTGTTTTATACATATTTCAAGGAGCTATAACAATAGTGATTTTTGTTCTGCTACTACTACTACAAAAAAAAAAAAAAAAAAAGAAAAAAGAAAAAAAAAAACAAAGCCAAAAACAACTCACATTTAATTATTTTAAATTCTACTATGTAGTTGTTCTTTTTTTTTTTTTTTTTTTTTTAAATATTTATACTGTGTGCTCCCTTTTACTGAAATCCTAATGGCCTCTCACTACCTGCATCATTCATCATTATTTGGCCACTCTAAGTGGTGGCCTCTATCATCAAATACCACTGTGGTCAAGCAGCTAAAAAACCTTTACAAGATGATGAAAAAAGAGAAAAAACGAAACACTGCCCCCAGATGTGACTTATAATAACGGAAAAAAAGCTGACATAGGCTGTGAATGGCAGCTGTGTTTGTTAATTCCTCCTATGTGACTTCTTTATAGTTCAATGAAACAGTTTTAAATTGGGGTTCTGGATCTGATTTTCATTTTGATTGCAGAAATTTGCTTTTAAGTTCAGTACAGGCCTGTTCAGAGGTGCTTAGAACTATTTTTCTGGGTCAGGCACCCTTGTCAGTATAATTTTATTTGGAATGCATGCTATGTGGTTATTTTAAAGCCCCTACTTTTTTTAAGTCTGTAAGTATTTCAGTGTTAAAATGTTTCTGGCTCTCATGGGAGTGGGGATAAAGAGAAGTCCATACTGCATTTAATTCAATTTACAAATTGATAAATGCTTGGGAATGATAAAACTGCTTGCCTGCCAGCCTCTGATTCATCTGGATGGACTGCCACTGATTTGGTTGTCACTTCATGAAACCAGAAACATCCCCCACAGATTAAGCTTAGAAGTAGAAATTCCAGAAAAGATACAGATGAGCTCAGTTTTGTCAGACACAGGGCCGGAACTCAACCAGTCCTTTACCTGCTTACTTTGGAGGTTCCTTCCTGCTGAAGCTTTTTGACAGACTTCAGCCACCAACTCTAACTTCTGTGAGAGAAAGTCTGGCCCCGTGCTTTTTCTTTCTCAGTCACTTGCTGCTACACAAATATCTTAATTTTACAGAATCATAGAATAAGCTGAGTTGGAAGAGACCCATCAGGACCATCAAGTCCAGCTCCCAGCCCTGCACAGGACACCCCAAGAATCACACCAAGTGCCTGAGAGCTGTGTCCAAATGCTTCTTGAGCTCTGTCAGGCTTGGTGCTGTGACCACTGCCCTGGGAGCCTGTTCCAGTGCCCAGCCACCCTCTGGGTGAAAAACCTTTTCCTGATATCCAAACTAAACCTCCCCTGAGGTTTAGCTTCAGGCCATTTCCTTGGATCAGTTCTCTGGTCATCAAGAGAAGAGGTCAGATTCTACCCCTCTGCTTCCCCTCACGAGGAAGCTTTAGATCACTGTGTTCAGAACAAACAGATTTCCATATGACATTGCTCCTCCACTTGGACTTGACTGTGGTAGACAATCTTGAAAAAACTGAGGGTATTTTAAAGAAGACAAATGGTAGAGTTATTTCAAAGGATGTGGGATTTTCAGTGAGTAAATTGCCTTTAAGAACAGTAATTTCATGCTGGCATACACTTGAGAGATTTAAAAATCCAGGTCAGTAATCCTCAAAAACATCCTTTTGGTAAACAATAAAGGCATGAGCTCATTTGTCAGCAAGCACAGGGACCAACAGCAAGGCTATCAAAATGGGAATGTGTCAGTCTGGTTGCAGGAAATAACACAGGGAAATGGAATTTGGGCAGCTAAAAATAACTGTTGGCACGCTGGCTGGACTCTTATGAGTGAGCCTAACTACAAGCCAGTAAGCATTTATTGGATGATAAACAGCAAAATACTTCTATTATAGTCAGAGTTTGGGATGCAGCTGATGGAACAGAGGCACAGGCTGTGAGGCTGCATTGGCTTTTCCAGGACCAGCAGCCAGATTGCAGTTCAGGTGTCCTCCAAGCTGGGGAGCTGGGCAGGCTTCACACAAACCACCTGCTGCATGACAGCTGATCAGCTGTTTCCATAAAACCTCCATTTTCCCTTTGAAATTGAGATACATTTTCTAGGAATAGTACAGCAGCTTGCTCTGTGGAGTGGCTCCCAAAAGATGTTCCACCACAGCGAGCATCATCTCAAAGAGAAACTGTGGCTGCAGGTCCAGGTGAGAAACCTCCACTCTTTTCAGGATTGTCTTGGCCTCGGCACCCTCTCAGGATGGGCAGGTGTGAGGAGGATGGGACGTGAGAGCTGCAGGCACTGCTCTTGTGTGGCTACAGAAAGAGGGGGGGAAATTCAGTCATGAGGGTCTCACAACCTGGACTGCTTGGGGAAGCCCCAGGGCTCGTGGTTTGGCAAAGCAAGAGAAGGCACAGATTTTCCTTAGTAACTAAATGCCACAAAGGAAAAAAATGTTTCTCAAAAAAGGTGGTGGCATAGACAGTTCAGGAATTTCATTAGGAGTTACTTCCGTGTTCCTTTAGCACTTTGCCTTCCTGTGCTTCGCACCAGAGAGGAGAAGCTCAGGCCTCCTGTGCCTGGGGAAGGAGACTAGGCAGAGAAAACCTTCCACAGGCATTAAACTCACCCCAAAACTGTATGGGATCCCTGACTTTCTAGGACATCAGGCCTCAAAGGTTTGGACCTGAAAATTGATTCCTGATCAGATCCAGCAACAGACTTCATTAAACCATAGGGACAGAGACAAGTTTCAGCAGAAGACCTAAAACTCTTAAAGAAAACAATAATGCAGACACACACCCCTGGGAAATCTTACCCCATCTGCCACTGTCTTCTAATCAGCCTTTCAGGTGGTTTAATTCCTTGCTGATTACACCTGGAGAGGGAGCAGGTTTGTTACGTCAGCCCACCTGGCAGAAGGGCTGTCCTGACAGCAAGCACAGAGCTCACTGTAGTTACCAGACCCTTCACTCTACCTGTGAGCTAGTTCTACAAAGGTTTTCCTTTAGATTCAGGATTGCTGTCAGCCAATACAGAGATGGATATTTAGTCACTTATATTTGATTTATGGGCAAGTCCAGGGAAAAGGAAAAGAATATCATCCAGTGAGAGAAATGAAGAAAAAACCCCAAAAACCAAGCAGGTCTCATCTCATGCTTACCAGCAAATCTCCATATTTCAAGCAGAGGAATTTTAGGTAATTAATTTAAGTCTTGGTGTGTTGCTGGGTGGTGCTGGGGAAAAGCAAGTTTGTGCTCAGTTTTCCTTAAGGCTAAATTTGTTTGGAAGCTCATTTATACCTGTCTTCAGGCTCTTTTTAGGGAAGTCTTTCAAAATGTTGATAGTACAAGTATAACAGTCATCACCTACAGCAGTCTCTCATCTATTTTAAGAGCTTTGTCTAAATATGGGTTGCTGGATTTGACTCATAGGTTACATCTGCCCTAGCAAGCATAGCCCAGTAAGAATAAATTTGTAGGTCATAGTATCTGATACTGTGGACCTGATGTCCATGTCATATTTCAGGATTTTCTTTGAACCTCTTGTAGTCTGGCCACACAGACTGAGTATCAGTTAGTGCTTAGGTTTGTTTAATTCTTTGTTTAATTAATGTGTTTAATTTAATCTGCAAAGTGTCTAGTTCTTGGTGCAGAGTGCTCTGTGAAGCTAATTGTAGGGAGTGGGAACAGCTGAGTTGGTTCAGAACTGTACACCTGATCTTAAATAAAACTTCGGTGTTGAAAACATCTTTTGGGCATTGGTATACTCCAGTGTGCTTGTAACAACTCACTGCAAGAAAAAAAAAGTAGGTTATTTTTAGTACCCATCCTCAAATGACAATTGCTGTTAGCCATAAAGGCCTCCCTTGTATTTTCACAAGACTCAGCACCTTTAATTCTGGCCCTCATCTTCCTCTTTAACCACCGCACTGCTGCACAGCATCCCCTTAACCCTTCTCTTCAAACCTAAAAATAATCAGTTTAAAAGGCTTGTTTCCTTTGAATAGGTTAAATATGGAAGTATTTTTAGGTAGGCACTGTCTGAGGGAGCCATGTCACCAACACCGAGATCAGCAATTATGCAATTGTAACTTGGAGGAGTATTGTGGAAGCAAACCTGGAGCTGCTGGAGTGCGTGAACTGGGAGAAAGGGCTGGGGCAGAAATGGATTCAGCCACTGCTCAGAGGAGGAACCACACTGAACAAATCCAGTCTTTTGGAAACTCTACATCCAGATTTTTCAAGAGAGGTCTGCTTTTAAACAAAGTTTTGACAGTCTTCTCTAACACAGTTCTCACCAAAATAAGTTCATTCCTGTATGGGAATTAATTGCAATACATTTCCCCATGTAGTCAGTGTTAAAAATATCATGGAAAGCCACAAGAGATTGGGCTACATTTCGAGATCTTTTCTTGTAACTGCTGCAGACAGGAAAGCTGCCATTTCCATTAAGATTGAGACTTCATTGCTGCTTTTAACTACAGAGTGATTACACTTCCCCCTGGCACACTGCATATTATTATGAACATTTTATACAAGTATTCTGAATAGTCATCATTAATTCTTTTAGATTTCTAAGTGTTAGGCATCAAAGACTGACAATATAGACTAACACTAGAAGATTTTAAAATCTGAGTTCTTGTAAATGACCATATTTGTGTGTAAGTAGATGCTTATAAGTTTTGCCTAAGTTCTAAAAAGCATCTTGAGAAGTCTATTTTTATTAAGATTTGCTAAAAGTTGATAATTATAGAAATAAAAATTCTCTGTTAACATAAGTTGGGGTTTTTTTCAGAAACAGTTCAGTTTCATTTGAAAACAGTTCAATTCAGCAACAGAAATATGAATTTATAGTTTTTAGACATATTGACATTTTGCTATCATCTAAGCCAATTTAGAATTTTAGAGACTTCAAAAATAAACTTGAATTGTTGTTCATCTAATTCTTGGTGGAAATTACCACATATCCTCAGTGAATGTTTAGTGCTTGTGAAGAAAATAATCTGTTGCCTTTCTGTTGGGCAGCTTAGCCAGACTTGAATGTGAGCACAGCTTTGCATCTTATGCTGTTCTGCTCCCCACTGAAAACTTTCAGTGATTACTAATCCATTGCACAGACACTGCTGCACACTAGCAAAGCCCCTGGCTCAAAAGTAGAACTTTGCACTAATACATACTTTGAGGCAAAATTCCCATTCATTTAGGTGGGAGGAGAGATTTCTTTTTTTTCTTCTCTCTGAGAGTCCATAGCACCTAAAATAAATCACTATATTAGAAAGTGCTATGGAGAGCAGATTGAGAGGGAGGCTACATCCCTGAATAAACATCCTGAACCCTGAATAAAGAAAAGCCAATCCAAACACCCTAAAACCAATCTGGCTTAAGATGGACAATAGGCTAGTGTGGCTGCATAATTTACTTTTGCAGTCCTCAGTGGCCTTTCACAATTTGCTTTTACTTTGGCAGACTAGTGAGATGTGAAAGTCCTGACTTTGAAGCCATAAATAATGCAGACTAACAAAACTGTACAAACAGGACACTTTGGTTTTCGAAATTGTTTTAAAAAACTCTGCAATGCTATGTATGGTCTGACAGCCTAGGATTGAGGGTGGCCCTGAGCTCAGTGCAGGTTGGACAGCCAATCTTTTTTCACAGCTCTGGTTTCTGCAACAGGGAGAAAGTCACAGCACCTCTAGAGGCAATGGCAAAGCACCAGCAATTTCATTTTTATGGGGTGTGCTCAGTCTCCACTACAGGGTGATCCCAGGGCTCCACTTGAATCTGATTCATTCACTTCTTTCAGATGTGTATTGAACACTGTCAGCTGCAGCTCCTCCACTGAACAACCACATTTCCTCAGTACTCCCACTATCATCCACCAGGAATTTCTGGAAGCAGAGAATTGCTTATGTCACTGCATATGCTTTTCACGTATGTTTAGCTTTTTGGAGATTCTTTGCTTTGATTTTTTTTCCTAATGTTGGGAATGAACAATCAAATGATAATCAAATTTTGGGGTAAATCATAATCATCTTTCACTCTCTTATATGATGTAAACAAGTTTCAAAGAATTGAGCATCAGGATGGTAAATCATTCTAATTGGAGTTTTCAAGGAATCTGGGAAAACTTACACAAAAGGCCCATAAAATGCAAAGCTAACGAGAAACCCATTAATATTGTCCAGTCATTTTTTTTGTGCTACAGTGGTGTCCATTTCAAGCACTCCAAATACATGACTCAGACTGCAAAGCCCAAGGCTTTCATTAAAATAACAGTATTTGCAACACATGAAATGTTACTATAAGGGAGAGTCGCTTCTTCTAAGCTTTTTAATCTAGATAAAATTCAATAATTGTCTGTTGAATTTTATTCACCAGCATATTGCCATTATTGAGTACGTTTAGAGAGCATTAATTTTCCTAATATACCTACACCCATGTAAGGATAAATGTGGAGAGGAATTATAATTTCTGCAGCATCTACTGTTCAGTCTGATCTTTCTGCCTGTTCCAGTGTGTGTTTGTCCAGGCACTGACACAACTTGTGCCTGCAAGTACAGTTGTAACCCTGCTGTTGTGTTCAGTGGGACAAAGGAGGCAGAAAACCACACTGCAGCAAATACTTAAATTGCTACTTAAATTTTATGTTTGAATTTGCCCTGCTTGGGAATAGGTATCTTCTTGATTGTCCAGTTTTCCAGCATACGCAGTGGGAAACACAAGCAGGATGAAAGGAAGATGTTCTTGGTTAACAAGGCTCCTGCCACAAGCAAAGGTTTTTATCCACCACCAAACATCGGAGCCATTGCAGAGGAAGAAAGTTACTTTTTCTGGGTGGGCCAGAATATGTCTTCAGGTTAGCCCACAGGAATAACAGCCAATGCAACTTTACAGAAGTTAGATGCTTGATTCCAGCCTTGCTCAGAGGATTTTATGTCAGCATAACTCTGTAGACTTCATTACAATTTTTTGTGACTGTACCAGCATGAAACTGAGCACAGCAGTATATGTCCATGTCACGGGGATTTAAAGTTGAGACCTTCCTTCAACCTCACACAATGGAGAAAGTCCTGTTTTCTCTTTTTTTCTTTTTATTTCAGAGGGAACATTAAAGTTCCATTGTTACAGGACTTCAACACAAAGAATGATAGATGTAATCAAAGGGTGTTTTATCTTCCTTTTTTTTTTCCTTATTAGAAAAGTCAGCAGTTCTACAGCACTGATTCCTGAAGGTGTATAGCACTACTGTGTTACTACAGCAACAGACAGCACTGACAGGACTAAGTTATAGATGAATTGAGTCCTTTTGCAAGTTCACAACCAAAATGGTGGCAATAAATCTGCTGAATGTAAAGTTGGTGGGATTAAAAGGTTAACAGGATGAATACAATATAGGAAAGCACCTTATTTTACAAAGAATCTTCCACAGTGCTTTACAGCCCCTCAAGTCAAAATAGGTGGGAGAAATTAAATCAGTCCTTCTAGTTTTGTTTTGCACTGTTTCACAAAGGCTTGTCCCATCTCTTGTTTAGGGACTGAGACAGATCTCTGAGCAGGTAACTGTTCTATAGTAGCAGAAAGGGATATGTCTGAGGGAAGGACAGGAATTCCAAATAAGAGATAATGTAAAGTGCCTCATCTTGGATCAGCTGCCTCCTGCCAAAGCAGATTTCTCTGCTTTGTCCTCCACCTCCTTAGAGGATATATATAACTGACACATAGGGGAAAGAGGGCAATCTCACCTTCCTTTTTTGTCCCTGGCTTCATTCATCTTCCTCTATGAGAGACACAGGATCTCTATTCTTGCTAAAGCACCTTCACAATAAATATTAGATTTGTTTCAAACCCTGAAGACACCTTGAAGTCCACCTTTCAAAAGCACCCAGGAATGTGAGCCATTATGATCTGAGCTCTTTAGGAAGGCTGATTGTAGTTGTATTTACTAGTAGAAGTACAGTCTATGCTAGTGTTTATGATGCAGAAATAGTTTAAAAATTGTGCCAACACATTTACTAGCAGAAAAGCTGCTTAGACTGGGTAAAACTTGCTTGTAGTGAGAAAAGTTAGGAAGAAATGAGGGATAAAATAACGAGCAGAAAGCACTATGTCAGTGTAACTGTATCTAATTTAGCTCCAATTACTGATATTGGGGCTTCTTCTCTTCTGCCTTCTTCTGTACAGGGTGAGAAAGGAGCATACCCTGGAACAATACTGCTGTCAGTGACAGTTTCACATTGGCTTTGCCTCATCAAAGGCAAGATGAAAGCCAGCAGAGTGGGTATGAAGAGCTAAATTACTGAAGAACAATGGCAGTCTGTGTTGAAGTAGGGCCATAGGATTGAATTCCAGAAGCTCTTTAAAGCTATTATGTATTAACTGAGCCACTGTATCTACATGTGACTGTGCTTGGAGATTGCCTCAAGACCTCTGTGTCTGAGCTTAAGCAATAATGAATGAGGTTGAGGCTCATACATTTTGCCTTGTCTTTGAGGGGGGGAAAAACCCAGCCTGTGATGGAGAATGGTGTCAGCTGAGGAGATTGGTGGTAACTTGTTAAGCCTTTCTGACTCATCTATGTTAAATCTCCTGCCTGTGCCCTTAGCTGCAGCTAACTGGACTTTTGGGCAGATAGAGAAATAGATGCAGAGACTGAGAAAAAAAAAATAGCCAGCTCTCCAAACACACTTTGCTACTCAAAAACATGCCTGGAAAAAAATGCTCAGTTAAGAGAGACACCTAAATAATTCACCAACTTTTTAAAGTTTTACACTCTCTGTCATTGATTTCTGACTCTGGCATATTCATCATTATATGGCATGTTATTGAATTACTGACTCTTGCCAAACTGAAACAAACTGGTCAATTCTTTATGTTCTTAGGAGAAACAGAAAACCAGAAAGAGGCTGATCTCTGCATTATCCCAGTTCAACCCTGTTTTTCTTGCTCTTTCAAACTGTTGCATGTTATTCAAATGGATATTTAGGTGTTTAATACCTCCAGCTTTCATTTAGGTGTCAAAGGACTGACCAAGTTAAACCTTTGCACAATTTAAGGTCCTTAAAGATATGGAGATAAACACAGTGATTCTTGGAAAGTAGAATAGGATTCACTTCACAGAAATTCACTGTATATTTAACTATCTCCACTATAAAAGCGTAATCAAGATAATTCTATAGTTATCTGATAAAAATAAGCCCTTTCTGAGGATAATGTATAAATCATTTTAGACATTTGTGTCAAAAAAAACTATAACTGCTCTCCACTTCCTCTTGAGAGTCTAGACAGCTCACATTACAGGGTTTTTTTTTGCTTTCTTTGAATTAAAAAGCCTTACTGAAATTGTGGCGAGACTTTGCATATATTCATCATTTTCCATCTTGAAAGTCTTCCATTATTAATACATAACCCAAGCTCAAGTGGAAAAATACATTTTCTCCTATTTTGTGTGAGGCACAGACGCTTCTTTATTGAAGATGCATTCATCAAAGGGGCATTCCTTTAATGAAATGCTAGTCCTGTGAATATCCCCTGTTCCCTTGTCATCCTGTGTGACCAGAGTGTGCTTCACTGGAGGACACTGCCTGTTTTGATGGAGGTCCTAGAGCCTTTCTCTGCACGGGTTCTGGTGGCTCCCCCTCATTCCCAGGCTCTTGGCCTCTTGCTGATCCTCCTGCTCTCCAACTGTGCTTCATCAGAGAGCTCTTGGTACTGACTGAGGGTGGAGGTGCTGCTGTCAGTGCTGAAAGAAGCCATTCACCAGCTATGGAAAGAGATTCCAGAGCCCAGAAAAGGTGTCCACACTGTGACATCATGTTCTGGTTGAACAAAGCCTTTTGCAGAGCTGGTTATCACATGCAAATTTCCTGAGCCTTAATCTCAATTCCATAAATCTTACCCAATTAATGATCTTACATACAGAACAATAGCCAGTCTTCTGGACAATAGAGAGACAACAAAATGGCAAGTCTATTTGTCTATTTCTTGGGCATGGAGACTGTGAATATACACAGAGCCTGTAATACCAAGATTTACTTAAACTGGGAAGTTCATAAAGCCTTGATCAAAGCAAGCATAATTTCATTCATTGAGCAGCATCACTGGGGTGCACTGAACTGATATTCATCTGATTATGGAAGCATCTGGACTTAAACATTCTGATCTTGAAGATTTAGGATGTTAGAGAGTGAGGAAAAAAAGCAGAGACAAGACCCAATAGTATACAGAGTGCTGGGTAGCTTTTTATATTCTCTTCTTTTCCTCCCTTTTTTAAAGCCTCTTCCCTTCTGAGTTTGAAATATTAAAGACTACAAGCTGTTCTGCGTAACTGGAAACCTGCAGACACAAAACAATGTAGATATGCTTGTGTCAGTTATACCTTGCTCCATTTATTAAAATACTGTTTTAAATATATCTGGTTTAAATGCACCTTTCATTATTTAGCGATTTTTCACTTGGGTCTAAGCATGCCTGTATTATAGAGAAACCTTGTGTTTTTCTGTGCTATAAATACCTCATTTATGTCTTCACATTTTCTATTACTGTTTATATCTTAAAGAGGGAAAATGGAACAGATCTAGTGAAACATACAGTTGCAGGGTAAATAAGCATTTATTGTGCATTTCTTCCTCAAACTTTATGAGCTGCTTCAGTGTAATTAGTATATAAGCTAATTTTCAAGGTCTTAGTTTAAAAAAAGCAAAAAAAAAATCTTGACAGTTGCAAATAGTTCTTTTCAGAGAAAGATGAGAGTTGTAATTTTCTACAACCCCTTTCAATAATAGACTATGAAGAAAAGTGTATCCAGCATTTACTGGTAGCATAAGATGATTAGTAACATTCTTTAAACTTCCAGCCTAAAAAGCCAAATGGCATAACTGAATTGTCACAGTACTTCCTGGAGGAGAAAGGTCTTAGGTCTCCTCTCCAAAATGTAGACCTCATACAGATCTAGCTTTGATTTCACTCTGCTGTAGAGCACCAGATCATCTTTCTAAGGCAGCTCATACCCGTGTCTCTCACCACCCCTACCCTGACTGGCCATTTCAAGCTCATTTGCCATTTCTGGATCCCCAAAAATCAGAATCATTTCCTGTGGTGCCCTGGCCACCTTGACCTCTCCTGTCCTGGTATCCCTCCTGCATCTGCTCTTGTCCCAGGGCCCAACCATCACCACCCTGTTGCCCCCTGCTCTCCTGAAACTTTTGACATTCAGGAACTGCAGTGAAATCACTGAGTGATGGTGCTCCTACCCAACGGCTCCTAGAGATTTGCTTCTTTCCTTACTACTCCAGAGAGTGTATCTGATTCAGTTGGTGAACAAATGAGCTCACTGAATTTTGAAACCAATTTTGGCTCCGGTTCTCTCTGCACCTTCTCGTCTCTTGACTGATTGATTGATTGAGTCATCATTAGCAGCCTGAACCTTTGAATGAAACCTGTGGGAGTCTTACCACTTTTACCAGCAAGAACAGGCTGCTGCACAAGTTTCCCACATGAAAGTACAATTCACTAACACATAAAAAATAAAAAAATCCAAAAGACTGAGATCACAGCTCATAAGTCAGTTTAGTATAGAAATCTTTCACTGAGGCAACCGTTTGAGTACAATAAAAGAAATCTGTGGATGGTCTTTCTGTTTGTTTTATGCCCTGATTTTAACTTGTATGACTTCATCTTTTTGCTCAATATGCTTCATCTTTTTGTGTGTGGACAGCAGCAGGGTCTTTTTAGAGTGCCTTGAGAACTACCTCATTCCCCCATTTTTTTTCTTCTCTCCTTTCTCATCCTTCTCACCACCTCATGCAGCACCATCTTTCTTGGGACCACTGAGGATAGGACATCTTCCCAGGAGCCATCAGCACTCTGATTTCATTACCAGTCTGTGGCATGCCTGTGGACAGAGATGTGGTGTGTGGCAGCACACTCTGGGTCATTTTCAGAATCCTTGAAAATATAACCTGAACCTGTCACCTAGCAGATAAAGGACCCACCACCAGGTTACTGAGGCAGGCTAACCAACCTTATATATGTTTTAACCCCCTAAATCCCAGGCTGGATTTGAACATAGAAGCAGACTTTTACAAAGGCCTTTTGGAGTACCCTTGATTTCATCTGTTATACTTCAGTGACCATCATCATTTCTTGGCCATAATGTCAAGGAAAGATATAATTAGATTTATATTTATGTGCTTTGTGCAATATAGAGGGTTATTTTCTGTTTATGCTATTACTGCTTTGGGAGTACAAACAAAACTGATGAGCACATTATTACACCTTTATGAGGGCAAGTTATTCAGTGCATGAACACTGGTGACACTTTCAGTGCTGTGCTTATTCTGATCAGAATGGTTTAAATAATACATGAACTCATGCATATACATATTGCAGCTCATCTCTTTCATTAGGCACCTTGCTAAATTCTCTCAGCTAGTTCTCCCAAGCACTCACATGTTTTCAGGGTGAAAGTCCTTTTATTTGTCGCAGACAGGTTGCAGAATCTTGCTGAGATATCATTTTAAATTTGTTTGGCTGTGCAACCTAGTTTAACAAGGGTGGATTGCAGCCTTTGCTTTTCCTATTCTTCCTGGGGGAAAACAAAAAAAAAAAGGAGAGAGCTTATGTGAAGTGTTTTAATGTATGAAGAAAAAATGTATGAAAGGAGAAGTGGAAAATTGGATTTGGCAATTAAGATTTTGTGTTGGGACCACGGTGCTCCCAGTGCAGTCCCCTACAGGGTCTCCATGACCTTGGGCAAGTGATGCTAATAGTCCCAAGTCTCTGTAAAGTGGGGTCCTTCTTTTCTTTCCCCTATGTCTTGTCTTTTTCACTCAGGTACAGATTCTCTTTCAGTGTCTTTACATCCATGGCTCCAAACATATTCAAGAATTTTTATACAAACCAAGTTCTGGTAAAGCAAATACTTTCAAATTTATATACCTGGTGCTCCATTTCAGGATAATAATTTTAAACAAATATGTTGAAGAATGTATCTTTAGAAAGAAAGCTCCTGCTTCAAGTGATTTTGGGAAGAAAAGTAAGATTCTGTGTTGGGAGCAGGATGGTATCTCTGCATTAAATATGGCACAGAGGAATTAATCTATCTCTTACATCTGCTCTAGCTCTGTTTCTCAGGAGAGCACCTGCCCTCAGTGTCTGCAGTGCTTCCACACTGAACTTAAATCCATGGCTTTGCACTGGAATGGTTGTGAGAATTTCTCTCTCCTTCCTGCCATCCACTGCCTGCTCTTTCTGCTGAGATAAAATGCAAGTGTCTGAAACAAACCAAACACTGCCCCCAACCCCAGCCAAATCAAATTACTGTAATTAAATAGAATTTTAAACCATGAATCATATACCAGGACCTAACAAACCAGGACACTGGGGCCTGCTAATGGGGTACTGCTGTTCAGCACCTGGTGTGAGTGCCCAGCTGCCCCAGTTTGAGGTGGCCCAGGCTCATCATTTCCATAGATGCTGATCTCAAAGTCCTCTGGGGTCTGCAGCTGCACCTCGGGGTCATTCACAAAAAAGGTGAAACAAAGCTGGGCTCTTTCTCTCATTTTGTAATAACCAGTCTGTGCTGCTGCTCCTCATCCACAGGGAGGACAGCACAGGGCACAACACAGGACTATGTCCATGGCAGGGTCCCTGGTTCATTATCTCTGATTGCTATGTGAGACACACCCATCCCCACCTAGTCCTGGCACCACCCACCAGGCCAGAGAGACCTCCCTGAGCAGCAGCAATCATTGTCACTCTGCTCTGATGAGAACTGGATGGAGCAGCTCACCCAGGTTGCTCATCATTTTTTGGTGTCTTTTTTGTATTTGTTCTGTGTCATAAGCCATGCTTTCCTCAAGAATTTACTGCTTCAAAGCTACAATGGCTTAAGCAAAAATGGGGGCTAATCCTATAACTAAGGAATTTCCAATCTCTTTGCTGTCACTGGTCACACCCATTGGAAATCATACAAAATCTGAGGGAAAAGGTTAAAACATATCTACCTTGCAGCTTCCCTGCCAAGTCCATGAGGTTTTCGTGTCTTTAATAGCATCACTGGCACTGTGACTTTGGTTAGGAAAATTTCTGCATCCAATCTGTTACACTGACATCCTGTTGCACTGATATACCCCAGGAACAAAATGCAATCCTGCAACCCCTTGTATCAAGAGGTTCTGTGAACCAGTGAATGCCTTAAGGCTCTGCTTGATGCCCAAAATTACCCAATGTTTGGCCACTTGGAGGATTCAGTGAGTTCAGAAGGGCTCTAGAGCACGAAATATTCCCTTGGGCAATTATATTTTTATTTTTAATCGTATGTGTTGTCCTGGTGAGGTTCACACAATTATTTACCTGCACGTTAAAGCACACCAAAGAGCTTTCAATAAAAATCTTCCTATTTCTAGAAACAGTAAAGGAGCTGTAGAGGAAACATGAGGACTTTGCCTGGCATTGTTATGCTCAGCACAGGGAGGCTGCTCTAGCTGTGAGAATTTCAGAGCAGTTTTTGTTCAGGACAGCCTGGCAGGGAGAGAGACAAAATTGATCAAAGGCAGTTGTTTGTATGGAGCTTCTCCTTCTTATCCTTGCTGGCTGTGGGTCTGCTTGTGCCACTTGAAGGTGATAGCAAGGCTTGAATGTGAGAAAAGTGAGAAGTGACAGAAGACACTAAACAAGAGTACCTGTCTCATATCTTTTTATCTTTGTAACTAATTCCAAAGAGTCTGAGGTAGATGATCACCCCAGGCTATTTTCTAGCTACCTTCCTACCCTCTCTTTCTGTGTAGGTAATGTTCAGGAAGCTTGTAATGTAACAGAGGCTCTGCCATCCAGTCTGTAGTTGCTTCATGTCATCCTCTTCAGGCTTTTTATGTTATAAACATTTCTTTCTAATACCTCAAAGAGAAATACTTCAGTAATTATGGCAGCAATTTCCTTCCTTAGCTTTACTGTTTCTTCTCTCCTGTGCAGATTATTTCATTTAAGCTGATATCCTGAGCAATTATAGTACAACATCATTTGAGACATAATCACCTCTGGCTAACCTCTTCAGGATGCTTTGGATATAAATGTGTTGATGCCTAAGCATCCCAGTGCAAATATTTCAGTGAGAAAAAAAACAATATGAAACCTAATATTTCCCAGAAAACTTGGTCAGGAATAGAGCAGAACAAGTGCTCCCTGTTAGTGGGGGGAAGGAATATCAGAAGAAGATATTACATTGATTTTATGGTCAGAAAGAATAACTGTGGTCATCTATTCCCATCACCTGCAAAACACAGACCAGGAATTTGGCTGCAGCCAGCGCTACTGGCTGTAATGAGCCACATCCAAAACCCTGTTCAGTCATTGGGAAAAATGCTGGAATGGAATGGCTGCAGTGAGAGCTTTGGATGATGCTCAGTGTGAGCAGGAGCCCAGCAGTGCAGCACAGCTGTGGGGAATCCCTGGAACACACCGAGCAGTGATCATTTGCCAATAAGCAGGGAGTACCAGTGCCTTCCTGGAGGCAGGACATTGCCTCTTCCAGAATTTGTTCCCTGTCTCTGTGACTGTTCTCACTGGGATGGGAAGGAAACTGGAGGGAAATGGCCAGGGAAGAATCACTTTTCCCTGCCTTCCTTCTCTGTCTGGAGCCACTGCCTCTGGGACTACTCTCAGCAGCAGCTCCTGTCTCTGCTGAACACCTGCACAGAGTAACTTCTCTGTTGTGGGTGATATAACAAAGACAGCTGGAGCCTGGTGCTCTCATTTGATGTTTTGTTAAAAAAAAAATTAAAAAAAGAAAAAATTGAGCTATTTTATTATTTGGTTTAGGAATGTCTTAACAAAAGTTGAGAAATTTAGAAGTGTTTTGAGAGGGTGTAGGTCATTTGACCAAAAAAAATCAACAGCAACAAATTGCTCTATCAGGAATGTATTAGATCTATCTGGCTAGTCTTGGGGAAAAATGCAAGCAATCTAAAATAAAAAAAGTACTGAGAAGTGCTCCTCTGGGGCTCCTTTGGGGCTTCAAAGCACAGTAATTCAAAAATACTGCATTTTGTGATAAAATTCCAGTTTGCATTTTAACAGTGGCAAAACTCAGCATAAATGTATAATCAATGTTTTCTACTCCTAAAAAAAAAAAACCCAAAAACAAAATCAGAATCAGATTCTGAAGGAGATGGTACAACAGGATAATTCCCAGTGGTGATGTAAAACCTCTCTTTTCCACAGTTATGACTGCTCTGGTGTGCATGCTCCCAGCACTACTCTTTGCAGAAGCATGGAAGTTGAGTGGAAGCCTGCAGGATTTGGTATTTTGCATAGAAATATTCATTTTCAGACCACAGTTTAATTCCTTCCCAGGTGGCTAATAACTAAAAAGTGCTGGTTGGGGTGATATAGAGGCCACTGAGTCCTGCTGCTGTCCCTGATGTACAAGCCCATCCAGCCAGGCTGCCAGCTGAGCTCTTCAGCTGAGGCAGCAGCTGCTGCAGCGGTCACTGAGAGGCAAAAGCTCTCACTTAGAGGATGCTCCCTCACAAGAACATCCTCCCTGCATGGCCTGGAGCTGTGACAAGGCTTCCTTACAAACAGGCTAAATAAGAGCCTCCTCTGTCCCTTCCCCTCCAGCCTCCTCATAGATAAGTGAAGGATATTTAAGAATACTTTTTTTTTTTCTTCCCCTGCCAATTTATGCACTTTTGCTGTAAGACTGTCAAGCAAGTTGACCAAGGCACAATTTAAAGTCTGAATTTCTATTGATGAAATTACCTCAAGGACACTCACATCTGAAAATTCCCCATTGCTGGGCAGCAGGACAAGTGTCTAGTACCAATTTAAATGCCTTAAGCACCCTGACATCCAGATGCCTCTTTTTTTCCAGGCAAAGGAGGATGGACCAGATCCACATATTAAATCTGCTTCTTCTTAGAAATACAGCTTGTCTGCAGCTGCTTGTTTCACTTGACATGCAGCCTCTTGCAGCAGCAAGGGAAAAGACAGAACAGCCCTTTTTTGGCAGAAGAAGTTCCTGCTGCTCTTAGAAGCAGCTTTGTGGGCTCTCATTGGCATTTGGGGGCAGGTTTACTTCTTTCTGATGAGTTTTGAGCAAACACCAGCATGGGGTTATTAGCAGCACCCCTATTATGTTTCTAATAGTCTTGTTAACATGCAGGAAATCGATGCCAGGAAATGTTAAGGAGTGCACAGAGGAAAGTTAGCGCATTATGCTTGGAGGCCAATCCAGATTTTGTCAACAATCATTGCTCTTCTCCAGAGATCTTGGTTTTTTTGTTTGTCCTGGGCAAGAGTGAGACAATAATTGATACTGCTTGAGCTCTTTGCCAGTTAGCTGTGGTCAACATGTTCCAGCAACTGGGACCTCACAGTATTATCTTAGGAGCAGCATTACAGTATGGAAGTGAAGAACTGAAGATGTTTAAGAGAATTATTGGAGATCCAATAACAAAGTCCAAATAGAAAACTAATTAGAATCACATTTCAGAAATTATTTTTGACCCTTTCTACATTGCAGGCTTCCTCTAAGGCGCTTCATCCATTTGTTTAATTTCTGCTTCTATGGTGTTAAATGTGGAAAATTCTCCTCTACCACACAGAACTATTGCAATATACTCAGGCTTTCAGGTGATGAATGCCACTCAAGAATATTAGTGGAGTTTCCTCCTCTAGTCTACATCCCTGTTCCTTTGGACTCACTCACAAAGGGCCTCCCCATCTTACTTGAACATGAAAGATTCAGAAAGCCTCTCTGGCCTCTGGGAGGGAAAATTCCTCCTGCTATATCCCTGGAGATTCAGGCAGAGATATGTCCAACACTGAACAGTAGAATCCTTACATATGTGCACTCAGTACAGAAATATTAAGTACCACTTTTCCCAGCATTCCTATTCAGGAGGCAGGTGTCTGCATTTTTTGAGTATATAAGGGACTCTGAAATACCTTGTAGCAACAGAAAAACCCCAGAGGGGTTGTCTGTAACCCTCCCTGTTAGCACTAAAAGCTGAGGGAGGACAAAGCACAGGCACAGGTGTAGTGAGTGCACTGCTGGGTGTGCTGCTCCTCTCCTGTTTTCCTTGCCCCACTGCTGCCTCATGGAACAATCACTTCATCTTTTGTGCTGAAGAAAAGGAAATGCGACACTGTTGATCAGCACTGCTTCTGCAGTTGGAATAAAATGAAATGAGATCCAATGTACTCAGCTGTTACCTGAGCGAGTCAGACTTACTGACCTTCACTGTGACCACTAATGTGCAAAACCCTCTGTCTTCCAGCTGTGAAAACCATTTCTCATTCTGAAGTGTGAACAAGGACTAACAGTGAGTATTTTACCTCAGTCACAGGCATCCTTTTCCCACAGGATAAAGAAAGCCTTGCTGTTTGCACATGCAGTCCTTAGTATCCAAATAACTTCTCACAGACACTAAAAATACCTCTGTATTTTCAGTCAGAACCAGTGTTTCTCTAACAACCACGAGTCATTCACGATTTATCAGCCTGCCAGGTGGGCTCTGCCCTGTGCCCACAGGGAACAAGCAGTTCCGTGGCAGAAGAGTGCAGTGGGATGAGCAGCATTTGGGCTGGTGGGAGAAGCCTCCTGAATGGAGGCACAGCTCGCTGCCCAACGCCGTCATTCTCCCTAGGAGATGTTAATGAGGCTTGCTCACCATTTCATGAAAATTTCATTTGCTGCACACAGGGCTCCCTGACAGAAAGAACTCTGGTGAATCTTGCAGAGGTGGTTTAAGCTCTTACAGTATCCTGCTATGTGCTCCCTCTGTCCATGAGGATTCTCATCCTCATAGCTGTGGTAGCTGGATAAAAAAGGGGCATGAACCTTGCTAGCAGCAGCTCCAGGTCTAATGTGCTGTATTATACTGTCAATGAAGGTGACGTGCACAGGGAGGGGGTCACACCATGATCACACCCTGACTCTGCTCCAAGTCAAAGGGGAGAGAAAGGGGTTCCCCTTCCCTGAGACAGAAATGAAAATTGCTGCTGAGTCACAATAAAATCCAGAAATTGAGTTATTGGTTTTAAAAGTATTATGACTTTCAACAGCATGCTCTTGTATGTGTCAAGGGAGACTGTGAAAAAACAGAAAGGCTCACAGATCCACAAATCCTCAATAAACTCCAAGGGTAATATTTTAATAATTTCCTTGAAGACTGGGAACTCCACTTCCATTGTCAAAATCAGCTTGAGTGGCTCAGGCACCTAAGAACACCTCACCTTGGAACAGTCTACTTCAGTCATCAAAATCAGAAGAGTCTCTGGAAATCAAAAAGAGCAGCAGAACCACAAACAATTATCCTGGCTCTTTCATTAACTGAAACTGCTGATTTAAGTAACAATTAGAGCTCTATCCTCTGTGGTGCATGATCCATCACAGACAGCTGCATGTTGGCTGTGCCTGCCCAGTGCAGGCATTTCAGCTGCTGCCCAGGCTAATGGATGGGAGCACATCCAGACTTTTAAACCCAGCCTTGCTGCTGTGGCCCAGAAGATGTTTAAAGCTGACTGTGTGTCTAACATCTGGCTAAGAGCCTATTACTGACTCTGGAGCTCCTGCAGAGGCTGTAGCCAGGTGCCCCAAGTTAAACATGGGTGGCTCATGAGGACCAGCATGCCAGGCAGCTGTCCCTGCTAGGCAGGAGTAGTGTGCTGGGAAAGAGGGCTGAGAGCAGGAAACATTCCAGGTGTCTGATCCACATCTGTCACATGGCATCTGGGCTCAGCTGGATGAACAGAGGGGACATCTTCAGGGACAGATGATAAGATTACTACCTGTAGTTTTATCTACAAGACACCTGAACACCTGGGGAACAGCTCCTGAGCCACTGCAGTTTGCCATGCTTCAAGAAACTCAAAGTCACTGACAGTCTCTGATAGATCATGTGGTTGGAAGAACTAATTGGTATCCAGTGGGGTTAATCACACCTCAACTCCAATAAAATGGCTCTCTTGGGCACTAGTAGCAATGAAGCTGTGAGCTGTGTGCCTGGCAGTACAGGGCTGCCTGCACATCTACCTAGCCATGAATGTAGTTATCTCCCCAGAAGTGAAATGGAAGTGTCATTTAAGCTCCAACCAATTCCTTACAGAATTATGCCAAAAGTTCTGTGTCAAGTTTATAAAATCAGATTAAAAGCATCCATATTGTGCTTTGTTCCTGCATAACTATGTTGGTAACTGCTCTGGGAAAGTGTTGCAGTGTTGAATATCTTTCTGTAGTAATTACAATTGGGTATGAAAATGAGCTACAAAACAGGGAAGTGCTTTTATCCTGATTTCACAGATGGAGAGCTGAAACACTAAAGGCCAAATCTAATAAAGAATTACAGTGCTGCAGAACCTGCCTTGCAGTCATCTGGTGCCCATATGGGATGCTGAACACTGTTAGACACCTAGTACCCATTTAGAGGAGCCTCTGTTTATAGGACAGGCTCATCCTCTCTAAATGGGAGCCAAAATAGTCAACTTACTGAGAAAGAAGCTGCCTTAAATGACTGCTCTTGTGCATCTCTCATCTGAGCTGTCCAGCTCAGAGTGTTATGAGCAAGTGGAGGTGTCAGACTGCACATCTTGACTACCTCATCCGGGAGTTTTGGCTTAGGGTCACTCCCCATGGTCCCCTCTAGATGAGCATACCAATGAGTTTCCATTGCTTGGTAGACTTTCCTCAGCTCTTTCAAAAATAAAAGGAGACCTCTCCTTCTTCACAGTCCATGTAGTGCACATTTTAGTGGCCTGCTAAAATTTAATCTCCCTTTTCCTTCCTTCCCACACTGAACTTGTTGCTCACACCAGAAATAATTTGAGAGCAAGACAAGCAGGAGGAGGGAGTTGAGCTCTGCAATGTGCTACCTGGGAATAATGTTTGGGGAATATCTTGCATGAACCAGGACCCACTTTGATGCATCCTGATGAATTCCCCAGCTGCAGTGGCATGGATACATTCTCCTTACACACAATTTCCAAAATAATTTTGGCACAATGATGCAGCTGTAACACAGCTGTGAGGATCCTCTTCTTCAGTCCCTTCAGCCAGTTCAGATGCTCCTGTGAGGTGGCAAATGTGTCTTAATCCCTATGAGCAGGTGCAGAAACTGGACCTGGGAAGCTGGGTCCTTCCATGACTGATATTTTTGTGCCACTCCGAGTTTGATAACAAGCAATGTGAATTGCTTGCATGTAAGATTTTCCAGATTCCAGCTCTGCCTCCTCCTTTCTGCAGGTGCCCATATCCCATTTTGGATCTGACCTTGAGTAGCTTATTTATGTACCCAGGCAGAAACCGTGGCAGAACAGAGTCAAACCCAGCCTCCAAAGTATTGATGTATCTTCGGATCTGTCTTCCCATCTGATTTAAATGAAGCCTTAGTTTTACTCACTACTTGCCCAAGCAGAGCTTCTCTGGATTTTAAACTGATGGCCAAATATTAATTTGAGATCTTGAGACAGAAAAGCAGACCAATTACTCCGCATAAGACAAAACTAAAAGTACATTAAGTGAAATATTTCACAGAAGATGCTTTTGTTGTTTTTTTTTTAATCTAATGCCACAAATACAGTGATGGCAGCCCCCAGCAGTCAGATGCACACAATAACAGCTGCCACTTTTACTGGCTGATCAAAGCAGGACAAACACCTCAAAAGAAAGACATTTAGCTGCGGAAACCTCTAAATAAAAAATTCTGCAGGACATTGCAAAACAGGTGGACACTCTCTGAGCCTCATTTAGCAAGCTCCCCCATCACTGAGGCTGTGCCCAGCCCACCACTGGGTAAAATATTCCTGACTGTATGTACAATATCAATATTTCAAAGGTCTTGGAGAAAAATACTGCTTGAAACTACAATCCTTAGGGCTTTCCAGAAGGGGGACTGATTAAACCAGATGGGGAGAATTTAGCCCCAGCAGGCCAGATTCTCAGCTAATGTAAATCAGCTTCACTCTGCAGATGATTTGCAGCAGCTGGAACCTGTAGCTTCAAAGGATCAAGTTGCAGTCTCCTGAGCAATTGAGTCTGCATAGATTTTTACCAGTAAAATTAACAAGACCAATGTGTGTTGTGGGGGAGAACTAATCCTTAAATTAACAGAAATTGCTGAGACTTAAATAGTAATTTCTCTAGTTAGAGACTCACCAGGTTTTTCTCTTAGCTTCTCAGACCTTTTTTCCCTGAACTTCACAATATAATCAATACTGAAATAACACATCTGAATGGCCTTGGATGGTAGCAAGCCATAAAAGCTTTTGAAAGCTGTTAAAATTAAAATGTCCCTTTTTAAGTGGAAGGAGTTTTTAAGAACAAGACAGCAGCTGTTTTGAAATGTTTGTGAATTCTTTTCTCCTTGCAATTAGTAGCAAACAATAAAGGCCTCTTTTTAGAGCATTGATGGCATTTCCTTGGCTTTGGCAGCTTTTGTCTTTTCTAAATGATAATAACTGTGAGCGTTTGTTTTTGTTTAGGAGGGAACATGTAGCCCTGTAAAGCACACTGGTTCCACATATTAGCTGTAGGCACCTTCTTCTGAGAAACTGTTTTAAGTCTGGGCCTTTGTAATTAGTATTTTTAGTGATCCATAATATAAACCTAATAGTGCTGTTATGCCTAGCTTACCCGAAATTGGTAAGCAGTGAAATTTCTTACTTGCCCAGCTGTTCAGCAGTTTTCTCCCAGTCCCCCATGCCCTGCAGAGCTTTGTGCTTCTACCAGCAAGAAGAATTTACTTTGTGTAAGTGGAGGCACAGAGGAAAGGTTTTTTTGGCTGCTTTCAAACGTTTGATACTGTTTAAATTCAGGTGGCTCTGAATGGAAAATCTCCAGTGAATTTAATGGTATCTCCCTTTGCTGGGGATAACAGGTCACTACATGGCAATTTCGGGAGTTGCAGTGTGTGCCAAGCTGTGCGCTGACCCAGTGTAAAGAGCTACCTGTTTACCTGATAAGGTTTACAGCCAAAATCCTTTTCTTACTGAGCACAGTGCCTTGACTGCTTCAACAAGTTCAGCTCAGAGCTGCAGCTGATAGGTGTTTGTAATCTGCAGAGTCCTGAGCTGGGAAACTGCTCAGGAACACCTGATTGGTTTCAAATGTGCCTGTGACTCCTAGCCTGGGCCAGGAGTCCTTTTCTGAGGAACATGTTAATGGTTTTGTTCTCTGGGAATAGTGTCCACCTTCTGTAGCTGGTGGGGTGCTCTCAGGAAGGTAAGGCCAGATGTTCCCTTTTGAGTTCATGTTGTCTGCAGAGTTTTCTTTGTTTGAGTCTTGCTCTTTGTAAGTGAGATTGTTGAAACTGGAGAGGTTCTCAGCTGGTCTCTTGAAATGTGTTTCACATAAAAATGGAGAGGGGCTCTAGCTTCTACTTTTAGCATTTCTACTTCTTTAGAAAGTGAGGTCAAGAGGAATTTCTTCTTCAGATCTTGGCTGCTGAAGGCTAAGTTTGCAAGGTTGGCTTAGAAGCTCCTCCTGTGTTCTTGGAGATGATGGCAATTTCCAGCAGGAGGAGATTCCTCGTCTTCCAGTCAGCAATGGTGGGGTTCCAGTCCCATGCATTCAGGTATGGGATTCAGCTGTCTAAAATCATGAAACAATTTTAAATCTGAGGCTGCATTTCTCTGGTCCTTGGGTCATATGTCCAAGTTTTGTTGCTTACTATGAGGGTTGGAGTGCTTCTAGACATCAGACTTTTTTGTTGTCCTTTGATTCTAGGACTTGGGGCTTTAATTAAAAGTGTCAAGCAGTTAGAGACACACACTAAAAGCATGAGGTTGCAACCTCGGTCTTGAGGGAGAAGTAGAATTTTTCAGAGTATATAAAAGCTACAAAGGCCACTTGTTCAATCTTAACAGGGTTGGGTTGGTTTTGTGGCATGCTTTTTTTTCCAGCAAGAATCTCATCTAGGAAATCTGAGGGAAGCAGGGAAATTGAAATTATTTTGAGATGGTCTGAAAACAAAATCTGTGAAGAAAAACATTCATTTTAAGCACTTAAATAAAGACAGGAAATGCATTTAGCTGAGGAACTTGAGCAAATACTTAATAAGGACAGAACAAGGCATAAAGTAGTGTAGTTTGCAAAGAGAGCACAGCAATGAAGAAAATAATGTGTTTCTCCACAAATTAGATTCCCATTTGTAAGAACACATGTCACAGAGCAATTTCAGAGCTGGGTAGTCCCAGATATGCTGTCATTTAAAATATTTGTGCCAAAAGTGAGCATCTTTTTAAAGGAAATATTCTAGCTTAAGCAGAGCTTGAGGCAAAGACAAAGGTAAAGTCTCCATGCTGTGTTATGCAGGTGAGACTTTGTGCTTCTTTTGGTCTTAACATCTATGAATCGTTTTCTGTTCACTTGCAATATTATATGCACCAGTTTTTCTTATCTCCTTGGGAAAACTCATCCAAGGAAGGGACCTAAAGTTTCCTTTGTTTACAGCTTGTGGACTGCTTTAGGCTTCAGTGAAAACTACCATCAAAATTTGTCTCATTTGCACAAGACACAGATGCTGCAAAGAGGTGAATAGCACACATGAGAGGACAAAGTGAATGTTCTTGAGTGACTTTAAATATACATTTCTATGCAAATAGATGTTTTGTCACATTCTGGGGTTTTGGTTTTTTGTTGGGGTTTTTGCTTTGTTTTGGTTGTTTTTGCTATAATATGAACTTCCATAATCTGAACTTCCAATTCTCAGTATTATTTTTTAATGGTTTTAGATAAAACTCCAGTATTATCTTAAGGTTTTTCCCTTCAGCAATAAGCAGCTGTTTAGAAGCTTTGCTTTAATGAAACCTGTTTTGTATGAGAATTTCCTTTAGGCCTAGTCAACCAGTATGTCGTCAGCACAATTTAACACAGAGATGGGTAAAAGATCAAACCACTCTTTTTTTTAGGTTTTGTGAGTGGGATAAATTCACCTGTCAGCTGCTCTGCTGGCACCTCTGCTACCCACTGGCTGGGTTTGGAGCTTGCTCTGCCATTCAGAAGAGGCAGGGGTGAGGACTGATGGTGAAAGCAGCATTTTAAACCCATTCCAGCTGGCACACCTTAGTGCATGAGTTGCTTTCCAGTGCCTGAGGCAGTGTGAGCAGGCTCCATGGCCTTTGCAAAGGCAATCACAATGGAGAATGCAGAGCCCAGAGGGAAGAGAAATGCTCCTCTTGACTCCTCACCTTACAGGACAGATGCAGTTGCTGGCTCTTAGAGCTATGAAGATAAATCATAAAACAAAGGAAGGGGTTTTTTGGTGGTTTTTTTTTCCCCCCCAGGATACCTGAGTGGTTTGTTCATCAGTGTGCTGGATGAGGTGTATGTTTTCTTATAAAAATGTGCTCATTTCACTGTTCATTTATCATAGGAAATAACAGCACTCACATGCCGCTTTTCGTCTATTCTAATCTAATTTCATGAATCTCTGCAGAAAGCTAAATATACCTGTTCAATTTACACTTAGAAAGGATATTGCTGCATTTATAAATAATCTCATTTTTTCTCTGCAACAATACAGATATTCTTCTTCTGGAATTAAAATTCATCCTAATATTTTGCTGTTTAGCAAAGCTTTGAGCATTCTCCCTGATATCAAGAACATGGATTTTTTTTTCTGTCTTAGTTGTAGGCCACTATCTGGACTTACTCTCAAGGGATCCTTCATGACCCTGTTAAGCTACAGTAAAAATATCAATTTAATATTTTTCTTTTTTTTTTATTTTTTTTTTTTAGTTGTCACAAAATTTTTGATCATGCTTCATAAGTCTATCAAATGACTCATCAGCTTTTAGAGATACAAAAAGAAATATGAGCTATTTAGGCAGGTGTAGAAGTGTGTAAGGAACAGAGTGGGCAAAATGCCTCCTTGGGGGATGTCAAGAGAAGGTGTAAAAAGGAAATTTTAAACCCTCAAAAGGCAGCTGTTTGTTCTAGCTCCATTTTTTTTCTTGCCTAGAAAAAAATTTATCACAAAGTTTTTAAAATTCCAGGTAGTTTAGTAAAATCTTCCTATGAAAAATAAGAAAACAAGTGTCCTTTAATATCATATGAGCCTAATGTGCACGTTCCACAATGGAATTTTACTCACACTTTTTTGTATTATTCCTTCTTTTCTGCATGCCACGATGTGCACGTTCTCATTGTATAATACATGAGTATGGTTATACCTAGGTAGAGAGTAAGTGTAATAAACTAAAACCAGATCTGCTTAAGGCACCAGTGACAATTTTTGCTTTGTCCTATACTAAAAACCAGAAGCATGAGCATTCAAGGAGTATTACAATATTAATATACTTATTTAAAGCAAGAATATTCAGCAAAGTCTACTAGAAAAAAGTTAACTGCTATAGTGGAAACTTGTGCTTTTATTTTAAGTCCTTCAGTATTGGTGTTTCTCTTGTGTTTTCAGCTCCTGGAGTCAGGTGATTTCAAAATTATTTTTCTCAATATATGAATATATGTGCTCGTGTGTGTGCATGTTTGCTTTCCACACTGGTGGAGAAAGCTATGAAAATATTATGCAGTTCTTAAAGTCTCAGAAGTGAGAAGGTAAAAAGGAATTCAGATGTTTTTGTTTTAAATGGGATTATTTCTTTTAGAAATAGTTCCTGATTATTTTTATGCCCTTTTTTTTCTGCTCTGTTAACATTCAGAGTTGGAAATATTAAGGCTGCATGTTGTTTCCAATTACATCTGTCCCATACACAGCAATCTGTCACAGTGGCTTTTGATCTAGAGCAACATAACTGAGAGGAAAATTTTCCCTTCAAATGGACTTCATTTTCTCAGATGCTGGCAGCATTTAAAAGTGATCTTCACCGCCTCACTTTGCTTTATATTCAGTTCAATTTGAGGTGTTTGTTTTCATCCACCCCTTTATTTTATTTACTGCTCTCTTGAGCAAAGGAATACATATTTCTTTCTCAGCAGAGGAACAAACTGTGCTGGTTTCCAAGGTATTTTTGGAGAGAAGCAAGTCATGGCTGCTTGCAGGAGTACAGAAGAAGAGACTCAGCTACATCCTTATCTGGAAATGTTTGTGTTTATTAACTTAAGGTGCATCACTGACCTGCTTAATTGAGAAATTCAAAAGGGAGAAGAAAAAGTCCCCTGCTTCATTCCTGCTGTAGTTTCATCCAATGAACAGCTTAGGAATAAACCCAGTGTTGTCCAACATTGCTGGCTGTAAGTCACTATGAATGTAGACAGGCTTTGCTATGAATGGTGTGTTCACTGGATGGGTGTCATTATGGAGAAGAAAAAGAATAGTATAATAGGAAGGAAAAAAGATTGTAACTTGCAGGTAATTACTTGTTATCTACAACTAGTGCAAGTATGGGAAAAACAACCCTGCTTTTCGCCCATGCGGAGTGCTTTGTTTAGTAATTTAACCATCAGCCTTTTGATGTACATTGTGTGCCTCTAGCAAGGTGTTCTAGCATCCTATTTGCCTCCTTTGTTAATGTAGCTGCATATCAGGCTGAATGCTTCAGGAGCCTTTCTGAAATACCCACTAAATCTCTTTCTTGGACAGGATGTTGTAACATCTCTCTCTTCAGTGTATAATACCCAGTTGGAGACATTCTTACAAATCTCATTATTTTATAAGCCTTCACTGGCTGTGTGTGGCATTGCTTTAAGTAGGTGATGTTTCAGTAGTTTCTCCCTCTGAGCTTTTTTCCTTCTGCTGGATACAGCTTCTCTGTACAGTATATAAACAGAGATTATCACCGTGTCTTTTTCTTTCCTTATCTGACGCATACAGCAGAAACAGAGGTGTCTGGAGAGCTAAAAACTAACAGAGACATGGGAAAGACATCCATAAGAAGACAGCGAGAGGAGATTAATACCACTTAATGTAGAGACACAAGGCCCTGCTATACCTATGCCAAATAATCAGTGCTACAGCGCAGGCAAATTGTGTGCATTTTGCTTCTCTCTAAGTGAGAGCAAAAGGATTTAATACAACTGTCAAATTACAATGGAATACATGTGAAAATGTAAGACCATCCCTTCACAAAGAATGAGAATCAGGGACACTCAAGGCTGTGAGGCAGCAGTGACTCCCTGTTCTGCCCTACTTTACACCATGTGGAGGGCCTGGTTTATGAAATGTGACACATTTGTTAAATTGCCACGTGCTGCAAGTCCAGTGGGAATGGGGTAAGTGAGGCAGCAGGGGTGCTGCTGGGTGAGCTGTGGGAGGAACTTTGTCTTCCTGGAAGGTGGTGTGCAGTAAACACTTGGATGGATGGCATGTTGAAGTGTACCTGCAGCCATGTATGTACCTGTGCAACGAGTTATGCATGCCCAATTCTTCCTCAGCTTTGGGGAACTTCATGGCACAGCCAAAGATTCCATACTGAATGGTTCAGGGTGCTGTTCCCAAAATGAAACAGACCCATCCCCAGTGTGTAACAGTGTTTGGTCTCAGAGCCTGGCAGTGCATCTCGTGATCTTTACCAAAGTGAGGAGGTTGTTTCCCAGTAACTCCAGCAAGACACCAGCTGTGTCCAGAGGGCAGGTTTGGGTTAGTGACCTAAAGGGTGGGCAGGCTTTGAAGTGCTGCTGACTGGCTCTTTCCAGAGGCAGCGACTTTAGTATGGGTGGGTGTAACACACTTCTTGGGATAGTTCTTCAGAAAATGCTAGAAACAGGCATGAAGAAACCACAGATGCCACTTCAGTATCCCACTCACAGTGCTGCTACATCCTGGCTCCACTGGAATTTTTTTGATGCACATCTTCTGTCAGGATAGAGGCAAATTTTCTGGCATGTTCCTGTAAACCTTTGTATTCTAGAGTTAGCCAGCTTGCCACGTTGCCTGCATGGTTCTGCACTGGTGACTTGAAAATCTGGTGGCAAATGGACTTACTCCTGGCTTTGTTTTATGTTGCTGCTTTGTGGTCTGCAATTATGTCACAAAAGTCATTAGGGTTGAGAGCTCTGGGATATCCTGTTAGGTTTTTACATGGCAAAGAATTAAAAATAAGCTTGTCCTGCTCACGTGCTGTTTCCCATCACTTTTCAGGATTTATGTGCTGCAGCAGGGGGTCCATGGTACGTAGTATTTGCATTTCATTGAGGACTCTTAAATGTAGGAACCTACAGAGGATTAGCTTTGGACATGAGGGGGAGGAATTAGAATTGCATGCAATCTGCAGGGTTTTCTTTCTCACTATTATCTAAATTAACAGTTTACTGTTTTCTTTGTGTCCCTTTTATTATAGGCTTAAGTGCTTAATCTAAAGCTTAAGGGCCTTACTATGAACAAATTCAGAAAAGCCTGTAAGGAAATACAGCTCTGGTTCCACGAAACGAGTAGGATTTAAAGGACCAAACACCCAGACCTCCCACCATGCCATCTTCTGTCACAAGAAGGGATCTGGCCACGTGTGGCTCCGTGCTCCTGGCACACCTGGGGAAGGTGGGAAGCTCGCTGGGGAGAGGGAGCTGTGGTTGGAAAGCCTGGTGGTCTTGGGAGCTGTGGGGAAAACAGGCTCTCCCCAGGGCTGATGGGGAGCTGACAAAAGTTAAATCCCCATTAAATCCAGAGGGATAACCAGAGCTGTAAATGCTCTGGACTCTTAAATACTCACCTGCAGAGACACACCAGGTGTTGCTTTGCAGCTGAAGGAGAAATATCCCACCTCTTTAATAAGGACTGTGGGCAGAGGACACCAAGGACCTGCAACTCAGGAATAGCAACTTCTTAGAAACCTTGCATGATTTTATCCCTAGCAGACCTCAAGGTACCTCATATCAATAGCTTTTAGGAGTGGGGTTTCTAGATTTTATTATTTTATGTTTCTGGCTCCTGGTCTTGACGAATAAGCATACTGCCTTGTTTGTTTCAACATTACCAGTTATTTTCAGTTTTTGTTAAGGTGCATGAAGATTTCTGAGCTTGGTCAGCCATTAATTATAATTTATTTTAATTACTGCTTGAATCCCTGAGGAAATTAAATACAAACCACATGCAGATTAGCTACAGAGCTGGCCTGCAAATACACAGAAACTCAGGATGGTAAAGCTTTGGATTTGTGCTTCCTTCCTCTTTTTAGGCTTTTCCTATCTGAGCTCCAGATATTCATGCACCAAGCACAGTCTAGGGAATATATTAATGGTGAGATGGGCAGAACATGCTTCTGGATCATTGTTGCATGTGTTGGTGACACTAATTTGCCCAACAATACCATGTAGTTACCTAAATAACGTTGGGTACACCAGCTGTTTTGTAATTTTTGAGGTGGGAAATATTTGTAAAGCAGCACAGGTTAATCATCTTGGGGCCATGAAAGGCATATAAAAAAAAATTCTTTACCAGACAGTTTCAAACTGCCATTAGAGGAATCTGATAGAGACAAAGTGCAATGATAATGCTGATATCAGTGAAGTTGGAGCCTTGGGAGATTCAGGGGCATGAGGAAGGTCTCCCATGTGAGAGGCCATTTCGCTTTCTCTGGAAATGGTGCTCTGGAGCTGTAAGCAAGGGAGGAGGTTTCCATGGTTGTAGGGCTTTATCCCTGATGTAGTAAGACTGCTGTCAACACTCCTGCCTGCTCAATGATGTTTCGTTAGACAGGCTTTGTTGAAAGAAAGCTTTATCTTGTAAAATGTGTCATTATATCTTAGCTTTTTTTCCCTGTAGCTTAGAGTGTGTTTTTTGTTTGTTTGTTTTCAGTTCGAGCTTTAGAAAATAGCTCTGCTTTCTGAAATGTCACACAATCCTCCCTCAGAAAGTATTCTCTTCATATCATATTGTACTTCAATTTTTCAAATCTATATTGACCTGAAATTTAATGCCATTGAACATTTGAAATTCACTTCATGTAATAAAGACTTTTTAGTTCTGCTAGAAAATATCTATAAAATAGTGAAAGTACTTGATATAAAATTATCCTTCTGTAGTAAACCTGAGCTTTCTATAGCAAACAAACTATAAAGTTTGAAGTGATGATGCCCCACATACTATGACTGACAGCTGAAAGGTTAGCAAAAAGTGTTTAAATGCTTTTTGGGTCAAAATTCTATTTGAGAATGCCCTTAGACCTGCCATTGAAAAAAGACTGAAAAAGAAACAGTGTTGGAAACAAGGAACAAAAGATGCTGTCATCAAAAGAATAGAGACACCTCTTGCCCAAGCCATTCTCATCTTCTTTCTTTCTGATATTATCATAAAAGGGAAGCATCTCAGATAGCAGGTCGCTGTGGCCAGCTCCTAGACTGTGACACTACAACTGTATCTGGGTCAATCTTGGAGGGAAAATAAAGTTTCTAAAAGTTTGTTGTTTTGGTTTTTTAATTTTTTTTCTTTTTTTTTAATGCTGCTGTTATGGTACCTAATGTTTGTTTTCAATTCAAGCTTTAGTTCCAGTGCTGAAGGTGACTGTCTAATCAATTTATCAAATTTTACCAGCAGTATCAAGAGGAAAGTACAGGAAGAGGAGTATTACTTACACACTTCTGACAAAACAGTCAGGAATTGCACCACTTATTAGCGAAAGGTGATGCACAGTGTCTATATGAGATACATGGGAACAGTTTTTCAAGGAGAAGAGTTCACCCTTGCTCATATTTGTAAAGAAATGTATCTGAGTGTTACCACCACGAGTAAGTTTAGAATAGAGGTTAGAAGTTTGCGATTTTTAGAGAAGTGAGATTTTTCTACTGGTCTATTTCCCCAAAATTACCTAGTTTTAAGGGACAATTGAAATTTATGGAAAGGATTTTACAGTATGATGCAAAGGGATGATTCTCAAGAAGTGTCCACTGGTTCTGTTTCTGTAAATCTCAAGATCTTTGTGTTAGAGATTCTAGAGAAACACTTCTTTGGATGGTGCTTATCTTTCCTGCCCACTTCTGATTTTTGAGCCTACTTCCATTGCATTAAGCCCATTATTCCAGCACCCTCCCCTTCTGACAGATTTTCTGTCCCATTGTGTCTTTCCTCCAGCATAGGAGGAGCTGCTTGCAGTGCACGTCACCCACTATGCCAGAGTTGCCCAGGGATCAGCCCTGTACCCTGGGGCTTTTGCTGCTTCTGCAGCTCAAGATAAACTCTCAGCTGGGAAGCAATGGCATTCCTCAGAACCAAAGGCATGTGTTTTTCAGGATGGAATTGAGCTTCTCAGTGAGACAGAATTTCCTTCAAGCCCTGGAAGGACTTAAAGCTTCACATTTCTGACATCTTTATGTATAAAAGAGTTATTTTTAGTCAGTTTTAATGGTTTTCTACGATTCCCTCTGAGTTTTCCATAGCTGGTAATTACACACCTGCTCTTGCAGGCAATAGAAATATGAAAGAGCTTCAAAATATTTTTTAAACTCTCTTGAATTTCCATCTACAAATTGTAGGGATTATTTTCTCTTTTTTTTTTTTTTTTTTTTTTGACAGTATGTCTGCTCCTTAAAATATGTGATGGTGGAGACACTGAAGAAAAAACATTTTTGGCTTTTTCTCTGGGTACCCTGAAAATGCATCTCTAGACATGACAGGTTTTTCTCTATCAAAACCTTTCCACAGGATTGTCTTGGCTTCATTCAATGAGTCACAAGCACTAATGAGGGGTATTAGGGTCCTTATCTCCAGGGAAGTGAGTAAAGCCCTTCCAGATAGCAGATCAGTGAGGGGGAAATAAGAAAGCAATAAGAGAATGGCTTTCAATAAGGTTTTACTTGCCCAGCTGTACTCATATTTAATGTTAGAGTTGGGGGAGGTTTTTGTGCATTTGCTGTGCTGTCCTGACAGCACAGACTCCTCCGAGTGGTGTTTCTTCAGCTCTGGGCATCTTGCAATACCTCACATTTAGTCCCTGTGTGCTTTGTTCTTGGTGGCTTGACTTGTCCAAATGGGGGACAGGCCTAGGAGTCAAAAGGAAGGAGACAGAAGAAAATGTTGCTCTTTTTCCATTTCCACCCCCTTTCTTTTCCATTCCCCCCCCCCCCCCTTTTTTTTCTTTCTTTTTTTCCCCCAGTTTTCCCGTTTTGGTTTTTTGGGGTTTTTTGGGTTGGTTTTTTTGTGTTCAATCTCTAGGCCCCTCTCTCTGTTCTGCTCTCGTTTCCAAACAACCTGGGAGAGAATGTAAGACGAGTGCAGGATGGAAGACCTTGTTGGGAATATGTGAGGCTATTTTGAGTGGAATCTACACCATCTTTGTGGCATTTTGCACCAAACCATGCTTGGGCAGGGTGGGGTGGGGGGTTCCCTTAAGAATTGGGCAGTCAGACCTATCCTTTTTGCACCTGTCCTTAGGAGATGCAGCTCCAAGGCTGACAGGGATCATGCAAAAGCCCTGGAATTCCAATAAAAGCAGAAGTGACTGCATGGAAGCCAGTAAGTGCTGCAATAAAAGTACTATTTAACCTGCTGGCTAATACAAAAAGGTTATTTCTACAGCAACTGGTGGGACAATATATTTAGAAATTAAATTAATCCAAACAAATAGAGAATTTAACCCCATTGTCCTGGCTCAATTCCAGCTTAAATAATTACATTCTGGCTACCTGCATTCCCTCTGGAGTCTGCTGGGTAAGTCACAGCTTACACTGTGCGTGTGTGTGCCTCAGAACAGTTGTGTGGCACGTCAGCATCTGGAGAATCCTATCTGGCAAATAAAAACAGAGGTAAAAACATTTCAGGGGAAGTCAGGAGCAACTGCTCTGTCATAGTTGACTTGTTAGCAGGATTGGTGGATGCAGCACTGCAACTGGCAGTGAGTGCTGCCCATAATGTGAACAAGCAGTGGTTAGGCACACACACAGGCTGGATTAGCACTTTTTCTTTTCCACAGCTTTCCTGTATTAGACATTCCTGAGCATCCTCCTGAAGCTGAACCTCTGTGCCAAAGCCAGGTGGAAGTGGCTGCCTGTACTTTTGCTGCCAGTCCATCCTCTGGCTCAGAGAGCGTCAGATGAGCAGTGGCACAGGGGGAACTGAGAGGTGGCACTGGGGACAGGAAAGGGCCTGGGAAAACCAGCATCCCTTCCCAGTGGCACATGTGCTCCTGCAGCCTTTTGGGAGGTTCAGCTGAGGCTGCCCCATTTCTAAAGCCCTCCTGGGGAAATGCAGTGAAACACTGAATTCAGATCTAGCTCAGCATCTCCTCCTCAGTCTGATACAAACCAGTGTCTGCCTGTGGCTTTGATGCCATTTTGATTTCCAATTTTTTTTTTTTTTTTTTTTGACAGTATGTCTGCTCCTTAAAATATGTGATGGTGGAGACACTGAAGAAAACAGACAGTGGAGACACTGCATTCCACAGTGATGGAATGCATTGTGCTGATTGCAAGCTCATTTGGAGAGGACCTTCCCTGTGAATCTGAAATGTGAAAGCATGATTCAAGGGTAAATCATGCCTTATCCATGATTTTCTGTTCTCTTTTCCTGTTCCACTTCAGAAAGCAGGGCACACTGTGAGCTGACAACATGATTAAGCTGTAGCCAGCATACAGTGGGCAGGTCAGGGAGTCCTTTTCCCCCTCTGCTTTTTGTTGGAATTGTAAAGAAGGCTCATCTTTCCAAACATGAGGCACTAAGAATACAAGTGGTTAAATGCACCAGTGTTTGGATATAAAACCACCAGGAAAACTGAGAACCACCAGCTATTTTAATAGTGGCTTTGGGAGAGCTTTGTCAAAATGCAGGCAACTTGTTAACATAACGTGGATTTGGCAGCTATCTCTTCATGGTATTACTTGCAAAAAGTGATGACACTCTTGGCTCCTGCTAAGAGCTGAAATGACCCAAAAGTTTGGCATGTGCACACCACCCCATGAGGAATTTCTGAGGCACTTGTTACATGTAATAGAGTGAATTGACAGGAATAACAAATCTGAGGCAAAGAAAGGGCTCCTCTTACCTGGACAAGTGTTCTAGCAGCTGTGCAAAACCTATTCCTTGGAAGATTAATTAATATAAGTTAATATTGGCAAGCAGGTTGTAATGAGGATTGCTGTTGATCAAAAAGATCTTCTGGTGATTAAATCCAAAATCTGAAAATTTTAAAAATTGTTTTTATTTATTTGTCAAAGGAAAACATTTTCAGCAGAATAAACAGAAAACATCTTTAAGCTCTTCTTAACATTCTCTTAAATGATTCAGATGTTACTATTTCTCCACAATAGATACTTTGTTGGGAAAACTAATTTGAATGTGCATGATAGATGAACTGCATTGAAAATATCAATTTTTATCAGCTCTAACCCTTGATCTTAATTAACTTCATATCTGTTTCTCCAGAAGCCAGCAATGCAATCAATAAGCTTGCATCGAAGAAGTCTGCAGCAAAATATAATTTCAGTTCTTTGCTTCTGGCCAGTTTGTGGATACAGCAGCAATAGGGCTGTACTGCCCTCAAAGTTCTGGCTGGCCCTGTGATCCCTGCTAGAGACAAGGACATCATGTAGTGAAATTCCCTTTGCTGCACATAGAGGTGAGAGAAGTACCCCACTTATTTGTCTTTGATTGACAGTGATTCTGGTGGGAACAATGGAAGGAACCACTTCCAACAGTTTTTCACACAGGGAGGAGATTAGTACCTAACACTTATTCCATGGGAGAAACTCGTGTGGCTTATCCTGTGTCCCCACGAAAAGGTCAAGGCAAAATGAAGGGTGCAGCTGCAGTGTCCTGGGAACACATCTGGGTCACGTGCTCCAGATGTCTGAGCACCTGCACTGGCAGCACTCTCTCCCTTTTCCCAAACCCTATTTGACAGTGCTTAGACCCTCTGCTAAACTCTTGCAGGGACAAAAGCAGTACATCCTCGGAATTCAACTCCTCCAGCAATCCTTGTAAGCCAAGTGTGTTGCTATGCCACGTAATTTTCAGCCTTCAGAGGAATGCACCTAAAGTGTGTTAGTGGGCACTCTGGTGTACCTTCAAGTGTAAGGTTGCAGAAATGTAGCTGACCCTAAGTTAATCAGTGGTCAGGAAATGTATCCTTGGCTTCTGAAAAGCCATTTCTCAGAAAGGTTATGTAGAAAGGAGCCATGCTCTGTTCTGGCATGAAAGGCTTATGGGACTTGGCATGTCGTTGTGGTGAAATGCAGGATCAAACAGATGCAGAGACATATTTGTATCATTTGGTGACAGAATCTGAAGTATATTTACTAAGTGGGACAGGTCTGGAGAGCAGATAACAATTTTTACAATAGGATTTCTGTGCAAGGACCCTTGTATGTGACACACTCGTGCCAGTCAAGGCCCCAGCCCCTCTGTTCCAGGTTGAACCAGCACCCAGGGGACAGAAATGCTCATCCTGGCTGACTTAGCCAGGTCCTGGCTTGCAGCTGCTGCACATAACATTCCAACCTCCTGCTCAGCCTCCTGCATGGCATTAGACAGCTGTGGGCACTCAAGCTCCAAACTCATTAGGATCCCATCTACCCCACTGTGGCTGATTATTTGTAATCCAATTTCAGCTGCATAGCTGGTGTGACTGTGCCACGTGTAATTTTGTCTATCTATATTTTAATACATTTTTGTATAAAGCATAATAAGCAGTTGACATGCTTTATGCATTTTTAATGCCTTGAAGTACTCCATGTTTAGAGGTAGGTAGTGCCTCCTTGGACAGAAAGAATGTTTTACTGCTCAGGGAGTTAACAATTGGCTCAGTCAAGCGCAAAAGAGGGCTGCATCCAGTCTGTCAGACATATGGATGTTTCCAAAGAGGTGAGAGTAGTTAATAGTCTGATAAGAAATGTCAAATTCTTTTATGAAGAGGGATAGAGAAATGAGACTGAAACTCAGAAACCAAATGAATCCTCAAGGAAGCTGCTTCCTAGAAGTGCAAAACCCAGCCTAATTTCCCAGACCGAGTCTTCTGTGACTGTAACTCAGAGGTAAAGCAATAATAGTGAACTGCAGCCTTTGCTGGAAGTCAGAGAATGTCCAGTAACCTGAAAAGGTGACATCATAGGAGACTTTTTTGCTAGAAAAAATACACACATGCTTTGTAATGGTCTTTATATGCTTTGTCTTTTTGTGAATTAATACTTACATTTGAAGTAATTTTGATCTGACTTGCATTCTGAGGGGTTTCAAGAGTTTTAGCATCAAGGTATCCTACTTCTGTTAGAGGGAGATCTTTACTGTCATTGGGATACTACTTGGTATTTTGTTTTGTTTCTTTCCTACAGTAATTCTCCTAAATTTCTCCAAGAGAACCAAACAGCAACATCTCCAGTATATGGGGTGACTTGGGATGCAAGGTGTGGATGGAAGAAATGTCCAATGAGTACAGCTGTTATCCAAGTCAGTATGTTGCTGTATGGAAATGTAACAGTGGAAGAAGCCTGAGGGTCCTGAGGGAGTCTGACACTGATAGATACTGGGTTTGATCTCATCTTTGTTAAAAAAAAAAAACAACAAGAAAAAAAACCAAACAAACAACCAAAAACCCTCTAAATACATAAATGTACAAACACTTGGCTACAGGCTCTGTGTTGTGTTGCCCTGGATGTTGATGACAGTGCCCTGAAGTTTGGGAAATGTGATCATGGCTACCTGGGTCTTTCACAATACTGATCCAAATTTAAGTCTCATTTTTGTAAAATATTTTAGCACTGTTAATGGGTGGGGTGTGGGAGTCACAAATGCCGTTACAGTGGCACAGAGGGTGCAGACAGATTTTAAGATGTATGTTGTAATTACCACCAGAATACCAGCAGGTAACGCTCTCAGTAATGCATTTAGAAATTCAGCACTACTGTGGTGCTGATAATTTCCCCACCACTAACAAGAGCTACCTCATTTTTCAAAAGCTATGAGAGGACTCAGTGTTTGGAACATGCATTTGAGAAGGGATGCAATAAATTACCAAGAAAACTTAGGGATTTTTTTTTCCCACTTTGTGTATTTTCCCTTAAAGAATTCCCCTGGGTGTTTTTATTTAAGCAAATGAAAGCTTAAAGACATTTGTATATGTTTATGTTTCTCTAAGTGCGTGAATCTACTTATTAAATTCTTCTTTTTATGTGTCATGGAGTTAGCCATAAGAAGTTTATGTGTGTCCATTCCTGTATTACAGGTAGGGCTGATAAGAGTTTCTGTAATTAAGGTGTTCAAGTACTTATTATTATTAAGAGAAACCGAAAATAAAAGGTGTTATAGCTCCTCAAAACATTAATTTGAGAAAAGATTTTTCTATTACAGGATCATCTAAATTTTATTTACATATATATAACTTTTAACAAGAATGTTTGGGTTTTTTACAACTAAAATATGATAGACCAGGTTTCTTTTTATTATTTTAAAGAAAAGATGAGTGAGTCATCAAAGCACTCTACTTTTCACATTTTGAGTGAGGCTTTGAAATTTGAATCGAGCATAGACTTGCTGTTAGGAATGCTCTTATAATGACTTTCTTAAAAAGCTGCAAGCTTTTGAAAATACCTGGTTTGCTGGAGTTCAACAAAGTTCATAATTTTGACTGCTAAGTTTTCCAAAGCTTCTGCTTGGATGGGGCATGGTTTAGCACAGGACTGAAAAAACCTGTCTGGTCATTATATATAATGTTAGTGCAAGCAACAAAAAGGAAGAATTATTTCCCTTTTCCAAGAAGAAAAGCTCCTCCTGTGATTTTTCCTGCTGGTCTCAGGAGTGAGAGCAGGAATTTGCAGAGGAGGCAGGCGTGTGGTGGTGATAACGTAAAATAAGGGGAAAGGACAAAACCTAAAAGTGTAGAGGTGATGGACAAAAAAAATAGGGAAAAAGTCTGAAAGATGTGAGCTGAAAGTTGTAAAACAGGGATGGTTCCATCTCCTCACCTCTGAAAAATGGTGGGAAGATAAATTGAATGATCTTTGTGAAGCACTCACGCAGGCTAATGATAAGCAGCACAGAAACACCCAGGAGGACATTAATAATTCTGTCTGCAGAACCACATTTGTAAATATGCAGTAAATAAGGCCTGGGGCAATACATTGAACAACAGGCGGAAAATGAAATATTGAATTGCTGCTCACTTAGTGAGTGCAGTCCATTCTGTGCACAAAAAGAGACAGGAAAAATGCTGTGAAAAAATATGCTTGAATTATCAAAGGTTATATCATAATCAGCACAGAAAGGGAAACTGAGCTTGGGCAGATCTAGCAGCCTTAATTCTTTCCTCAACTAAGAGAGTTTGTCTTTATGATTTTGATACAGTCCTTTTAGTATTTTTGTGTTTGTGAAGCCGTAGATATGTAGCACAAAATAATATCTCATGAAGCTTGAGAAAGCACAGGAAAGCAACAGGGTTTAAAGAACAGATTTCTGTTCAAGTAGCACAAAAACAATTTCACTATTGGAATGAGGTTGGAGATATGTAATTGCATGCTATGTGGCATGGGTGTACTTATAATGGTGATATAAATGTCCTATTCATGCTATTCATGCCCATCCAGTATTCTCTTGCTCACTATTTTACTGTGAATTTAAAAGCAGCTCTAACATGCTGGAAGGAATGAAACAGAATATTCATGGCAATTGGGATATTTTCTCCCGCTAAGATGTGTTTTGTTTGTAGGTAAACATGGAGTTGAAAGGGCCCCTTCTCCAGAAGCAGTGTTTGCAGTTCCACAGGTATTGACTTAGCAGCACTACATTGCCTGGCTGAGTGAGCTGGATTCCTCTGAATAAGCACATGAAACGTGTACCTGGTGTTCTCATTAAAGCCAAGGGCCATTCATCTCTCTAATTGCAGCAATGCCCTCCAGCATAATTTCATCCCAAATGTACCATTCTTCTTCTGCCTGAACAAGTGACTTAAAAACCATCTGGAGCCTTGCCAAGCACGAACAGAAAAAATTCACTGGCTGTGATATCACACCAGGATATTACAAGATGAAAAATGGAAGAGGTCAGGCAAGGTGGTGGGATTTTTCTATCAGGCTTCTGGAAGTATTGACATGTAGTGCCTGAATATTAGTGGTCATATTATCTAATATTTCCCACAAACTAGTTGGATTCATTGCTTAATAAGTAAAGATTATCTAAAATGCTGTGTTAACCTTTGGGCCTGCCAAGCTTTTTCTTCTTGAGGAAGAAAAGGCAAGAGAATTAGGCCTGGGAGCAGGATGTGCAACCAGGAGAAAGCTGCAGCATGCACTCAGTGGAGCTCTCTGAGCACATATGATGCGCCTCAGGAAACGGGTTCCTTTTCAAACCAGCCAAGCCAGGGAGCAGGAATCAGGATTATTTGGGCTGGGTTTACAGACTTGGCATACTCTCTAGACCAGGAATTTATTTGCACTTCATAGGACATAACACAACCATCTCAGAAGGAAAAGACTGGGGTGTTTCTTGATACTTTGCAGGTTGAGTTCATCACTGTCAACAATAGTTTGCATGTCTGATTGATTCATTTTAGCCCTGGGCTACCTGCAATAGATTTTCATCACTGAAGATTAAGAAGTAACACTAAATATCATTTACTTGGCCTAAGGACATGTACTAAGATGCTTCTTTTCCTTTTCAATGGGCAGGAGTCACTCCATTAGCTTCAGCATTTATCTCACGTGTTCTCTGAAGTGAGAATTTTCCTTCTGTGGTCTACCAAGCTATTAGAAACAGTGCATAAAATATTAGAAAGGAGATTACTAGAACTAAAGAGCTTTAAGGCCTTAGTGAGAGAAACTGCATTTTATAATATATGAACTTGATATTTCTGTCATGTGCTTTCTGCCTCAACTGTTTATGCACTACTGCACCAACATGTGAAAGAGCTGATCTGAGGCACAAATCCTAAAAGAATGGTAACATCTACCATTCCCTGATTTAACTGAAAATTTTCTTAATTTACTGAAATTGTCACGATTTGGGTAATGAATTTTTAACTGATAACTACCTCTAAAATCCTGGAAATGCCAGAATACAAACAACAAACACAGTATTATTCAATGCAATTTAGTGAGTTGCATTAAAACAATAGAAAAAGAACCCTTGGTCCCCTGAATTCTGGTATTTCTCCTTTTTTGGGTTTTTTTTTTTCTTTTTTCTTTTTTTTTTTTTTTTTTCTGTGAAAAATCCCAAATGGATCCTATATTACCAGGAGCCAGATCCTCTCTCAGAAATCAGTTTGCGCTTCATGGCACCATATGACATGACAGACGGGACCAGACATAAATGCATACAAACCCAGGTGCATCCTCATAAGAGCTCCTCTCCCTCCTCCTGTCCTTTTTCCCTCCTTGTTTTCATTCCTTAAGAGCTGAAGCTTTCAAACCAGACTTCCTTTTCCTGAATACAGGGAAAATCAGTTGTTTGCATTGATCCACCTTGTGTACACTGGAAATGTGTTTTGGTTTTGTTGTTGCTAAGACATGGAGATTTGATGACTCAAAAAGCCCCATTGATATGTGGGGGGGCTAAATTTCACTATGTTTCTGGTTTATTGTGTGTCCCCAGTACCTGGGGAGATAGAGCTGGTGCAATTTCAAGTGTCCTTAGGCAATTAGGCATTAGGATGCCACCCTGCATGTATTAGTAGTGGCAAAGGTCTCAATTAATATTTGCTCCATAAGTGTTAGTGGTTGCTGTGTAATTGTACTCAAGGCCTAGGCTGCAGTCCCTAATACTCTCTGTACTGTGAGTGTTTGACAGTGGAATAGTGAAACTTTTTATCTTTTGGCAAATTTCAAGAACAAGCTTTGGGTAAACTGCAGTGTCTTTTAATGGAATGTATGACTTGTCTAGGAAGGTACATATGAGCCTGTAAAAATACAGGTGGAAACAACACATGACATTCATTATAACTAGAATATCTTTCCTTAGGTTACCCTTTCGGAGCTCTCATCATATGCTCAGAGACAAAGGTTCAAGCCAAAACAGGGTCAAAGCATTGCATGAGTCAAACATGGGGCCAGCTGGACCAGAGAAGGGTTTACAGCTAGCACAAAGCATTCACATTGTCTTTGCTGGTGAATATGTTGCTGTCACTATTTCCACCACGATGTCTGGGGAAGGATTGTGTCCATGTCTTGTTGATAAAATATTTGTTGTTTTAATTCCTGATTTGTTGTTTTAATTGCTGATTCCCCATTGACTTGCTTTGTCATCACCTTTCCTTTCAGAGGAGGGGAGAAGAAAGATGTTTTTCTTCTTTCCTCCTTCTCATCAGAAATGAACTTGTTGCTGGATTCCATTTAGAATAATCTGGTGCCGTTCCCAGAGCATGTGCTTGCCATCCCCTTATGTCCAAGAATAACTGTATTGTATGTACAATTTTTTTCTGGAGTGATAATGTATTTGCAATGATCAACCCCGTGTGCGCTGGAAATATGATTTATTGGTGTTGCTGTTGTATTCTCCTTTTTCTCTGCTAAAATACAGGAAGATAGCTGTGCTCTTTCCTTTATGGTTTTGTATGATCTCCTGCTCTGCACGGGCAGAGATCACTTGTTTGGGAGAAAGAGCAATTGTTTACTGATGTAATAGAAGCAAATGAAGGCAATGCAAAGGGCAGGTAAATGGCAGCATCTTTTTGAAAGATATGCACAGTGTCTTCTGCTTCTTTTGAGGTACTGGCAAGTCTGGTCAATTACTTGCCCTAAGGGGAATCTGAAATGCACCACTAGAGTGAAAGTTCACAATATGAGTAATTAAGGAACTCCTTATCCTTGCTCTCATTTTATCTCTCTTTTCTTTCAGTGGTGTTTGTTTCCTTTCCACAAAGACAACAACAGCTCTGAGAGCTGATAAAACAAAGCTTGGCACTGTCCCAAGCCAAGGTATCTTGTTCTGGGGCTGCATCAGCCTGAGCTTCTCATTTCTCCTGCAGTTATGTGATGATTTTTCATAGTCTGGATTGGCCACCTTTGCTAAAAAGTAACTGGGATCTCTAATTGTGGTTGTGCCTGTGTTTGGATACCAATATTAAATATATTTAAAAGGTCTTTTGTGGGCAGACATGAGCTCATTCTGCCTGTGCTCCAAGCTCACATATTAGTCTGCTAATGTAGGGAAAGAGTTTATCATCTCAGGCTGGTGCCATATCAGCTGTGGCTACAAGGTCTCAGCTGGGTGTGAAGAGCAGATAAAGTCACCTGCTGCACAAGCTTAGCCTTAAGTGCTCAGGATCAGACCCTTCCACACTGCAGTTATCCCTGTGTGGAGGGAGTGCCTATGGATTATCTCCACATTTGTCCCATCCCATTTCCAGCCTGAGAAACTTGTGTCCTACCTGTCCCCAAAAGATACTTCTGTGCTACCAGTCTCCAGATCCCTTCTGAAAAAGAATCTTTCTCCTCAGTCAGAGGGACAGCCTTAGCCTGAGGTGCTCTTGTGTTCAGCCCAACACTCTCAAACACAGAGGTTCCTAGCTGCAGTTTGACAGCAGTTTCAAGTTTTCTCAAATGGTCGCATTGATGATAATGATTTATCATATTAGGTGAGATTTATTTTGGATGACTTATAGTACAGCTGAGAAAATATTAATCTTTGTTTATATACATGGCATTGCAGTGCTGATTTTATAGGTTTTTTGATATAGAAGTTTTTAAGAGAATATCAATAGTCAAGAGAATATTGATAAAATATTGAATTGAAAATTTAAGAAATTTTTGAGGGAATATCAAAGTAGATAATAGGTAGTAACTTTTCACCCACTAAAAAAATTTAATTCCCCTGAGATCTGATTGGTGTAACTATAAGGTTACTTATAGTACTGATACTATATATCACCTTATTGTTCTACATTTTAAGGACAAAAAATATATATTTGTGCCTAGGTCATGAGACTGGATCTAATAAACCAGATACTTCTAGTGTTCAAAAAGACAGAAAGGGATCTAGAAGTCCCTGAAGGAATTCTTGCAGAGAAGGAAAGGAAATACAAGCATCCCATGTCTAGTCTCATATAGTTTTGATAAAATGAATACTGATTCATTTTTTATTGCTGTAGCTTATACTGTGCTGTTTGCAAGATGTTTCTGCTCATGGTCTTATATATGATTTCCTCTGCAATTTGTGTATAAATCACAATGTTCTTCCCCTCTATCCCTTTCTCCTTTCAGATCCATCTTTAGATATCCAGCAGGAATGCTCAGTAACTTTGTATTTTGACTTTTCTGCAAGTGTCCTTCAAGAAAGCACGTTCTCCTCTGAGGCATCCTGACAGCAGCTGAGTCATGTTCTGCCTCATGTTGCATTGAATCTTTGTAAACCACAAGTCATTGTTCATTTTTAAAAGTTATTTTAAAAATCAAGAAACCTCCAAACCACCACAGAAATGATCTGCCAAGCAGAGGGTGTTTCCAAGAATGCAAAACTGAAGCACTGACCAAACTGTTTGTGTGCAATAATTGGGAGCGAAAGCCACGCACTGTTCTTCCTCTTGTACATTTGTTACATGCAGAGTCTCTGTCTAATAGGTTTCTTTAGAATCAATATTTACAACAAAAGCTCATTCATGTGTTGTTTTCCAGTCCTTGACAAGATGACAAAAACATTTAAAATTCAGCATTAAGGAATGCAAGGTGTCAGTGACTTTTTAAATCAATACGATTCCTTGGTAAAGCGCATTGATGCTTTGGGGCACGCTGCTTTCTCAAATACCAGGCATTTGTCTGACATCCCAACAGTGCAACTCCAGTTGTGTTTGGTAGCAAACTTGTGGAACTTTGTATTCCCCAGAAAGACATTTATGAAAGAGAATTTAAACCAGGTTGAGACACCTGGAATTTGGAGTACCCAGTGCATAATACAGAGCCTGCAAACTCAAGGCTGTTTATTGCAGTATTTCTGTTGGCTGATGCTTAAACAATTCCTTAAATTGTCATTACTGATGGCTCTGGTAATAAGATATCACAGGAAGCAGATGCTGTAAGAACTGGGGCAGACCAAAGCAGAATACACATTTTCAATATGATAGCCAAAATTTGTCTCCAGAATGCACAAATGACTTCAGAGAATCCATTAACATTATCTCTGTGCATCCTACATGCATGTACAATGATTATAAATCCAGTGAAACATAAAGACTGAAGCATTCTTTCCTGTTGGATTTCAAACTGGACTCTCACTCCTTGGAAAATATCTGTGCTCTAAATAGCACACTGTCTCCATGGCAATGTGCAGCTCAGTTTTTAACTTTTCAGCACATAAAAATGGTAATTTATTTGTTTTAAGAACTCCTGCAGTTGTCACAGCTATGAAAGCCTCAGGACTGGGCACTTTCCAAGTGCAGCCAAGCCACCAGGTTAAAGACTGGGTTAACTGCCAGGAAGTGCCCGACCTGAAGGTCATTGCTGTCTAATTATATTATTATTTCCTGTCAGCTCAGCTTATGAAGTGGCACTCCAAGCATTAGGCAGTCAGCACACTTAGAGCATTCACAGAAATTTTGTTTCTTTTGTTCTTGACGTTAAGGACTTGTTTGTAAATGAATGCAGCCTGTGATGAAGTAGAAGCATAATAAATCCTGTGCCCAGAGTGCTTGACTTTCACAGCTGCTATGGTTACAACCTTTTTTTTTCATATTTAATTTGTGATAAAGGTACACATTGTCATCTCCTTGAGGAAGCAAGGCAATAAGTTTGTGGCTTTAGCATTCTTTCTGTATTGTTTAATCCTTTGATGGCTTGGCTGTCTGCTGTAAAAATCATTGGCCTTGAGACTGTCAGAGCCCTCCCTGCCTGGTGAAGTGCTAAGCATTTTGGTTTCAATCCAACAGAGCACTCAGGCAGATGTTCAGCTTCAAGTATGCAGGTAATTTTACTGGAGACTACAAAAAAATCTCTTGTCCTAACCTCAGAGCCTTTTGTGATTTTCTTGACTAGAACTGGAGAATTCACTACCAATGGGATTTAACCTATGGATCAGCAATTCCTCAATCTTGAGCTCTGAAAAGAGCTTGAAGAAAATTCAGCTTTTCTTGGTATTTTGGCTAGTAATTGGGTTGTCAACCCTTACAAATAAATCCTTTAATACAAGAAAAATTAGGGTGCTGCCATGATGCATACTGCCATGGAGTGGGAATGCTTTTTGCAAATTCCATTAAGCTTAGGACCATGTATTTAAGACATACAAGTTGAGGATAAGAGGGTGAGTTCCTTCACACTACAATGACCTGCATCAGCACAACACTTCTTCCCATCTCTCCTCAACTGCACTGGGACGATACCCATAGTATGTCTAGGCCATAACAGTGACTTTGTTCAAGCTAAATGCAAAGAGCTTGAATCGTGCTTTATTTTCTCCCTAAATCCCACATCAATCCTCGGACAGTCCAATGCCATGGCTTACTTTCAAAAAGTTTAAAGAATTTGTAGATTATGTTACCAAGGTATAGTTAAGAAATGTTTGGAACTGAGATGGGAAAGTAATTATTTTGTCACTGATTCCCATATGTTTCTATGTATGGGATTCTCCAGCTGTGATTCACAGAACAGAACAAGACCTCTTCTCTTGTGGGCAAAATTTGCTTGGAAAATTAAGATGCAAGACACTGAGGTTAGGAAAGGACTGATAGTAGTTTTGACTGTTGGTACCAATAGCACCAACCATAAATAAACAGATTAGAGAATAAGCACTGAGGGACAAGTCATCTCCATGGAGTTCAGTGATTCCCCATCCACTGCCATCGCATCATGTACTGTTTGTTTATTCTCCCTTAGGCATTCCATCTGCACAGAACAGGATCATACATCTTTGGGAGATAAAGAACACTACAGAATTTTGAGCAAAGTGAACCTGGAAATGCTTCTTGCTCAGCTAAACAGAATGACATGGTGGCCTTGGAAAATGACACACTGCAGGCTGGCACTGGGGAAAATGCAAATGCAGAATTAGAAGGTGTTTGAAAATGTAGGGGAAATGATGGAGAAACAGCTTCAAAATGCTTACTCATCTCTGCTTCAAATCTTCATGCTGGACAACAGGGATATACATGTGCTGTAAAGAAAGGTACGTCCCATAGTAAGTTTATTTTTACAATTAGCCTTATTGAAGCAACAATGTAGACAGTTCAGGATTTGGAGGCAGGCTGGGCATCATAACTGAGTAAAACAAGGATTCATATTTATTCCAATACTTGCTCATAATATAGATCCCAGCATGGGCAAAGACAGAGTAGAACTCAGTTCAATCTTGAGCCTTATTATTTACATATTTCTTAAGCACACACTGTAAAACCTTCTCATAAGGCTGGGAGGGGCATTTTCAGTCCATACTCAGTAAAGGAATCTGCCCAAAGCCACTACATTTCCCAAATAATTTTTTTTACTGTATTTATAGAGAAAGGTTGTAAAAATCCCAGAATAAAATAACTCATCATGGATTCTTTGGAAATGATGGGGGGGGAGTTATAAGTTCTGCTAGTTTGTTTACTATTTAAGCAGTGATGCTGTCACAAAGTACCTTGACACCAAGCATCTTGACTAGTATTTTTCCTACTTTGTCAACTTGTTCTATTGAAATACTTAGGGGCCATCCCTTTCTGCTCTCAAAGGTTATATTTTTTTAGTTTAGTAGTGCCTACATTTGTTATAATGCTATAAAACAAGTCTGAAGAGCTTTGCAAAGATGTTAAAACTGGTACAAGTCACACTCTTGACTACAGTGAGATCAGAATCTGGCGTTTAATCCATTGGAATACCATATACCATCAAGGACCTCTCTGAGTACAGGCTCTTTAATCTCTAAATTTCTAAATAAAAAGAAGTGAAAGGACATATATGCAAGAAAATCCAGATAAATCCAGAAACAGGCTACAAGTTTTAAAGCTATTCTCTGGATTTAAAAGGTTATGGGTAGATCATACTAAAATATGGGAATGAACAGAACAAAGATACAGCCACATCACTGCAGAAAATTTTAGACCACCATTTTAAACCACCTTTTTACAGAAGGATAATTTTCCTGTACTTCCAGTCCTCAGTGGTTGTGAACAAAATTGTATTTCTATATAAATAGGCATCACTTGCAATTTAAGAAAAATTGCAAGGAAGCATGCATCTCTAGAGGGTTCACCATGGTCCCCACACCTATACTAGTAGCTTTGTGCCTTGTGCTCATAATTAAATCTCATCTATAGAATGGTAGAGGTATGAAACACAGTTTCTGGTTATCTGTCACCGTTCCTCATAGTACTTGGGGGAACATCTCTGCTTTCTCCCTCCTTGGCCCACACTGCAGTATGCTCTCATATTCACCAACCAGAGAAGAACTTGTGATGAGCCCATGCCAAGATGCCAGTCAAGGACCTGGGAAAATAGCCAGAAAAACCTGTCCTTGTGTTAGGCTAATTAACTCTTGGCGTATTTGTAATTGTTCCTATTAGTTAGGGGCACTTGCTAGGTGCAGCACTAAAAAGATGGTGGCAGGGAACCAGATGAAAGGGAACTTTAGGGACCTCCTGTGTTTGAAAAAGCAATAAAAAGTATTAACAGGACTACAACAGACTTGGCAGGGCATTCAGAAGGGTCCAACCTGTGGTGTTTAGCATCACTTCAAGTTACTGCTATGTGCAAGATTGAGCAGCTGGCAGGATTGTGAGTGTGACCCTCCCTGGCCTCCCCCAGCACTCTGTGTGGTGCCAGAGAACATATGCTGGAACATCATGGGATTCCCCAGCAAGACATGCCCTCAAGGTCTAGGCAACTGTTAGTGACAGTTGTAAAAAGGGCATCACCATCAGTTTAGTGTCCTGACCTGGCACAAATGCTAATGGCAAATGCTGGTGGCCCCTCCAGTAAGGAAATAGCTGTTTGCCCTGGACAAATTTACTGGAAAAGAAAAGGAGCATTAAAATTCATTTCCAACTGATATGTGTGAATACATTCCAATCCTCATAAAGCAAAAGGAAATTGGCTATGAACACGGTAAATCAACATTTCAGCTTATAAGACACCAAAATGATCACAAATCATTATGATGGCTCTTTGCCCTTCATAATTACAGTCGTGAGTTTTATTCAAACCTCAGCAAAGTCAAAGCAAGGCAGACATTGATTTCAGTGTGCTCTGGATAGGATGAAAGATAAAATAATCTTGTGTATATCCACAAAGCAAAATGTATAATATGCCCCAAGAGCTTTCCCATGAAACATTAATGTATGTGAGTTACTCCCCTCACATAGACAGTTCCCCTATATGAAGACATCCTGCTGCATTCTCTACCCACCCCTTACAGCAGCAGCCCAGATCCTGCTTCTTGAATCTCATCTTTGGCTATTTGTTTGTAGCTTGAAAAGTAATGCAAATACTGATATAGAGTACAGGCAGAAATGAGGCAATTCATAAATGACTCCTTTCTCTGAATGTTACCTAGAAATGTATAACTTAAGGCACTGCAGCCAGAGAACTGAAATTAACTGCCCACTTGTGTGAGTCACTAAACATATTTCCACAAAAGCAATGCATACTCATCTTTCACTCATTACAACATATTTTTTCTGAAGGTATGTGTCCCTGCTTAGGCCTTGCTCAGTTCTGAGCCCACCTTTACAAGCATATTATGCTCAGTAGCTTGCTGCTGACTCCCCAAAGGCAGGTTGTCATGGATGTTTGATTTTTTTTTCAAAGCCTGACCAAAATGTCGCATGACTGTCTTTTGTTACATGTTCAGCAGGGTCAGAATTTCAGTAGGTGTAACACTGACATCAGAAATACCAATAAAATGGAAAAGTAGGAATAAATATTCTTGTAGGAGGAGTCACTCCTAGCATTAGGCTCTTTTGCATATTCATTCAAAAATGGTAACTCACCACACACAGAGAATATAATGTTACTTTCATGAACCTTGGAAACAGGAGTAATCACAGAGGGGTCTGTTCTTGCCCTGCATGCAGATAAGGATCTAGCATAACATTTACAGTAAACCCTCTTGTGTCCTTAGTGGGTGGCATTTCTTTAAGAATCTATGTTTTGTTTCTCCTCCCTTTTCTCCAAGACATGGCTCATATTTTATAGCTCAGGAATAGCAGATTATGAATAAATTAGTATATACTGATTTTTAAATCTGAGCTATAAAAAACAAAACCAAAAAACCAACCAACAACCCCCCCCCCCCCCAAAGTACAGAAAATATAATATTTCTTTTTTCCCCCTGCTTCTGTTTCATGACTCAGATTTGTAATTCTCAATCATTTCCATCAGCAAAAGACTGATGGCTATGCCATGGTGTGTTACAGGTAGATAAGAGATGCACTATTGTCATTGTGTTTAAAATGTCAGGATTATCAGGAGTCACTGAGATTAAATTTCACCCTTTCTACAGTGGCTTGTCTGCTATACTACTTGATGCTTAGATTATTTGCATATGCAGTAGATACATACCAAACTTTTTGCAACAGAATTAAGCTGTGACAACTTGAATTCTGAGAGATTTGCCTCACCAATTCAAACCCTGCACTAATTAGGCTTAAACCAGCTCTCATGAGTTGAGAATGCAATATGCTCATTGAAATCACTTTTCTCAAGTCAGTGTTTTACTTCTTGGTGTCTCCAATTAGTATTAAAAAAAAGTTAAAAAGGGAGTTTTAGTAAATGAGTACTTTCCACTGAAACGTGTATTCTTATGATAGAAAATTCCATATCTGTCAGATAGAACTGAGGTGCATTGTAGAGCAATCTGTATATAGATATATAGAACAGATTTTGGAGCTCTTTGTACAGGCTACAGACAGTAAAAATACAACATAATCACTTTATTTGCTTTTCTTATTTTACCAAAATATTGTTCCCTGACCCTGGTTGGGGTTTTTTCTTTGACTTCACTCTCACTCATGCAGTTCCTGTGGTCAGTCCCACATCCTGCAAGTGATGAAAGAAATAAGGAGAAGTAATGACAGAGCTGCAACACCTCTGAGGCCTCTAAAGTAGCCCAGGTGGGGCATCCTGCTCTACCAAAACTTTCAAAAGCACTCCTGTCCCACATCTGAGTGTTTGGGCTCAGCCAAGATACAGTGAGTGGAATCTGGGCTGGGAATATTGAGATTCTACTGATTACAAAGAAGCCCAGCTTTCAAGTAGATGAAAGACAGAAGACCTGGAGGTCTCCTGGGTCATGACAAAAATGATACTGCCCAAACCTACTTCTGGGGAGGAATAGGGAGGCTGTTGGAGAAGCAGGGTCTTATGGTGCTATGTTTCATATAACTCAGAAAGATTTCTGTCACATGAGCTCTCTAAATATTTTACAAAGTTATGTGATTAAATCCTCCTGCAAAGGCTTCAAAACTTACTAATTTCATGACACCTTCTTGAAGTCTGCTGTGGTTTAACTGGGTGTTTATAGGTAATGGGAGAGAGGCTGCTTCATTGTCACCCAAGCCTTATGAAGTGTTACAGCACAAGCAGAGCAGCCCTAACCCTGCTGTGACAAACCAAACCTAAGGAGTGAAAAAATGTATTACAGGTGTGTTCCAAACCAGGGTAAATCATAATAAGAGCTGTCCAGCTTATACAGTAGTGCTCTGTCCCTGTTTGCAGGTTCTGAATTTCTCTAATGAAAATTATGGCCTTCCAGTACCTGAAGACAAGAAAGATGGAAAGAGACTTTTGACAAGAGCTTGTAGTGGCAGGACAAGGAATAAAGGATTCAAACTGGAAAAGAGTAGGTTTAGGTTAGATATTAAGAAGAAATTCTTTACTGTGAGAGTGGTGAGGCCATGGCAGAGGCTGTCCTGGAAGTGTTCAGGGCCAGGTTGGATGAGGATCTGAGCAACCTGATCAAATGGAAGGTGTGTTTGTCCATGGCAGGGAAATTGGGAGTAGATGATCTTTAAGGTCCCTTCCAACCCAAACCATTCTATGATCCTATGAAAAAATGACTTCAATTTAATGACAAAAGGTCAGATTGTGCCATCAGTTTACAAGTGAATTTGGCTGTGGCCACTTTAACCTTCATTAGTAATAGGAAAGTCAGATTTAGGCTGATTTTAATAATTCTTAAAATTCATAAACAGAGAGGGAAAAGGTTTCTGCTACAGGTCAGTGAAAATTAGTAAGGTCCTTGATCCAAGGCACAGCTTAAGGAAGACTACCCAAAAAGCTCTCCCTTTGAGAGGAAAAAGGAAACAAGCTAATAAAAATATGCTTGATGTTTTTGAAGTTCAAAACCTCACTGCTTGTAGGAAGCTTTTAACTTTCTCTTTTGTTGCCAAATGCCAGCAGGCAGCCATAGCTATCAATTCCTTTGCATCCTATACAGTTGCTTTACGTATAATTAGAGGAGAGTGGCAGTTAAGGGGTTTGTTATCCCCTGGGACACTTCAATGGGAGTACAGGCTCCCCTGATTTGTGTTTCATCCTTAATTGCTTCTGAAATTACTTTGATGTGTGTAAAACTATCTGTTTCATGTGTCATGGAATCATATTCTTGCTCAATGTATTACTTCTTATTTTTGGATATAGAGCAGTGAAATTTTGCATACAGAGTTATCTTGCCAATAGGTAAAAAAAATAAAAAGAAATCTTTAAAAATTCCTGGGGAATACATTTTTTCTAGTTAGCAGCACACAACTGAATTGCAGAATTGCCACAGTGAAGTAACTAAATCACTGTGGTATCATGGGTAAAGGATGAAAATAGTCTAAGACCTCTACCTTGTTGTTCCTCACCAGACTTCTTTTAAACTAAAAATAGTTTATTTGAACTATTTCAAATAAACTATTTGAAACTACTTGAAATTCTTTCAGTTGTTGAGGTATGATGCAAGAGACCTATTTTGGGAAATTAAACAGTTAAAATGACTTGTAAGTTGTCAACACCGTACACCAAAGCTTGCAGGTGATGAATCCCTGGGCACAGTCCCAGGCCTTCAGTACTTTTGGTACAACAGGGATTTTCTGGGTGTAGGCTGTGGTCAGGGGGGAATCAGAACTAATTGCAGATGGTCTCCTTTTTGGACACCTGCAGTCCTGTCCTGTTAATTCCTGATATGGAACAGGAAGGCTGGCATGGCTCAGGTGAGGCTCTGTACACTGTTGTGCTCCTGCACCTTGAATGATGTATTTCTGCACAGCCTCTTTCCTGGTGAATCACCGTGCTGCTGGAGCACTCATATCAGTGCCAAATGTAGAATCCCCACAGGGACCAGAACAGCATGGGAGTAATACCTAATTAAAACTGCCATGAAGTAGGTCAGCTAATACTTTACAAACAACAGCAAGTGTTCTGATTGTTAATAGTTCAGAGGCCCTGTATTTACTCTGAACAACAACAACAACAAAATATATGTTGCCTAGAAATGTAATGAAAGCACAGGCTGAAAACACTTGCCACAGTGGATTACAATTGTAAATATTCAAGGCCTCCAATGAGAGCTATGCCTTAACTCCTGCCAATACCTTCAGCATTGGATTAATGCTGCTATTCCCCTCCTTCCTCGGGATTGCAGGAGGATTGCCAGAGGAGGGTTAAGTAGCTCCAGGTGAAAGAGCAGATGAGAAAGCCCTGCTTTCAGCCACAAAAATTCGGGCTATAGTAAGGAAAAGTAATCCCACTCTCAGATGCCACAATTGCTTATAATGTCATAGGACTGTTTCCAGAAGTCCCAGATTCAGATTTCAGCCAAATCTCCTGGGTCTTACTGGCCTGCAAATGTAAGTGAGATCTGATCCTTTTCTCTGAAATTCATCACCTTTTTGACTTAAGGTGGAAGTAGCAAGAAAAGTAGCAGCATTTTCAATTTCCGAAGCTCAACGACTGATGAAAATTTGTAATAGTAGTATTCAAAATATTATATTTTAAAACTCTCAGAACAAACATTCACTATTTGATTTATTGTGTGCTATGATTAGTTAAACAAAGAAATATCTAGAGCCTTCGCAGTGGCAGAGGACTGCCATTAAGCTGGAATACAGCACTTTGCATTTGACCATCTCTTCCCAAAAGTTTGGCAACTTATCCAAGAGTATTCCACATGGGAAACAGGTTCCTTCACTTACAGCTGCTACTGTGAGCCCATGTTTCAGAGAAGAGCCCTATTTGAGCAGAGCACAAGCCTTTGTTGTAAAAATAATGCCCAGAAATTTATTTTTATGTATAAATACTAACAAACTCATCTAGGACGAAATACCATAAACTCTATACATCAATTTTTATACATCTGTATTCATAAGAAGGAGGAGACAAGAGGATTCTGGAGTCTTGTTTAACCTCTGCTTTTTAGCTGGGTAAGTAGGTAACTTAATTTTGCTGAGTTGTTGCATGTAAGAGCAGCTTCTTCAGGCATTTTGAAGGACCTCCTCACTCTTTTCTTCAGAGGAGGTTTTTAAGCCTCTCTGCAAACCTGTTTCTTTTGTTAAAATGTTAGCTTTTGGAGCCTTATTAGCATATCAGCCTGATTTTGTAACTGGGTTTTTTAGAGTGGTGATTAGAGTTTTTTGAAAAAAAAACCCAAAGAGACAAAAAAAAAAGAGTTGTCTATGCTACCTCGAAGAAGGCTGGACTTTGGTCTCTCTACTGCTTTGTGCTTGCTTGTTCTGCTCAAATAATGCAAATTCCCTTTGGAAGGAAACGGGAACTGAGTCTCAAAGAAGCCATGGCATGCTGCAGCTTATTTCATTCTGCAGGTGAAGGGGTCCTGCATTGTATCAAATCCCCACCTTACCCTGCAGTGACTGTGCTGATGGGACAGCCCTTGGATGGGGACTGAAGGTCCTAGCAGGTGGCCTGAGGGTGAGTTTTAAGTTAAAAGCAGTGAAACAGTCTGTGCTGTGAGCATGGGTGATGTAATGTTTCCCCTCCTCCCTGTAGATTTTCACAGTGCTGATCTGATGGGCTGTTCTCCACATTTGGTGGAACGAGTGGCACTTTATTACATGAGGTGATATAATTGAAGTAAATGTGGCATGAGTCATCCTAGTGGTTATGTATGCAGAGGAGGAAGACTTTAAAATTAAGTCTGTGAAGGAAAGACCTACAAGGAATGCAGAAGATTTTTAGCACTGCCTCTATTTTTTTTTTTTTTAATGGAGAAGTCCTTATCAGGAAAACGGGAATTTTGCTAGATGTCTTTCAAGGGATTTTCCCTTCCCAAATTTGGTCATTCTCCATTCATGCAATATGTGGGCTAGGAAAATAAGGAGGTTCCTAATGAAAGAAGGGAAAGAAGTGGTTTTAGAGTTGGGTTAGATTACCTATCAAAGGCAGAGGCTGACCCTGCCCACACATGTAGGACCTGAGTTGTTTTTGCTGTCAAAAAGCACAGGTTATTTCTCCAGGACTGGCAGAATTCCTTTACTTGTGGTATACTGGCCCTGACCCTACAAAACTCATATAAGATTGCATAGGTGGCATTAGATGCTGGATCCAATGCCACAGAGAACTTACCCTGAAAAAAATTAAATTCTCTGAAACTGGGACAAAGTAGGTGTCACATGCCAAAATAGCTCCATCCAAGCAGCAGTCCAGGCAGGTACTAGAACACAGCATCACCAGCATGTAGGAACTCCTGATTGCTCATATAAATACAACACCAGCTCTTGCAGGGTCCCAGGGCTGAAGTGTTTCTATTTAGTTAAAATGACCCGCATTTAAGGTGAACAGGATGGAGCTTTTCACACACTAATGAGAAGAAATCACCTTGGCCAATCGCAGTGCGCCAGCCATCGTGCCTGCTTTATAAATGAGATTAATGACTCAATTTTCAGTAAATGCTTCAGCAAAGAGAAACTTATTTTGTTGTACTAATTGTGTCACATATGTGCCTCCAAACACCAACTGTGTGGAGCTGGATTTCCCTGTGGTGCGCGGGATGACTGGGCTCTGTGGGTTTATTAATGCCATTGCCCTGAATTCTGTGCTGCAACTGATCATTTTGATATTTGTGTTCAATGCTGCAGCATAAATGCTGGTGATGGCAAAAACTATTGTGCAGTATAATCCTGCCCATTAGTGAAAGGCGCAAGAGTCTGTCTCTAAGAGAAGCTGTTCAAACCTATTTTCCCTGCTATCATGAACAAAACTCCAACGTTATTTACTTAGGCTTTCAATTAGGTTTTAATTGTAATGAAATTATGAATAATTGCCAGGGCCTCTAATTTGCTCAATAGCTACTGTGATTTTAATGGCTTTTTACAAAACTTAAATCCTGTCCATTTATAGAGCATACCATATTACTTTAATGGAGTAAATGAATTCAGAGTTTCATCAAATTAATCATTACACTTACTTTTGCATTTGTTCCCATGTTACTAACAGGTTTGTTAATGTAAATGTGAGAAAACAGGATTTGCTGACAATGGACCAACATCCACAGGGGGTGTATATTAACCTAGCCACACTGAAATCTACAACTTGCTTTACACCAGCTAAAACTCTGCCTCAGTTTTTTCATTATTCATCCTGTTATTCTGGTTTTGATATTGGATACAATTGTCCTCACATTTTTCATGCTTTTACACCACTGTAGTTTTGATGTTAGTGGAATTACTCAGAACTCACTGTGGGGCTAGTAAGAGAATTGAATCTAAGGACGCCATGAAGGGACTTTCTTTCCAAATTTAATTTTTATGACAAATTTTAAATTCCCTCCCCCCAGATTTTGTATATAAATATATTTGGTGAGAAGTGTAGTGTAGGTCTGAATAGTTTGCTTGGCTGTGAAATTTTCTTTATAAGTTTCTTTCCATGCTTCATGCCTTGTTAAATGTGCTTCTGATTTCAGCTGAAACTATTAGCAGTTTGTGTAAACAGAGCGTCTCTGTGAGCTCTCTGCCCATTTACAGTGAGAAAAGACAGTGTTAATTTAATTTAGTATCTTCACAAAATACTGAAATGAGGAGTACTGTCCCATTGTCTGGGGACCATTAGCATTTCCAAAGTGGTGTATGAAAAATCCAAAGTACACACTCGTGCCTTTGAAGCCTACAAAGCAGCACACAGTTAAAGAGCAGCCTCTTTGTTGCCCATCCTGAAAAACACTGAAATATTGTGTCAGGTTCTTTATTGAAAGTTAGCATGCCCCTCAGCTTCATCCTACCCTCCTGAGCTCAGCCTCGTGACAGCAGTAAAAATGATTGGTTTGTGCTCTATTATATTTAGGTGACAGTCTTGGACAATAAACCGCGTGTTACCGAGTTCAGGGGCTTTCACCGAGCGTGATGTACGGCCTGCAGATGGCCCTGAAGATGGGGCAGGGACAATTCCCTCCTGCTGCATGGTTTATGCCTCAAGCACAACTGGGGGTGTACCTGGCTGGAAGCACAACTGTGGGGGTGAACCTGGCTGTGCTCCTGTGCCCGTGTCACACACAGCCGCGGAGCAGCGCTGTGGAAAACATGGAATGCTCTCAGGGGGCTGCAGGGTGTGCCTTCTGCAGCTAAGAGCTTTAACAGCAAAGTTATGGAATTTTGGGATCTGGTGAAGCTCTGTGTGTGCAAAACCCTGGTTATGATACGTAGCACGTTGCCTTGCTTTGTGGAAGAGTCTGGAATATTGCACTCTCGAATTTATAATACTCTACTGTGCATGGTTTGTTAGTAGGTTTCTCCTGATAAGCCTCCCTAAACTAAGAACAAACTGTATTAAAATGAACCCCCAAACTCTGACAGTGTCAGAGTGGCACCAGGTGAAAAGGTTTCACAGGGATGCCATTATACTACAAGTGTAATATTCTGACTTCTTACAGTAAAGGCTTCTGGCTGAAAGGTTTTCCCTGTCAGGGAGGGTATGTTTGTGTTCTGACCTAACAGCTCTCTGGTGGTGGAGAGAGGAGAATAAAACAATAACTTTTAAAAAATCACATGATACAGTGACTATTTTGCACAATTTTTTGAACTCTTGATTCAAAACACTTGGTATGAAGAGAGCTGAATGCCAGTTTGTGCAAAAGAGAGATTCAACAATGTAGAAGTCATGAATTACTAAAGGGATTTGGATAAGTTCCTCCTAGTATTCCACCTCAGCAGCACCCATCTCTGGCTTCTGTGCTGTGGTGTGAAAAGATCTGCATCCCCAGCTCAGCATATGGATTTTTCTTCCAATGTTTCAGTCTCTTATGTTAATGGCAAGGAGATGGAGATAAAATACGGTGCTGTGCTGAGCTGAGAAGGGTGTATTTAGTGCTCTATATGCTGCCTTATGCAATGGGATTTTTTTCTACCATGTAACCCTATCCTGGGGGAGGTGATTTTATTGCAAGGATGGTTGCAATTAACTCCAGAAAGTATCCTGGACAAGGCTAATCTTGTTAACACAATACTACTGGAAGGTGCTAGTTAATATCATGCTGAAAGCAATGTAGGAACTAAGATATTTGATTAAAAGAGTTTGTATATTTTATATTATTACTGCATGGGAAATCTCAAGTTGTACCTATTTTTAAAAATGAAGGCTTAACAATGTCCCTTTTTATTTGCATAGAAATACAGATGTACAGTATAAACAAATACACCAGGTTTGTAATTCTGCAAAGTTCTCTGGTCCTTTTGTAGACTGTCAGGGGAGAAAAGAACCAAAAACCAAGTGAATTGATCATCCCTTTACTCTCTGAATAATTTCAGTTAAGCACTATGTTATTTTTCCTACCAGGTTTTCAGCCAAAGCTGGCAGGCTTCTTTCTGTTAATCTCTGTGGTTTGCTCTCCAATTTCCAATACATTTTTTAGCTGCTGGGTGGATGCTATTATGGCACATCCAACCTTTGGTATAAATAATTTATTCTGAAGGTTCAGTATGTTATAACGTGCATGAAGCATCTTGCATTTATTTTTAATGCTTTTGCTTTCCTGAGAGCTTTCTACATCCAAAGCTACCGCCAGAGAAAACTGTCAATCTTCAAGTAGAAGGGAGAAACTTTTAGACCATATCATTCTATTTTTCTAGCTATAAATCATATGCTTCTGGTGAAGAGTGGAGCAAATGGTTATTATTTACCATTTTGAAGAACCTGGCTTGGATGATGTGAAAATGTCTGTTTGCATTTGGTGTGAAGTCTCTGTAAGCAGCTCCCTGTGCTCACCAGCTTGCCAGCTGTGTGCTGGTCCCCTGTGGGAAGCCAGTGGAATTATGGAAGTATTGAAAGGCAGTTGGGGAACTGATAAATATAAATGATAAAAACATAAAAAGAGGTGGAGATGGGGCAGCAGTAGCCAGGAGTGCCTTGGAACTGGAGCACAATCAGGGGATGAACCCACCCCATATGACAGATGGAAAGACAGCTCAGTTCAGTGAGGAAAGGTGAGATGATCCCTGCAGGGAGTGGGGAGAATGGTCATAGGAATGATGTTTTAGGTATTTTAGTCATTATTTAATAAAGCTTTAATGATGGTGGGAGACTGTTGATTTTTTGGAGGGAGGTGGGGAGAGTGAGATTTTGGGGGGTTGGCAGGTTTTTTTAGATCTTAAAAGTTTGTTTGACATACTGTTCTTGAATTTATGCTGACTTAGCCATAAAACTGTACTATGATTTAAAACTAAGCCAATTTGCCTTATGTGAGATGTATAAAACATTAAATTAATGTCTTCCATGTCTGCAGATAACACAGAGAATAGCACAGGAGTGTAAGAGACAATGTCTCTCGAGGCTTCCCCCGAAAACTGGAGCCTGCTGCTCCTCAGAGTTTCTATTGACATGCTAGGCTGTGACACAATCCTGTAACTTGCAGTTTCTCAGAAAAGAGGACTGGTAATAGAGCGAATAATGTCCAAGGGAGATTGAAAGAGGATGTGAAACTTCGGGAGTGAAATCAATGGACAGATTCAACAATGATAAAAGGAAATGTTCCGTGCATGCTCGTTTAGCATGTACAGGGATTTAACTATTTGTTGGCCTTTTAAGAGGCTTGTGCAAGAGGATGCAGTGCAATTGGAACTGAACCCGTGGCTGCAGCAGTTTACCACAGACTTTTGAACTATTTGCATGCCCAAGTCTCTTCAATAAAAACATTAGAGGGGCACGTTGTGGCTGAAAATCAGCCCTGAGACATGGAAAGTGCCGTGACAACAGCTGTTACAAGGCACATCACAGTTCAGTGGCTGGAAGGGGAAGTTGAACTAATTCAGTTTCTGCATAAGAGGGAACTTTCCAGGCACAAGGAAGGAAAGCAGGAAAAAAAGAGGTTTTCCATAGGAACAGGATAATTAAGTGCTGAGGTAGTTTACCTGGTGAGTGGATACAAGGAGTCTTTCAAATTCATTCCAAGGAGTATTTAATCTGGTCTGACTCTGTAGATGAGTAAGGAAGATAAAATTTTCAGCTTCAGTGTCAGTGTATTTTGTTTTCTGTTCAGCTAGTTACCATACCTTACACTTCAGCCAATTGTCTGCAGGCCTTAAAGAGAGTGGTTTAATTTTTTTCCAATTTTAATTTTTTTTCTCCTCCTTAAATGCAGAAATAGGGAGAGGCAATCAGAGCTGGAAAGAAATCAGAACTCAAAACATGGTTATGGATAGGTGCTCAGTCCATTCTCTGTTTCATAATTCTTAGCTACTGAAGAATGATATTTCTCTCACACGCTCAAGACCAAATTCTAATCTATTTTAATTAGAGGTTTTGTCTCAGTGAATGAGCTGTGCTTTTCAGCAGATCAGACTCTATAATGTAATGGTCTTTTCTGGTCTTAGCATTAACAAATAGAGCTAGTTCAGACTATACCAAATACTGCTGTGCTTGTGTTGCTAAATTGCATTGGCTTGTACCAATACATTTCATGAAAATACCAGTGCTGAACAGTACTATGAGCTAATGGAGTGGCATTGCAATTAAAGGTGTTACACTCACTTAAATGAGTTGGGAATTTGGTCTGCGGCATATGATGTCTAACATAGTATTGAAAAAACTAAAATCCCCAAACAACAAGTGCTATTGGGTCTCAACTGAACTCCCTCTGAAACAACAAATCCAAGTACTGTGCATGACTCCTTAAAAAAACCTAAATTTTGACACAGAACACAAATATATTATGACTTTTGTATCTGTTTCTGCCAATACTGTTCTTGCCTTGGCTTGATTGAACCAGCAATTTAAAGCTGGACTACTTTTTTTTTTTTTTCTTAAACCGTTCAGTAGATCAGATATAATTCATACTTTTATTGCTTTGTTTCTACATTAAATTTAGTTAATTTATTCTAGATTTGTACTGGATTGAGTGGAAACAGAATTAAGTCTATAGACTTAGGCTTGATTTCCAGATTTTGTAGTTGCTTACAAGAAAATCAGTCAAAATTAAGTAGAGAATGATATTAGAAAATGTGGAATTACTTTCATAGGTTTTTTTTTTTCCTTTTTTTAAGTATTATTTCCAGGAGATCAATTTTTTATTACCCTATTCTTTCTTCCCAGTGATGAGAATGGATCACAGTAAGCCCATGGCACTGGCTATTGCCTCCTCTGCAGCATGTGGATGACATGAAATGTGCTGATTCCAATATGTGAGGCTTTTATTCACAGCCTTTATGCTTCTCTAGGTGTGCCAGTACTTTCTAAATATGCCATATCACTTACCACATGGGAAACCATTTCCCTGTGCCTGTCCCATTTGTAGAAGTTGACACAAGCAGCAAATGCCACTAGCAGTCTAAGACTAAAAATGAGCTATTCTGGTAGGTCTTTGCTTTCTGTGTACTTGCTGTGCTTTACTTGCCTCTGGCAAGTTACAAATGGGAGTAAGAAATACGATTTTTTGAGAGAAAACAAGCCAGAATCTTATAAGAAAAGGAGGAATAAATAATCTGGGTAAATATTCCTTGCCATGCAGAATTAACTACCCCTACAGAAGAATCCTGCAGAAGCCATTTGTGGCACAATATGGGCCTGATTTTTCCTTTACTGTGCTGCAGTGACATCACTGAAGTCCATGGGCCTGTTTTTGCAGGACATAAATCTCCAAGTCTGCCTGTGAGCTGCCTGTCAGCTTTGATTTGGGAGCTGCTTAGACATCAGAGCATGCCCAGTAGCTGTCAGTGAACACTCACGCCTAAAAACTCTATCACTGGGGCAGAACTTATGTTCTGTCACTGGCATGCAGTGTGTGAGCTTCACTGGTGCCATACCTGGAGAGGTAGACTTGGATAAATCCAAGCCACTCCTTCATACCCATGCCTTTATGGATAACAAAGATGTTGTGGGTAACAAAGGTGATATGAGCAGCCATACACAGTGGTGCAGCACAAACCTGCTGGGTAGGTGCTAGCTGAGGGGGGGTTGAGCTTCTGGAAAGGAGCTCTTTTAGGAAATAATTGATATTCAACAGGCTTTCCTGCGTGACAAGTGTTTGAAGTGCAGAAGCTGTGAGCACATCGCAGGAACAACCAGGAAGGAAAGAGTTTTTGAAGGAATCTGACTTTGTATCGCACATAGGTAAGTCTTTCTGACATAAGAGAAATCTAGATCCTAGAGAAATCCCTGGAGGAAGCTGTGGTTAAATCAGCAGAATTTACATGCAGATAAAAATTGCTTAGCCAGCTGCACCATTCCTCCAGCAGCACCAGCCTGGTCCTTGAAGTTTATTGCCTACTGCTGTGTGTCGAGTTCCAATTGTCAGATGAATGTGGTTTTACTGCAGTCAGGCTCCTGCATCCCTGTTTCAAAGGCAGCTGGTAGTTTTCCTTTCACTGCTTTTTTGGAAGAGGTGGTACACATATAGGCTGACTGGACTTTTATTGGTCCTCTGTACTGCTCATAAATCACTTCTGAGCCTGTATAGGGTTGGATAAACTCAGACTTGTGCCCGTCTAGCTGTGGGCCTAAGTACAGTGCTGGGGTCCATCCCAGGGGGATTGCCACACACCCCATGGTATCTGTGCCCCCAGGGATGAGGAAGTTTTTATTCTGAAATCCTGGTGACAATCCACAGCCCGTATCCTTAGCTGGGCAGGGAAGGAAACTGGCTCTGCAAGCATCCTACAACGAGTAACCCAGATCCCAAAGAGGCCTTGCTCAGCAGCAGACTGTGCTCGAGTTGTCTGTTCTCCAGTCAGCAGAGCTGCAGCACTCTGTAGATGGAGGTGCAGAACAGCCCCATGCCTTGTGTTCAGCACTGCCATGCTAGACAGAACAGAAACCTCAGGATATTTTTTCTGTCCATTTGTCATTTAACAGGATATGAGCCAGCTGGCATCTCTCCTCTGTGGCCTTGTCAGCAAGCCTCTTGTTCCATCCTGAATCTATTATGGCCCATTTTCCCTTGACTGAATGTTCATTTTGCTGTTCCTGTTGCTGTGCCTTAGCACAGCACTCCTCTGACTTTCTGGATAACCTTTTCCTCTGTCACTACCCTAGTGAAGGGGGTGTCTGCATCATTCCAATAGCTTTTGATGGCAGCAGGCTTTATTTATCGTACTAAATCCATGTAACGCAAATTTTAAGTCTTGTAACCCCCTGCTTTTTTGCATACCACTGTAAAACTTTTTTCTTCTGTGCTGTATTATTATTATTATTATTATTAGAGCTGCTAGTTCTTATTCTTTTTTGAAAGTCCTGTTCACAACCACTTTTGCCTTCTGAAACTGCAACCCTAAAGTTTCTGATGTCCCTTCTAACCTAGCAAGACATAAGTGGGAAGAAACAGGTTTGTCCAAATTTCTGTTTCAAAGAATCTAATCTTGCAGGAAAAGAAACTGAGCTCTGTTTACAGAAGCCCCAGATCAAGCTCTTCTGATTGTTACTAGATCAAGGGTCTCATGTCGGGTTTATCCCCTTGCTAATGATTTTGTTATTGATGAGGGTGTTGATTCAGTGAGTGTCTGATGTTTTTTTGGCCATCAGTTATCTCTCCATGGCTTGCTTTCTTTCTGCCTTGGAGCAGAAATTCCACAGACACCAGATGATTCGTGGACACCTGTAGACAGCTGGAAGTCTAACTTAGCACTGCCATCATTTGTGTGAGGTCCATGATCATCTGTGTGTAATGCTACCATGATCATCTGGTAAAATGCTACTAGTGAAAAGAGCAGAGCAACCTAAGTACAGGCTCTAAGAATATGAGAGCAATAAGAAAGCCATTTATTCCTGGGAACCCCTACCATTTTTGGCTGCACCAATGCATCCCCAGTCCCTTATTTAAAGCAGGTGGTGCAAGCTACAGGCATTGGGTGGGGATCCTGGATTGTCTGTCACAGTCACATCCTCACCTGGGGCGTGAGGCTCCCTGTAATGAGGAGCAAGCTCCTGACCCAGCCAGCCAAGCCTCAGCGCCAGGAGCTGGGAGGCAATGAGGCAGCAGCCAGAGCTGTCTGCCCTTTGTCTCTCTTACAGCTAACAGCTTTTATGCTCGAGGAAGGAATGAGAAAGCACTTTATTTAAATAGCGTGTTATATAGCCTGGTGTGTGTACGTGCTTTCCCAGATGTGGGGAGGGCAGCTTTAGAGGGAAGTTGTTTTCATTTCTGGTGAAAATAACTGCTTGTGTGCCAATAAGCTTAACAAATTGTTAACTAAAACAGAATCCAGTCTATATAGAAGACTGACTGCTGGTACTTAAAAAAAATGTAGCACTTCAGCAGCCCATCTCATGTACACATGTCTTTGAGGCACAAGAGAGGTAAAGCAATTCCCATCTCGCCCTAGTTCATTGCATTAAGGGACCTTGAGAACAGGAAATGGCTTCTAGAAATGTGGAGCTCTCTAAAAGACAGACTTTCCCATTAATGTCAATGAAATGATTTCTAGTTTCATAATAAACCCCCTCTGCATAATTCTTCCACTATTTATCTATCCCATAAAGATTCTGCCTGCATGGAATGAAAGGCAAAAGGGGAGAGGGGGGGAAAAAAGTCAGAAGGGAGAGAGGGGGGAAAAAAAACCAAACAAAATTAATCAGATTACTTATAGACTGGGAAACTTAGAATGAGTGTACCCTGCCCTAGAAAAGAAATGGTTGAAACCACATCATATTTATTTCAGCAGCGTGGATGAGAGATGGTGTGTTGTATTATGTTCTCTACTTCATATTCCATTTTCTCCCTCTGCTGGCAGTCAGAGACAGCGAAGTTGTAGCTAATAGAAAACAACAAAACTCTCCAAAGGCTGAAGCATTCAGGAATCTCAAAACTCTGCAGTATATGCTGAGAAATTAGGTCGTACCATACTTGAGTCCAATTAGTGCTAGAAATGGCTGACAGTCATCCCCTGCACAGAACAGAATAATTCCTACAGATTAGTGCAGCTAAATGCAACCCTCTTTCCTTTCAAGAGACAGTGGACAGTCTCACATGTTCATGTTACAGCAAATATGGGCTGCACAATCAAACCTGGAAGTAGTTAGAGAGATAGATAGATATAATTTTTTTTTTTTTTTAAATGAACAGCTTCAGGTTTGTAATTTTAGAAATAATGTTTCTTGTCTTTAGGTTACAATGATGTTCTGTGTACTTCTATGTGTTGCTGATTCTTCACTTTGTTTTTTTGTTTGGTTTTGTTTTTTACTTGTTTTTTTTAACTTTTTGTTGAAAATATTTTTTATAATATACAGATCTAAGGGGAAAACCTTACTAAAACATCTGTAAGAAAAAGATTCTGTAATATGTATTAAAAAAGAGGATTAATTTTATTCCATAGAAGTTCTTTAAAACAATAGGCTTTGAGATAAATTAAAGCTTACTGGCAGTACATATTTATAAATAATACTGCCCTATAGGAGAAAATAAGTGTTACAGGCTTACTTAAAAGGAACAGATAGCAAGTATAATGTAATACAATACAAGTACAATAAAATGTTACCTATAATACAGATACTACCTTCTGCTCCATAAGGCTGGGGTATTAACCTTGCAAATAAAATTATACTAATGACTACAAACCATAAACTATAATTCTTATATATATATATATATATATATCTGGTATGGAAATGTTTATATATTCTCTGTAGCAAGACAGAATCAGTAGTACTGAATTAATAGTACTAAGTTTTTTAGCTGTTCTTAGAGATATTGTAGTGAATATTATAAACATTTTATGGTTGAATAAATGGAGGCAGAAAAGAGTTTGTTTAACAGCCCAGAAGTAGAGATTTCTAATCCTCCTTTTATTGATACACATATTAAAGACAGGTGGAGATTTTTTTCTCTTGAAGGGATGCATTTAGAGCAATAGCTGATGAGGCTTAGAGAAGTAAAGTACATTTAGTAGGAATTTAGCTAGGGGAAAATGCTGGCAGATGCTAAGGAATATTCAAGTTAAACAAAGACATCTGTAAGCAGTGGCAGTGCTGGGAGAATAATTCTGTAGTCAGCAGTAAAGGAGACCTGAGTTAGTGGCAGGCACAGGTTGGGGCTGGGATGTGAGGAAGATTTTACAGAAGTTTTGTAGCTCAGCTGAGGGAGAGCCAGACAAAAGCACAGGAAGTTTATAAATAGGGAAAGCTTTAAAACAGCATTAATAGTGGTAGAAAGTCTAGGAATAAGAACATCTTGAGTTTTTTCACTCCTCCTTACCATTGTTCAGTTGTTTGTCCAAACCTGGAACACCTCAATGGGTGGTGCTTCAGCACAGCTGCTTTCCTGCCACGTGCAGTTGTTCTGTGGAGATGGGCAGAGATGCTTCTCTGTTGCCCTAGAGGTGCACAGTATCTTCCATTCATTTGTTAGCTCTCTGCCCTGGTCAGCACCAAAGCAGAGGTCCAGCTCCTTCATTTTATTAACTACCACTCACAGAAAAGTGAATATCTTGTTTTGTTGTTTTGATGAAGAATCACCTTTATTGTCACAATTAAACCTTAGAGAGGTTCTATGCATACAAACATGTTCCAGGTAATGGATGGCAAAGATTCACACAGAGATTTAATACCTTTGCATTATTACAACTGTGTACAACAATAATTAATTCTCTTCACTCTTTCAGAGGCTCTTGCTGTGGCCTCAGCTTGCCCACAGCAGCACAGGCTGGGAGTTTGTAGAGACACCTCCTCTCTGTTACTGTGTGTGAAGTAGCTACATTAAATCTGCATTTTTGTCTAGCCTAGATGGAAAGATCAGTTAAAAAATAATTGCCACTTCCTTTTCTCCCACTGTGATTGCATACAATGAAATCATATGTGAGAGGCAAGGCTCTTTCCCTGCCCCTCTAAAGACACCAAACCAGTGTTTGCTGGTTGCCCACATATTGTAACATCTTCCTGACCTTAGTCTTCAGAATATTTTTTACCAGATGAACTGGTAAAACATTGCCATACAATGAGAAATATTGCATGCACACTCTTGTTCATAGACTGATTATTGCTTTCTTTGGGAACTTCACATAAAGCTTGATGATGATTTGACAAGTGGGGGACTTCCAGGAGGGGTTTTCAGAGTGGACATGCAAGGCAATAGGATATTGTTATGGCTGGATACATAAATCCTACACATTGAGGGGTGTGGTAGTGCCTAAGAAATGCCTCTAAATGTGAATAGAGGGTCCTGGGCACATTTTCACAAAACTTAGAGGGAAGATTCCTGGTAGAGTATTTTGGAAAGAGGTGGTTGGATATGCTCTGGATTGTGACTTCTGGATGAAACCATAAAATAAGCCTGAAAATAAATTAGCCATGTCCTCTGAAAGGATTTCTTTAACTGCTTTAATACTTTACATAGCGCAGATTTGTTATTTGCTTTTATGTAGATACTTTAAATATATACTAAGTTATTAGTGAACCACTACTATGTATGTAGTATATATTGTTAGTCTGTCTTGTCAAGGGAGCAGGTGTTTTATTCCTATTAAAATTCACCATAAATGAGTCCCAGCCTGCTTTGAAACAGGCAAAACATTTTGGACTGTGTCTTGATTTGGGTTTGTAACAGTGACCTTTTCTTTGCAGGTGATATATCTGCTGGCTTCAGTGATGTTCCCCTTTCACAGCAGAAGACAAAGCCTTGTTCAGCAGAGCCAGAGTGTCAGCTCAGAACACTAAACAGGGAGAAAATTTGGACTTTTAAGTCAATATTGTATGTCTAAATTCAGCTTTTTACTAAATCATCTATTTACCTTCAAGTCACTTCTGCAGCTCTTGTGGAATGTGTTGCAGCAGGCTGAGTTGTTTTCTGTCTTATTGAAGCTGCAAGTGGAAATGGTGTGCTAAATAGGCTCTGAAGTTTGTCTCTAATTTGTGTTTATCAGTTAGCAGTGGTTACTACTGCCATCTCCAAAATGCTGCTGTTGCAATTAGCACCATTTTCTGCTGTGTGCTAAAAAAATATATGCTGTAAATAGTAAGATTTGAGGAGTGTACTGAAGTAATAAGACCAGGCCAAAGGGATGTCAAATGCTTTCAGCTTCCACTGGCCTCTGGGATTTTGGAACTCAGTGATTTTCAACCTCAGCCCTTTATAAAGGATTTCTTTTTCTTTTCAGTATGCTTCTTGAGATGTGGGGGTTTGTGCTTCTTTTCCCCTTCACCTCTCCCCTCCCAGAAATTTATGGAGGAACAGTTTTGATTTCCTTGGTCATAAAAACATTTCCCTCATTCTGTGCCCTGTGGTCAAATGTAGCTTCATATATTGGACAGCTGATTGCAAGGATTTCCTTCACAAAAAGTATGTCAGCAAGCGCGATATGTCCTGCAGCACCCTGCAGTGTGGAAGGTGTGTAAATGGCAACAGCCAGAAGTGCATTTAAACAGGAACCAACAGGAATTCAGCAAAACAAGTAAGAAAGCAATTTGGGAACATCTTGAGACAGTTTGTATATGGTTTTTAGATAAATGGGCAACAATGCCTTGCAAAGGAACCTCTCATCTGATCAAAGAGACCTTTTGCTTCTCTGTGTATATTTCTGAGGGGCATATAAATGTGGTAAAGAAACACTTTGATAGCAAAATCAAGAGGAAAATGTAGCCATACCTACTGAGAAATGTGTGTATGACTGGTAGATCTGATATATATTTGCCATTAAAAGGAAATATATCTGTAGATATTGCTGCCAAGCTCCTAACAGTGCTTTTTGTTTTCCTCCTACTACATAGACGGTGTCATCTTCCTTCCCTAAATATTATTCTTAGAGGAGCAAAAACCTTACAGCACAAAATCTCAGTATATGGATGATTTGAGTGCAGGAGGTAAGCACAGATTTTTTTTAAAACATTGCTATTGTTTTTGCTTTTGAATATTAAAAACATTGAAGTAATTATTTATTTCCTCCAACATCCACACAGGTCATGCACTATAATCTTCCACATATGTGCTCAAGTAGATCAGCAGCTAACTTTGGCAATTATCCAGTTTTTCCAGACAAAAGGAGGTTTTGCTTGTGCATTGAGTGTGTTTGCTCCCATAGATGGTTCTGAATCCCTTTTAGGCACTTGAAAGAAATGGGCCACTAATTCACAGGTGGAATTTTTGGTTTTAGCCTAGGTTGCTGCTGCTACTGCCAAAGAATTTAGCTGCTGAAAGGCCAAACATATGGTAAGGGCTTAAATACAGGGTTAAATGTTGACCATTTTATATCTACTAATGTTGCTGTATGTGTCCTTTCATGGATTGTGGTGCACTCTATGTTCATGCTGGCCCTGCAGTTCTGGGTCATGTCAGATGTTGGGCATGTATTGGGCATCTAAGATGTTGTAGCAGGTGGATTTCATGTTAGTAACAATTTTACCCAAAGAAACAGAAAAAAAATGTCACTTTTCCCCATACCCCTGTGCAAAGGCAAAGAATTCTCCCTTGCTTTTGTGGTGCTAGCTGGTCAAGATATTTATAGAAAACTGATTATTGTTTAATATTTTAGTGCATGGTATTCACTGTGGCCTTAATCAAATGTAAAGGAAGATGTGCCACAAGTGACCTCAACAAACAAACAAAAGGTGTGATCTGAAACAACCTGCAAGTGGAGGAAGGGAGGGGTGAGAATGATGGGAGGGAAACACCACAAAATTATTTAAATGTTCCCTGTACAAACAATGAAAGATTATAGGAGTTATCATTGGTTGCACTTGCCTCAGCTGTGAAGAATTTCACTTGTGCATTCCACCTCTTTTCCTTTTCCCCTCTAGTTCGGCTCATCTCCTGCTATACAGATATGCTGCATTATCAGTCCAAATTTGCTGTTTTCCTGCTAGGTCAGGTAGATTTTTTTTCCCATTTGTAATGGAATAGCCAAACTCAGGATGTTCTTCAGGTGCTTCAGCACACGTGCAATGAAGTCCAGGAAAAGCCACATTTCCACAGCATTGGGCGTGCTTGCTCTATTATGAGTCAGGAAGATTTAAGAAATTTATGTAATACGCTAAATAAATTATGCATTTTTCAGTGATTATTTCTGATTTTCATTTTTATTTTCCCCCAGGAATTCCTAAACCATTCCATATATTATCAGTAAGTCAATATGTTATTAATCCGAATTCTTCAATGAATTTTTGCAGAAACGTGTGGGCAGCTAAGTTTTATTGAGAAATTTTTACCAAAATGAAACTGCAGTTTACCTACTGCTTGTTGTCACATATAGAAATTGTGCATTGCAGAAGGAGGAAAAACATAGAATGTGATGTGGTTCCTGTCATCTCTTGGAAAGGATTATCAATAATCAGAGAATTTGAAACTATCTGAACATAAATTATCAGCTGAAAATCATGGATGTATGTTAAGTAAAGGATTACTTATATATTTCTGCAAATATGAGCATGATGATTTTTCTGTTTAGTCCTTTCCAGGTAGTTGCACAATGCAAAGTTATTAGGTAATAAGCTCAGAATAAGTTAATGCAATAAGTTGGTCTCCTAAAGCAAATTGCATCTCTGTCAGAGTCCTACAAGGGAAAGTGAAACAAATGGAAAAAAATTGGTGTTCTCAGATACAGTGTAGGAAGAAAGGAAAGCAAAAGAATCCTATAATTTTTGTTTTTTGGAATTTATATGATACATACTTTTAAAATTAATATTCTTTTTAAAAGAAAAAGGAATTTAGGTTGTTCTGATTCTCTAAGGCTGTGGGAAAGAAACTCATGGTTTGCATTGAATTTATATTGTTAGATTCAGCTACTGCATACAGTAATTACAGCATTATCTGTCATGGTGCTTCTGCACTAAATATGCTTCACATTCAGCATCTTTCATTATTTTTGTCAATCCATTCAGCCAATTTGTCATAGATAAAGTCACATGAAAATCTAGATAATCTTCTCTGCTTGGCATCTATGGGAAGTGGTAAAAGCTATGGTGTTCACATTAGAAGCAATTACATTCTCTACTTCTGTCCTTAGCCTTATTTACAGTCATTTTTAGTCTTGGTATTTCAAACATTTTGTTAGACTGCTCCCACACTAATTTTTTTCCTACTGTCTTTATAACATTTTTTTACAAGTTCCCTGGGAACAAAGTTTTATCTTGGAACTAGAGACACGGCACAGCAGAAGCTGCTGTTGCAAGCATTATTGTTCTGGAGAAAGAGCTGCTTCCTATGCTTAGGACCTCTCCTAGTACAAAACCTGGGTGGGAGAGGAAATCTGGATTCGGAAGGGGGTGCTCTGCACTTTTGCAAGACTGCAGCCTTGCAACTCCCATTGCCTGTGACTGCCCTTGGCACAGAAGTGAAAATAAACTTTGCAGAGCTGAGGAGAGGAAAAAAGAAACAGAGCCAAAGACAAGTGGGAACTCTGAGGTTTAATGCACAGTGATGCACCTAGAGAACAGAAAAATGGGAAGGGTAAAACAAGGGTTCTGTGTCTTCTCACCCATTTCTTTAACTCCCCGTGAAGGCATCAAGATTCACCTGTAATTCAGCTCAGGCTCCCAAACCGGCAAAGCTTGAAGAAAATGGTCCAAGTTTTGTGATTTATTACAGCTTGTGTCCTTGCTGTACAGGAGGCATCCATGTCACCTGCATTTGGGGGTATTGAACTGTCCTGTGCAGGCTGGTGTCTCTTGCCATTGACTGTTTAAGGAGTATAGAAAGATTAGTTTTTTAAGGAAGGTGTCTAAAAAAGCTTGTCCATAGCTGAAGGCTATCCCATTCCCCCAGCACAATTTCCTTTTAAGCCATTTTCTGCTGTGATAGTTCAGAACAGAAATATTTGTCTGGTTTCTCCCTTAAAAGTTATATTTGGAGATGGCTGTACAAGAAAAAAAAAAAAAAAAAAGAAAACCTCTGCAAAATGATGCAGAGTATTATTAATTCTTACCCTCATTATTTTTCACTCGCCTTGGCTTATTTTTGTAGTTCTGCCTTTCTTCCTCCTCACCAGATTGTTTATACTTAAAAAGAAATAAGCCTTCTGCTTGTTGCAGAGTCAGTTCTCTTTACATTTTTCTGAAGTTAACATTGGTTTCTGTTGTCCTTTTCCATGTTTAGACATAGCCAGGATAAATTTCAATGACAGCCTTTCCAACTGTTTCTAAATATTTCTCATTTTTCTTGCAGACCAATTTCCATATGCTGCAGGATTCAAAGCAAAATCCCACACGGCATGCTCTGCATCCCTCCAGCCATCCTCCCAAAAGTGGAGGGGCTCCATTGGCTTGGCTGGAGCTCTCTCTCTCCACACCCCCAGCAGCAGCAAGTCTGCTGGGAGTGGGAGGACAGTGGAGCAGCCACTCGGAGCCACCTGGGCTGCCAGAGCCCTGCCAGACCTGTGCCAAGGCACCAGCTCGGGGTGAATCTTCAGGAGGCATGGATCAGCCAGGAGATGCTTCATATTTTTCTCTCTTGCTCTCTCCTCAGTAACCTTTGCTGGCAAAGACAAAGCCGTTATTTTTGGCATTTTTTGTGTTGGTTTTTTTTTTTTTTTTTTTTTAATTTTAAGTCTCCTTCATGGCAAATTACTTGCTTGTTTTACCTGTGGATTCTGTCAGTTGTAAGAGTACAGCCTTAGTTTTCTAATCTGAAGATTGTGTGACACAGGTAGAGTACAATCCCTTCCTCAGTAAACTATTTAGCAGTGTGTGCACAACCTTGCTATTTAAATAATAGCATCTGTATTGGAGGTGTCACTGTCAGGAGAGGAGGCTTCATCACTTCTCCTAGGACATCATTTTTATGTAGACAGGGCCTTAAGCAAAGTATTATCAGGTTCTTTTCTAAAAAAAAATAAACCAACCCACAAATGGCATCAAACCAACCCACCCCACAAGGAAAGCTTCCCAAGAGACCCCCAAAGCACCCCCCCCTCTCCAAGAAAACCCCATCCATACCCACTCTTCAAGTCTCATGTAAGAAAAATAGAAGCTGCAGGTTCATTTTGCCATATAAGCACCTAAGCAGCATCAGCAGGTAAATGTGGCTACTCAGCTGTACTGCCTGCAGACACTGCAGCTTTGCTGCAGTTCAACCTCTCTGATCTCTTAACAGGGCCTCAGTGGGAGAGAGGGAGACATGCCAGATCAGCTCCAGCTCTGCATCAGGAAATCTGGCCATGCATTATTGCAACCGTGGTGGCTCAAACTGGAAATTGTGAGTAGTCCTCAAAGAGTTATTCAGGCATCCCCTCTCACTCACTGGGAATTGTGTATTCTCTCATGGAAGACAGTGAGGCTCAGAAGATAGAAATTAGGTCACTGATGGCTGTTGTTTTAATATCAGCAGGGCTTACTTCTCAGTTGTCTCACAGGTTAATTGCAATTCCATGAATTAAGTCCCCTGTAATGGTATCATTATTGATTCCCCAAACCTACAGCACTGTATAATGCCAGGATCTAATCAAACATCTGCTGGCTAAAAACAGATTGCCCCCTGTCTATACTGGGAGAAAGCAGGGCAGCCTCCAGTATCTCTCCCATAACATGTTTGATTGTGGACACCTTAACTTGCCCAGAGGTTCAGAGTGGCCTGGAACATACTGAAAGTGCCCTGTGGGTTGAGTACTAAGCTCAGTTCTCCTGTCAGTATCTCAAAAAGCCCAGCTGATACCATCTCTCTTTGTCCCTTTAGCATTGTTCATTCCATTTTAATTTTTCCCCCGCCCAGTTTTAAAAATCCACTTTTGTTCTGCAGATCTTTAAAGATGTGAGTATTGTCGTGTGGGTTATGACTGCTGTGTCTGGGACAGCTCTTCTAGTCTTGAACATCCTAGCTGTACTTTTGTTCTTTGGGTAAAACCTCATGTCTGTAGCTGATTTAGCAGAGAGACTTTCATGTGAGCCAAGAACTTCTGCAGGATCAAGCAGCACTGGATGCAGGGGCAGTGATGCAAGGGCTTCATCAGCCACCTGACTGAAGCTGGGAAGGTAACTGTGGATTTTCAGGTGTTCCTGCAGCGTGTACTTGATCTCTTAGGAATCCTGACCTGGAGGAAAGAGGTGGGATACACATTTCACCATGCAGACAAGGATGTATTTAGAGGGAACAGGATGGTGGATGTATTGCAGAACAGCCTGTGCTCACAGACACCCTAAGAGTACTTTATGATGACACAGCCACTGAGCTCAAACAGGTCCTTTCCATAGACTTTGAGAGAAAGGCCATAATTCTCTTATTGTCTTCATGGAGGAAAGGAGTCAGTAATAACCCTTAAGTTTCACAAATTTTTATTTTCTGACTTAATTTCTTTATAAGTTAGCTAAAACAGGTTTCTGCCTTAAAAAACCCCAAAACTTATAAGTATTCCTTGAGAAGCTTTTAAAATATTTGTATTTAAGAATATAAAAAGTAGTAGTGAAGAGACCACTGTCTTAGCCTAAGATATACAGTACCTAAAGAATAACATAGATTTATATTAGGCTGTAAAGATAATAATGTTGAGGGGTTTACAATCCCTCCGTTTCCCAAGGATGTCTGGTAATGATGTGATCATTTCACAGTGCCTCCTATTTTCTCTACTTTAGTTGTCACATAAATAAGGAGTCAAAGTTTTAATACCTTGTAAATAGTATTCTCTAAGTTATAGTAATGTAATATACTACTTTGACCTTTTCAATATTGTGTGATTTGGTTGGTTGGTCTCTCTATTTATAGCTGTGCTGAGTGGTATGGCATGAGTGAGTGGATACCAGCTAATGAAAATATAAAATACTGGAGAAGCCAAGTGAACATACAAAATGTATGGCATTAAGTATTGAAATTCTGATAAATCATCCTTGTGACAAAAGGTGTAATGAGATTAGAAATTGCAACGAAAAAATTAATCTTTTCTAATGACATAGATTGTGCCTAGGCGGGTAAATGGTGTGAATTTAACTTGATCTCATTATACTCCTAAATTTGTAATCTCATTTTCCTCCTCAGATGCTTCACTTAAAGAAGGCAGCAGTGTGTGTGTGTGATTGGGTGTGATGCATTCTATATTTGGGAAAAGTTACTTAATCCTTCAACTTCAGCACACCAGGAAGTGAATAATACTTGAATCAGGGGGAAACTTCCCTCCAAAGATTCAAATAGTCTTTTGGTTCTTATTCAAAGTTCTGCAGAATGCAACCAGCATTGACTGACTCCATAAATCTTCCCCATTCCAGTGGTCTCAGGCCTTTGAAAAGCTGTTCCGGGCTGGGAGGAGAGGCAAATGCAGAATAATTAGAGCAGAGAACTCCACAGCCAGGCCATAGATTACAAAGATGAGGATTCAGCTGTCAGTGCTGAGCAAGAGCTATGTTTTGAAGCATAGCAGGCCTGCAGTGGACCTGGGAGCCTCTCTTAGCCAACCATTACCCTCTGGATCATGATTTTTTACTCACTTGCTCCATGAAGCAGATGACTAAGGGGGAGGTGGGAGGGAAATGAAGAATGTTATTTCTCCGAGCAAGTTGTGTCTTTTCTCTTTCCCTATATACCATATTCTTTCAGATGTGCTGTCTAAGTACTAAATGTTGCACTCAAGGCTCTGACAGTTTTTAGCTGTGCTCATTTGTCCTGAGAAGGTAAAGGACACAAGAATTATCTGCTTATTCCTGTGCATCCATAACCAGAAATGTGAGCACATGCAGGAGCATCCTTCCCAACAAGTGGGTGTATAACTGAAGTTACAGCCTGAGGTCTCCTGCCTCCTCACTGAGAGAGAAAGAATGTAGAATCCAGGTTTTAAGTTGCTGTCAGGGCTGGATATGCAGTGATTTCTTTCTCAGCCTTGGACTAGGAATATGCATGAGCAAGTAATGAGACATTTAGGAGCCCAAATTAGTCTTTTCTCTTAGCAACTTCCTTCTTCCCACACCTCAAAACACTCTAACCAGTCCTTCCCTCTTTATAATCCACCTCCAGAATTTAAGCAACAAAAATGCTCCCCAAATGCAAGTGCTTTCCACAGGAATCCATCTAACAGAGGCATCTGGGCAGAAAGGGGAGATGTTGGGAGAGCTGGATGGGAGAGCAAGCCTGTGTCCCCAGTAACAATCCCTGCCCATCTGTTTTGTTACTGCTGATGCAGGGATCTCTCTGTTGTCCTTGTTTTCCACTGCCCCAGTCGAGCAGAAATCTGAGCAGAAGATGAAATCTCCCCTGCCAATCTTGTGCTCACAGACTAAGTCACAGTAGCCCTGAGACTAGAGGTGATAAACTGTAAGTAGCTTAAGAATAAGCATCTTGATAGGGAGGGTAAGGGAAAAAACACACAAAATTTTTTAAGGTGGTCGATGTGGTACAGATTTTTACTAATAGAGCAATGACAGCATTTTAAACACAGAAAAATACTACCTCCTGCCATATTTCAGATCCCCTCATCAGAGAATGGCATAGATTACTGGAATTTTTCTTCTAATCTGGGCAAAGCTCTGTGGGTGCAGGCTGCGTTGTGTTTATACTCTACAGAGCTAATTAACATGAGGCAGACAGTGGCATAGAACACAAGTTTGGCAAAGCCATTGGCAGCTGACAACACATCCAAAATGGAGAGTGTTGGGCAACCTCAGTGTGACGTAGAATTAAGAATCATGTCTATTAATAACTTCTTAATGGATAGAGTGGCTGGAAGCAGCATTCAAGGATATGTATGACTGAGGGTTATGCAGAGTCAGAAAGCTTCTGGATCAGTGAAAATTGCTACCTTCTACAGTTCTCTGTGTCTGCAAGGTTACCAAATGTGGGAGGATTATGCTCTGCTCTTACAGGTGACACGAGGCTGCAGATTTCCCTCCCCCCCCCTCAGGTTCCAGAAGTTTCATGATTTTTAACTGCCGATGAGTTGGAAATCAGTAACAGAAAATATTTCTCCTTTTTTTGTTAGATATATTTGGATTAAAAAAGAAAAAAAGTTGCCTCATTGTTTCATCATAAATGATAAGTCTATGAAGGAAAAACCCTACTTGTTAGGGTGAGGAGAAGATGAACCATGGGAATCTGTATTGTCTGTATCAGGGAAAAGAAAGTAATTGGATTTTAACTAGCTATTGGAGTGGTAGAAGCAAGTGACTCCTGTGAAGAAATTGAGGAAATATGGTCTTTTGCTCTCCTTTTCTTCCATTTGTGCAAAGCTGTCACACGTGTGTTGCTCTTCATGACTGTCCTCCTCTGGGGATGGACATAGATGTCATGCATGTGTCTATTCTCAGGTTTATATATTCAACACAGAATTCTGCCAAACAGAGAAGAAGTCAATCTTTCTACAAAAAGTTGGGTTTTTTGATAGAGAAGTTCAAAAAAGCCAAAGGTTCCAATGTCACCATATTCAAATATCTACAGGATGGCTACAGAGAAAGTGGAATCTCCCTTTCTACAGAGAGAGATGAGGGGCAGTGGGTACAAGTTACTCCAGAGGATTCTGCTTGGAAATAAGGATAACCTTTCCCAATGAGAACAATCAGCCACTGGAATAATCTCCCTGGGGAAGTGGTAGATTCCCCAGCGCTGAACATTTGAGTGCCTGGACAGGGTGCTGGGCCATCTTGTCTACACCGTGTCAAGGAAGGTTTGACCAGATGATCCTTGAGGTCTCTTTCAACCCAATATTCTACAGTTTTATAAAATGTATTTTAAAAATGTGATTTCATTTTGTCTCTTGTCTGCCAAAGAGAAATCTGACTTGTTCTCTGTCTAGTCCCTCATGGCCTAGTTAGGTCTAAGTCTTGGGGGAGTGCCTCACTAGACCCAAGCCATGCAGCGCTGTAAGCTCACAGCTTTCAGTTTTCTCCTCCTTCTAGGCCCTTTTCCCCAAAAAACATTTCCCAAAGCCATTTTCACCCAGAGCTGCCCAATTCCTACTGCTGACTGAGCCAAGAGGCTTAATATACCAGCAGAGTGGGACCCTGAGCCAGGGACTGTGCTGAGCAGCCACGGTGCTGGGACAGACTTTCTGCTGCCAAAGCACTGTCCCTTTGAGCAAGCATTACTGGAAATATTTGCATTTTCCAGGTCTTGTTTTACAAAGCCCCAAAGGAGCATGAAGTAGCTTTAAAAGCATAGATAGTCTTTTTGAGAACAGCTCTTATTGCCTTATGTTTTCCTTTATACTTCACCTCTTGCAAGGTGAATCCTTTTTGCCTGTTTTGTAATAAAAGTTGGTTGAACAGAAAGCAACTCAAAAAGCCACTGTGGCCTGGTACAGGACGTTCAAGCCCACAGTAAAATATGTCCCTTTTCTACCTGCAAGAGTTGATCTTTGCAAGGGTCTTTGCTCTGGCTGTTGAGGTGCTGGAGTTGAAAGGCTGAGCCCTGCTTGCCTAGTTCTCTTCCTTCTGTATCTTTGAATCCCAGTAATTCTCCCTCTGCCAAACCTACTCTTTTCTACCACAGGATTACATTTTGGCAAGGATTTGTGAAGCAACCACATCTGTAGATTGTGTGAAGTCTTCCACCTCTTGTCTCAAATACATGAGAAAATACCATAATTACCACCCTTGATTGTGCTGTCTTGCCATTCAGGTGGAAACCCAAAAAGATATCCAGAAACTCCACAATTACCACGAATGCGTATGTCACAGAAAGAAGGGTAAAAGGGAAATGTATCATTATATCTGAAAACATAATCTAGTTTCTGTTTTAAGCAAAACTGGTGGTGATGGGCAACAGGATGGGGTTTAGGTTGAACTTGGTGGAAATGGAATGTATATTGTGCTACAAGCACAATCTTAGTATTCCCCAGCGTACACTCACAATTATCTCTGTGTTTAAAGAAGAGAAACTTGCTTTTTGCAGCAACACTATCATTTAACACACAGAGAAAAATAGAACATTATGAGTTTTAAGTTAATGTCATGCTTGTTATCTATCCTTTTTCTGCATTTATGGTATCAGGGATGGTTTGATTTCTCTTCTATGCTGTTCTATTTCCCCTCTCTCTATTTGAGCCATTTTGGCAATATTCATACCTAACTCGATAAATGTACTCACAGCTTTTGTTTCAATGCACTTTCATATGCTGATTAAGTAGTTCTCTGACAGCATTATGTTTTCTAAAATATATATATATATATTTCTAATATTACTACACCAAAATAAAAAAACCATAAACAGTGCTAAATGACTTTTGGAACCATTATCATTGTATAAAAATACCAAGTACAGTTTTTAACTGTCTGCAAAATCTTTAGGAGATGTAAAGGTCTGTTGCTTTGGAAGAGTTCTAAAATTTTGGACCAAATTCAATACCTGCACTGACATGTGACAGTGACTGGGTGTTCTAAAAGCAATGAGCTTGCTTTTCTTTGCTCTGAAAGCTTTTGCAACAGGCAATATATCCTGTCAAAAATCCTTCTCTTTTGTCAGACCATTTTACTGTCTTAATGATGTTTGAACGTAGCATATACTTAGTGAATTTCAAACACACTCTTGAACTGAAGTCCTTCCTAATTTGCCAGACACTTAAACAATGAAAATGAATGCAGTGACAGAACTCATTCTGTGGCATTGACCTTGAGCTGCTGGCAAAGGTCTGAAAGCATCACCTGATGCTCTTCACCCAAGACCAGTTCCAACTGTGCCCTTCAAACCTTTACTTTATCCTGAAGGTTTTATTCACTGTAAATCAGACATGTTCACCTCACTTACTCTGGTCAGAGCAGTCTTTCCTCCTCTGTTTCAGAAACGAGGATGACCTGTTCAGTTATCAATGTTCATATTCAATTAGCAGCTAAGGATTCCTAATTTAAATACCTCTAGGGAAAACATAAGCTTTTCAGAAGAGATACTTGGACAAGTTAAGCGTGATTCCTATTAGGAGCAATTTGTAAAAGCTGGGTCTCACTGAAGATTACATCTGTTGTTAAGAAGTGTTAACTAGAACAGGCAGAGACTGTGGTGATTACGTGTATTATCTACACCCTGGGGGAGCTGTGTTGTTATTTGAGGGAAGTTCATGCTGTACTACTGCATTTGGATGGGAAAAGATTCCAAAAATATGGCAGTGTTTACCTGGGACACCAGAGATTCAACAGTTTCCAAATCAGGATTTAAGTGTTTTGCAAAAGATGCTGTGGGGTCATTGGTCCTTCTTCTTCTAGGGGAGGGTCTATGTACACCTTAAATAAAAACTTCAAAACCTGGGCCATACCTTAAATTAAACTTATAAGCTTGTAAAATTTTCTACGTTGAGGCATGGCAGTGGTTTCTAAAACATCTTTTTTTTTGCTTGGAAGAGCACATCTTTCAAAACCTGGAAATTGATGTTGACGTAAACATTTAGGATCCGAGCCAAATCCAGCTTGTCTGGGTGCCAGGAAGGCAATCCTGCTGCTTCACCTGCCTCAGTGGCTCATCTCCCTGCAGGAGCAGTCACTGCTGAGCAGGCAGCTAAACACTGGGGAGCTGCTGATCCATGACAGGCCAAACAGGGGACTGCTCTGTGGCAGGTTTTTGGGAATTTCACTCTTTTCCAGCTACAGGTCCTATTTCCTACCTGTGCTGCAGGGCTCCACACTACCAAAGAAATAGAAAACAAAAATAACCAGGACTGACTCAGGCTCGGTACACCTACTATGGTTAGAAAATGCTTATTTTTGCTAGTGGTTGCTTTTATTTAAGAAAATAATAAAGTAGCACTGAGCAAAATTTGAGACTTGAAAGCTTTCCATACTATATTCTAGTGTGTGGTGCATTATTTTGTCTTGAACCACAGGACTCTGACTGGAATTCTTGCCAGGGAGCTACCACAAACTCCCATGTGTGATAAAATGTACTATTCCACTGGGAGCCTCACTGCAGGGGCATAGATGGAAAAGAAAAATGAACTAGCTGAAATATAACTTCTAACAGGTATTGCAATAACTTATGTTTCAAAAATCCTTTTCATTTTTTGCATAGTTTTTTTTTTTTTTTCATCTCTCCATCTTTATACATTTCAGATTAGAAAAATATCCAGTCTCTCCCATGGAAAGCAAAACTCCTAAGAGAAAGGGTTAGTTGGATGGTTTTCTTGTGAAGTTTCACAAGAAACTTTTCAGCCATCCATGTTGTTAAAATTTCAATTTTTTTCTTTTCCTCCCTCTTATAAAAATATATTTTACTATTTGTTAATAAATACAAGGGATCAGTGTGGGGAATGATATAGTAACAAAATAAAATTAGTTTAAGAAACCACATCCTTATTTTTCCATAATTTTCTCTTGTTATATGTGTATTATACTGTGCTGTCTTTTATCAATATGGGCCTGTGCTGCGAAATTAAATCAATAACCACTGTGCCTAAATTGAACTCTGAGGGATAAGGAAACCAACACCTCGCACTATCATTATTTTTTCTTTCATTTCTTATTTACTTCCCTTTGTCTTTGGATAGTAATCTATGCTTGTTCTGAACAGGCACCACTGGATAGAATACAATGTCATATAAATTATGTGATGCTGTATAGCCATTTTGCACTCAGAAGGTACTGTTGGAAAGGTTGAAACAATTCTATGTGATTTTAAATATTTTCTCATGGAAAATTACAAACCTTGACTATGGTGTGATTTGATGTGAGGATGAAAGGTGTGGTTGTGCTGAGTGTTCAAGAAAAAAACGCATCAAACTTTCCTAAGTTTTGTCCTTACCTTTTCTAGGAAATGGATGATTGCATAAATTTGAAAAGGAAAGGAAATACTGAGGGCATCTGTACAGTCAGCAGCATCACAGGCGAGGTGTGAGGTGAGCAAGCTCTTGTGTGAACGTACTGGCTTTGCCCATGGATTGGGGAAATGCTGCTGGAGCTTGCAGAGAGGTTTCCCATGCCCAGGGCCTGAAGTGCCCATTCCAGTGTCCAGTCTCAGCAGGCACACGTGCCCAGCAGATTGGATGTGTCCTGGCTGCAGTCTACCCTGCACATGCCAACTTCTCTGCAGTCACATTGTCCTCTTCTTGCTACCAAGAGGATTTTTCACTTAAAAAAACTTGAGGCTTGCTTTGACAAAAATTCGTTTAGACAGGAACACTTGTAAAACAAAACAAAAGTATGGAAAACCTTATAAATTACTGTATCTGCTGCATATCATGTTCCAAAACATTAAAGACTCCACAGGAACAAGAGTTCACAGCACACACAGTGGTGTTTTGGGTTTTAGATTTTTTTCATGGTTTCTTGTTATTTATTTCTGTTAGAAGTTACTCTGAAGCTGACTAAAATGAATTATTAAGCAACCTTGTGTAACTGCTGTTTGTGCATTGAATTTATAGACTGTTGTGATTGTTGTGTTTGTTTACTTTGGCTTATTGACACAGTTAACAAGTTAATAGTAACAAAAATGATCATCACTATAAGTTTACGCTGTGCAGAAGCTGACTTTCTCTTTTTTTTTTCTCTCCCCCTTTTACTTGCCTCCCTGACCTAGAGTTTACACCCATGATGTTTTTCTTTGCAAACACTGCAAAATTAGCTGGATGGAGTAGAGGGTGCTGCCCTAGTTGTGGATTTTTTTGCAGGTGGGCCAGCCCAGCAAACAGTCAGCACTCACTGTGCACACTTCACCTCCTGCAATGAAACTTATCCCTGGATCCTGTCCCTTGTCCCAGTCATGTCCACCTGCATATCAGAGCATTTTCACCGAACACATTTTCAGCACAACACCACATATTGGTGCTGTGCTCCCTCTGTGCAGTGCAGCTGGTGCATGGAGGGCATGAAGAGAGTTCAATAATTGCGTGTCAGCAGGTAAGGCTCCAGTCTTGCTTTCAGTGAAGTGAGCTCCTGCTGTGTCCATCCAAAATTATATTTTTGGGAGCTTTTATTTATTGCCAGCAGGAAAGAACAACAACAACAAAAAAATAAACTGCAACAGTCTGTATCCCTGAATCTAGGGACCTAGACCTGTGTATGACCTGGAGGTCAAGCACCTTGTACCCTCCTAACCAGTGCATTAGAACAGTATTTTTCCCAGCTTTGTGTCACCTTTTCAGCATACACTGAATGCCCAAAATAGGCTGAAACATTTAATTTGGGTAACTGGATTGAGGAGTGTCTGCATTTGCAGTTGCACTTATGCATCCATGGCACCCTCCAGTATGATAAAAAAACACAGGGGAGGATGGGAGACAAGTGTGTCAGTGGCAGCAGAAATAGGACACGTGTCTACAGCCTTCCTCCATAAATTGTCTCAACTTCAATTTGAGTTTTTATAGTGACTCAAGAGCTGCACACTGTAGTAAAGGTTAAGCTTTTTGCAAATCTCCATGGACAGAGCTCCTCCAGCCTCTTGAGGCACTTGCTTCAGTGGTGGACCAGCTTCATGGTGAAGAACGTCTTTCTTTGCATCCCCTTATAACTGCCCTTGCTCCATTGCAGTCATTACCACTCATCCTCTCAGTGTGAGATGCAGAAAACTCTGGCTCCCTTATCTGCAACCCCTAAAGGTAGCTTAAGACAAAAATTGGCTCCCTTCAGCCTTCACTTCTCCAGACTGGAAAACCCAGCTCCTTCTATCTCACATTTACATTTTGTACGCATGCTCTCAGATCTGGAATAATTATTCTTACATAATGTCTTATTTTAAACAATTGGCTAGCATTTTAAAATGCTTTTTCCTTCTTCTTTTTTAAACTGGATTTGGTCACTTACTTGAGTTTTTTTTGTTACTGAGGCCAAAAATTGGCCTCACTCGTTCGAGTCCATCCTCTGTCTAAGCAAACCCAAAATGTAACCAGCAGAAGAAATGTAAAGGCCATTTTCTGTGGTTAACTCCTGTCCTCCTGCTGAGTCTAAGCTCAAAGAGTCTGAGCTTAATGGGCAGAAGTCAAAGGCTCTGAGACCTTCCTTTTTCCCTCCTCCTTTTCCAGCTTCCTAAAGGCTTTCAAAAAGCGCTATTGCTGCCAGCCCCAGTCCCTGCAGCCCTGCCTGGGAGTCCTGGTGCCTGTCCATGAAGATCTAGGAGCTCTGCTGATTCATCTGCTGCTTCTTGAGGAGCCTGACCTCAGGTCTTGGGGGATGCTCTCCTGGTGAGTCAGTGCTCTGCTTTTAGGCACTCTGCACTCCTGCTCTGTGTGCACGCTGGCTACAGCCCTGCTCCCAGCTTCCTTTTTATCCTTGCCATAACTGCAAGATAGGATTTCACCTTCTCCTTTAGCTAATAGAGATGTTTAGAGATCTTTTAAAAGTTGATGACTTTATGCATTATTTTTCATGACTGGCAGCCTTGTTTAGGGCCTCAGCTCAAGTGATTTGTTCAGTCCTACTGTCCAAGTAAAGGTATTTTATTTCCTGTGTTGTTGCTGTTCTGTACAATATTGATGGACATCATGGAGTGTGAATCTGGCTGAACTTAATGGGGGTGCTTCTTGTCATTTCTTAAAGCCAAGTGGAGAAAAAAAAATGAGGCCGTGTAGGCAGTGAGAGCTGAAAGAGAAGTTGCTGTACAAGGCAGTAATTAATAGTTAGCCTGACAACCTCTAGCAAAAATCAAACCCTTATGGCCTAAAAAAAAAATAAAAATCTGGGTCACTTGAAACTGCTGTGTGGGTTTCAGGGCAGGAAACAGGGAGTGGAGAGAGGTAGCAGACCAAAACAATGTTTAGCTTTAAGAGGAAGCAGAGGTAGAACAGCTCCAGGTGCTGGACTCAACAAAAGCAGGTCTGAAAATTGTAGCCAGACAACTTGTTTCTGTAGTTGTCCCTCAATGAACACCTTTTATATAAATTGTTTGAAAATGCATGTGGTTGTACCAAAGGAATGCTGAACTTTCTGAAGTTCTTCATAGAGGATTCTGGTAATGAATGTACTGTTTGCTAAATTTTCAAAACTGGGTCCTACATATCTGTCTTTCTTCAGTAATCTTGCAGTGCAACTTGCCTGTGAACTGAGCCAAAACTTCACCCCAAATTTTGTTATGTTCTTATAAGAGCTAGGATGATGGAACTCATTGTTTTGCTTTGGGTGAAAAGGCTGTTGACAGTGGGGGATGGAGGGCTCCAGCCTGTCTCCAGGGTGGATAAGTTCACCCTTGGGAATGGTATTTAAGAATGGTATTTCCCAATTTAGTGTTCCCACTGAAACACCCCAGACCATGTGCCGCACACTCACTTCCACCCCACCTTTTCCTGAGACAGGATGGTGAGGAGAACTGGGGCTATAAAGAGGCAAAGATGATGTGCTGAGACAAGAACAATTCACTGGAAACAGAAATAAGATAAGAAAGCAAGCAGTAACAACAACACAAATACCAGAGTGTACCAGACAGGCAAACCATCCACAGGTGTTTGCTCACCACATGCAATCTGGCATTACACTACTGCACAAACCAGAAAACCAGGGAAACATCACCACCCTGCCTTCCCCTGCCCTGGAGTGAGGTGATATGGAGCAATCCCAGGATCCTTTGGCTGCTGCAAAAGTTAACTCTGTCTTGTCTGGAATCAGGACACACACCAAGAGAGAAAACCTGTGCCCAGGCTCTTCATGGCCATGCAGCAGGCTGATGTAGCGGTTAAATAATGACATTTCCATGGCTTGATTTCTGCTCATAGTAAAGTTGTGAGGTGAATCTGGACTTAAAATTGAGCCACAGTGCATATCTCAAATACATTCAAGTTTTGAACTCTAAATAATTCCCAGCTTTAGGCATTAAATTTGTCATTTTCCTATTGATAATTCCAATACAAATGTATATATTTCCACTTTTGTCTGCTTTTTAAACCTGTCTCTTCATTTCACTATTGTATTTTATCTGGAGTCTATACAGTGCCTCTTCTGTGTTTTCCTGTTCTCTGTCTTTCAAGAGACATTCTGGCTTTTATTATGTTCACATAAAAGTCTTAGAAGTGTTTCCTCTCTGAAAATTACAAGTCATCAGGACAACAGTAATTGGTGTAAGTATATTATTATTTATTATGTTTATCTTGTATAGGAGTATAGCAGGTACTCTGAGTCTGGACTGTAGTACAGTGAAATCAATAGGAAATTATCCTTAATTAATTGGGCTTCTGTTCCTAAAGTAATTCAGTGCTTCCACTGAGAATTAACTCATCAGCTTCTCTTGCTAAGTAAACATCACAATAAATAATACAAACTGTTGCTTTCAGAATGTTTTGTTTTCCTGCATCTTAAAAGGGGCTTTTGTTTAAAGTTTAAAATTTTTATAGAGCTATGCCTCTGGGCATTTTAGACATTAGATGAATAAAAAATGATCTAGGGTTTTATTTAGAAAACCATTCCTGTGCATATATAGGCTTGTCATTTTGAAATGAAATTTTCATACAAACTTTCAGCCCAAGGGACCAAGTGGAATCTTCAGATTTAACAATTTATAAGTATTCTGCCACTCAAAGGATCTAAACAATATGTCCACACCAAACAATTCCCGTGCACTTTGAGTTTTTCATATTTACTGGGAGTTAGTACAGTGTGTCTTTACATCACTTTCTGCAATGTGCAATTAATCCAGCAAAACTAGGCAACTTCACAGACTGCTAAGAGCTACTAATTAATTCTAACTTCAAACACCCATAAAGACATACTCCATCTGACCACGATGAATCTTACAGCTAGGATTGCTCTTTGTCAGAGGAAAAACAACTTCCAAATTGTCGCATCTCTCCAACAACGTGGTTCCTTCCCAAATTGTCAGTGCTGTGCTCTTTTCAGGCTGCCAGGTAGGAGTAAATGAGCTGGCTCATGCATACAAACCCAGGCTGTTTCTCCCTTGCAGCCCATCCCTGGAAAGTCAGCGTGGTTGTGTAAGGATCTGGGCTCACACAGCATCCAAGATGAGGTTTACTCTCACCTCCCTCCTTCATCCCCTTCCTCCGGGTCCTGCTTTTTCATTTGTGACAGCGTGCTTACATTGTGTGGGATGCCAGCGGCGTGGGAGGCCCGGAGCGAAATCCCAGAGGTAACTTTGCACATCGGCTGCCACCCCATGAGCACCATCTAGCTGACTCCTTCCACAACAGCACGGCAGCCTGAGCAGGGAAACCCATGAAGCAAGTTTGCCATGCAAACATGGTTTGGTGGTGTGAGCTATGAAATACTGGCAAGCACACTGGGAGCCTGACACCCCTATGAACTGCTTGCCAAAAGCACGTCTGGTTCTTTCACGATGCAGTTGATGCCTCAGGTTTTAGCTTTTCTGTTTTTCAGATTATGTTCTGCTTTAGTGTGTAAGTCTAGGCTTCATGTTAGGGGTCAGTAAGCTCTTTTCACAGAGCAGATAGACAAAACCATTCCTTCTCTAGCTGGGGACCAAGGACAGCTGATTCAGATCTCAGGCCCAAGAGCATAAACAACGGTGGAATGAAGAGAGAAAACAAGGATGGGACCTCATGGGCTAAAGCTGTAATTGGACAATTAGCTCCAATATGCTAATGGACCAAAACTTAGAAAAGTGTGACACCTCATGACCTGTCATCCACTTTGTGGTCATTTTGGGTTGTACTGCCCAAGGTGGATCTATTGAGGCCTCTTTAAAAATCCCTACTTTAGCTCCGTCTAATCTCTGTTCTAGGTCAGCATTCACAAGGCATCACAGTGACGTGCTAAAAGTATCTTCTGCTCTGGGGTGTTGGCACAAAGCAGGTCTCACAGGTCTGAGAATCAGAGGTTCTCACCTTTTGTACTCCATAAATATCAAGGGAATTGCTCTGCATTTGTTTTCAGCTGATCAGTTCTCTGAAGGAGAAGCACTGAGCTGAAACCCAAACACCTTCCTTTGCCTGAATATGCTGTGTGATTCTTCACTGAGAAACAGGATTGAGAAACTATTTATATAGTTCTTCAAAAGCATTCTGCACAGATGACTTCATTGCTTCTTGCATAGTCATTTGAAAATGAAAAATTCTGTCATGAGCTAGAAACTAGTTCATGACTAGAACTAGGCTTTTATTCCCTTTTGAAGGAAAACAGTAGTTCTCTAGGTCATTCAGTCTTTTGTGGAGGGGCATGGTTTGTGGTTGGGCTTTTGTGTTGTTGCAGATTTTACCTTTCCAAACTTGATGTAAAAAGTCTTGCTGAAGAATTTCTTGGAATGATGACAGCCTGACATAACAGAGGCACTGCTTGTTGTGTCCTTGCACAGCTACACAGGGGGGTGATTTGCGTTGTGGAAATGGGGAGATCAGGGATCAGCTGCGCTGACCGTGAACTATGAAATCGTGTTTTCTCTGTGTCTTTCAGTATCTGTTCATTCTTTTCTTTATATCCATAGCCCATGGGTTCATCTTTTCTCAGGCAAAGAAAAAATTCCTGGCTTTCTTTACATGTGTTCCACTTGGCAGTATTCAGTGCAGAATGGTGTGGAGAGGAAAGAGGCTGAGTGGGAATTGGGGGAATGCTGCAAGGAGGTGTGAAAGGATTGTATTTGTTATTCAGCATATGAAGAGCAGCTTCCAGTCTGACTGCTGTTCATTTATATTTTAGAAAAATCCCGATCACATTATGCGGTTCCCTATGAAAATTCACATTTTAAATGAACAAAAATACATTGGGCAGTGTAGCAGACACCCAGTCGTGTGGACATTTGGTACATAAAATTAAAGAATCACTTATGTGTTCTACATTGATGGGCTCTGTGGACAGTGCAGCTTGAAAATGTTTTTGTTATTAAACCCAGGAGGAGATGGAAGCACCTGAAAAAGTACATAGTGTCAGCTCACACATCCTCAGGTGCACAAATGTCACTCTCTAAGCTGGTTGGAAGCTGAGAGTGAGGAGATAGTGATAGACTAAACCACTGGCAGTGACATTCAAATCTGTGGGGTGTTTTTAGGCTGCCTCAATGTTTTTGAAGGTTGATAAAATGTCTCAGAAAAATTGATAGGTTTTTGAATGATGGGACCAGCTTTTACCTGGTAGGGGAGCGTGGTTGTGCCTTTGATGGTGCAGTGAAAAGCTGTCTGTCCTGACAAGCCCTGCTCTGGGTGCAGCTGCTCCAGATCCTGATCTCTGCATGGTGCTGCTGGTGAATTTATGGCTTGCCCAGTGCCTGCAGTCAGCCTAAACCATTCCTCTATTCTCTGGCCTATCAAAATCAATTTGGTGAGCTGTGCTTCACTTGAGGGTTGCTTTAGTTCATGTAGTAGTGGCTGTCTGCCAGCTGGTTTGAAGTGATTTTGGCAATTGTCTCCTTGCTCTGGCCAGTGTCATTGAGGCTGTAAGAGCTGGGTGTGAGTCAGTAGGTTCATCCACTGTGCTAAACTCCAGCAGACTATTTAATTTAAATCAAGAAGAGTTTCTTCAGAGCTAAGTGGTATGAGTGCTGGCACCCCCAGCAAATACATGGAGCTTGTGTTACCTTCCTTATCCCAAAATATGTCAGCAAAGCAGGCTTCTTGGGAGCTGGCTAGCTCCTACCATCAAGAGCATGATTCTGCAACCTGCAGGAGAATTACTACAAGGTTGCCAAAGCAGGCTAGAAGAACTTATTTTTTTAAGTTAATAAATGATAATTTATAGATATATTCATTGTGGAATTGATGTCTTCTCTCTTTGAGAAAAATGAATGGTGTTTCTTCCTTCACCACTTTTTCTGAATGCCTGCTTTAAAAATGAATTCCTTCATTGCCAGCCATCCCTTAAGTTTTCTTTTAAACAGAGTTGTTGTAAGCATAAAAAAAATTGTGTGAAACCCTGCAGGTGATCCTCATATTGAAAGACTGATGTGATTTTTATATTCTGGAATTCATTCCCCTAACACCTCACCTGCAGTGTTGAATTTTTCCATGCAGGGGAAAAGAAGCAGCAGTCCTTTATAAATTGTTCTGCCTCCAGTGATCAAACTATAAGCTGCATACACCCAGGTATGGTGTACCTAAAAATGTAAATAAATACCTACATGCTTAAGATAACAGTTTCTCTGACTTCATTGTGGTATCTGGGAGTTAACACAGACATTGTTCCCAATTGCCCCTGTCCTTTCTTGATGTTCCATCCCCTATGAAGGAATCAAGTATAACTTGAGGGCTGGTGCAGGAAAATTGCATTTTTCTCCTTATTTACATGTTGTGTTCCCTGTCTGGCCTTTGGGAAGTCTAATAATTTCTGCTAACTCTCTTAAGAGAAATTAAAGATAGAGTGGTAAAGGTGTCTGTGTGACATGGAGAAATGTATTGATATTTTTAGGTAGACAAATACAAGGACTGGGGCATGTAAACTCTTTTCTCCTAGGAGGGAAGTCACTTGTGCACATTTCAGGAGCAAAGACTTGGTAGAATATGAAACCTCTGTGAATTTATTCCTTTCAACTGTATTCCATATTGTATTTTTGAGTACCTTCTTGTAAGATGGTGCATAATCTTTAATGAATACAAGACTAAAATTCTTATTTGGATTTATATTCTAAGTATTTGCATAAATTTACCTCCATAAAATTATTTTATTGGCAAATCAAAACACACACGCAGATGTACAAAGCTTAATTTTGTAAAGAAGGCATCATACTATGCTCTCAGTGAAGCTGACATAACTCTGTGGTAACATCAGTAGATTTACTTGAGATTTCAAGAGAGCTGCTTTTGGCCTAAAGATCCCAGAGTGAGAAGCATGTCATTAGTTATCTGCCCAGTGAGTGCAGGCTACCCAGAATATCTACAACTTGAGGAAAAATTTTGTGCCAATCAATTTTTAGTCTGCTTTAGCATCTGCATTTTTCATCCCTTGTTCATTCTTTTGTAAGTTAAATAAGATTTTTTTTTTTTTCTTTCCATGCACATCAGGGAGCTCAGACGCTTGCTTTTTTCAGATACAAATGCTTAGTGCTATTTTTACGTGGACAAAACAAAGCACCATGAATTTACTTTAGTAGGAGATTATCTGCAGACAGAGAAATGGTCTGTTCAGGGTCTCAGGGGCTCTGAAATATTAGACTAGATTTCAGTCCCAAGTTATCCTGCTATTTGCTTCTCTGATAAGAACATGTTGAGTGAAAGGGAGACCTTATAAATTGCTTCACAGTTTTAAGATTACTACAAAAATTCCCAGCTGATAAATAGTGTATTGTGACTGCCAGTCAACTGCAAAAGACTATGTACACATATCCCACATGGCCCTAACCTTAATATATGGTAAGTAACTACTTCCCCTTGTGCATGGCAGAGAGATTTCTGTTGTTCAAGCTGCAGAATACAGTCACCTGCCACAGACTGGAGCTAAGTTACCGACCACTCTTTAATCTTTTGCTAGCCCTGGCTGCCTAACATTATCTGACTTTCAATTTTTCTTCCAGCAACATAGGCTGGGACTTAGATTTTTAATTTATTTCAGGCACTGAAACAAATATACCAACGGGACACAAAATTTTAAATTTCAAATTATATGTATAGGCTAGAGGTAACATCGTAAAACTATTTTAAAAACTTCAAGATGAAATCCTCACAGAATTTTGTTACAATATATAGAGGCTACTACAAGCTAATGAAAACATGCTTTAAGTGACTACTAAAAATCCTAGGTGGAATAAGTATTATAGCCTCATGTTCTGAAATATAGAGTTGATACAGAACCATTATAAGCACAGTGCATTAGCACATCCAGGGCTAATGGTGACCTTTGCTTTAAACACTGCTTGCTGAATTTGAAATAACATTTCTGATGGGAAACAGATTGCTTTTTTCACAGGGAGGAAGGACACAGGCACAAGAAGGCAGGTCCCAACCTTTGCTGCTGTTTGTAGAAAAGGCAACAGATCCTGAGAGTTAAGCCAGGATCATACCTGGAGCAGTTGTTGGCTCATGATTTTGTGTGTCTTTCATCAATCAGGCATTCTAAAAGAAGTATAAGAGGAAAAAAAAAAAAGAAAAAATAATGACAATAGGAGAAAAGCACTATGCATAGACCAGGCACTGAACTTAGAGTTGATATCTTTGGCACATTTTGGATTCAGTATTGTCCTTCACAATCTTTGTATGTGAGTTTGAGCGTGTGTTTAGAGTTAGCCTCAAGCATTTCCTATTCTAAACACTGGGGCTCACACTGGAGAATGTTGTTACTAAAAGTGGCTTCTCAGTGTATTTCTTTTACCTTTTATTTTTTTTTTTTCATTTTAGTGCTTTTATGGTAGCTCTTCAGCTTGGGCACTTCCAAGAAAATGCAGCACAGTAAGAGCCCTGGGGTCAGCAGGGATCTCCTAGGAAGTCAGAGATCAGTGCCAAGACAAAGATGTCAAGGATCCTTTCTCTTGCAAAAGCCTGTCCCTGCCTGCTCCAACTTAAAACAAGGAGAAATTGTTGAGGGCCAGCACTCAGCACATCAGCTGCATTGTCTCAAAGTGAGCTTCTCTTACAGTGCCTCCAGCTGTCTCAGTCTGCAGGCTTCTCACTTCTTAGATCCACAGCACTTGCCTGGCATCAAAACTGAGTGGAAGACACTATCTTGTTTTTTGTTTGCATGGCCTGAGTCCTTCCCTGTTATTTAACCTGTGGCATCAACAGAATTCCATGGCAGGGGATATTTTGGAGGCTGTCAGAAGCCCAAAAGGGCCACAGAGGCTGAGATCTGAGAGCAGAGCAGCAAATGTTGTGCTGGAATTAGGCTGGTTTCTTGAGAAATAATAATATCTTGGTCACAATTAGCATCCTGTACACCTTTGGTTTGAAAAATAAAAGAAGCTGGAGGGGGAAGGAAGAAAAAGAAGGACCATTTCACTGCTACACTTAAGCTGTGGTATGATGGCTCAGCTTTCAATCTGTCCTGTGATAATAACTTCTGAAATGGAGAAAAACACTGTAAAAATGATTGGACAAAGTGTGTGTATCGCTTGTTACACAAAGGGCTATTATTTCTCACTGCATGTGTACTTACCATTAGAAAAGTTTTAAGGATAATATTAAAAAAAAACCCAGATGACAGCTGCCAAAGGCATTTTAAGATTAACTGGCATAATTGTACTTCCAGATGGAGGCAAGTTCAGAAACAGCTTGATATTCACTGAGCTTAGGGAAGTGGAGGTGATGTTTCCAGACCCTGGAAGAGTCATTTACTTCTTCCTTCAGTAAGTGTACCTCTAATCCTTCCCCTCTCACCAGTTTATTGCTGCAGCAGTGGTACTGGCCTGGCATCTGGAGGGAGCTGTTTGTCTGGTTTGGGAAGATAAGGTTTCATTGTGGAGGATGCTGAGCAGGGCAGGGAAATTGAGGCAAGGCAGTGGGGCAGCAGGTACAAATGCAGTGAGGTGAGCACTAGCACTTGCTTCTTAAATGAACCCTTGTGTTTTCAAGCTGATTAAAAGCTGAGCTGTCTTCTTTATTGAGATGAGGAGCAGGGCAGACTGGGACTCCACTGAAGATGATAAGGAGCCGTACCTTTTTGGATAGCCAGGAGTTTAGATATGATTATTCTGCTGGGAGAAGCTTTTCTGGTAATTGTGGGGTGGTGAAATCCTATTCTCAAAAATCCCCTCTGTGTTGCCTGTTTATCCTTTCAGATAAAAGGCTCTTCTTCATTTCCAAAGAAAGCCCCTGTGCCCTCTTGACATACAATTATACTGATTGCTTGCAAGTAGCCTGTTTTTAAGGACAGAGCCTTTGATCAACTCTGTATGAGCAACCCAAAGATTATATTAATTCCTGGCCACTTAGCATCAGATATTTAAGCAATTTTTACGATGAAGCAGTGCTGGTGCCTCTGTGTCATTCTTGCACTTATTTTGCCCTGCTTTTTGCCTTCAAGGAGGGCAGTGCTGGCTGCTCTCTTGCAGTTGCTCACCAGCATCCTGCATCAGGTGCCAGGGGTGAACATAGGCAGGCACAAGGAGCGGTGGGATTTACCTCCCCAGTTATGGTAAACATAGCCCCTATTGAGATCAGTATTTCTTCTGCAGTGATAAGATCTCAAAGAAGCATTATTTGTGGATCTCCTGCTGCATTCTTAAAAGTTATATCAGTGCCCCAGTTCCCTGAAAATATAATTAGTTAGGATCTGAAGGGATCTGCACTCACCTTCTGGAATAAGAGAAATATATGCAGAATATACATTCATGCACATGGCTTCTAAATGGTTTATGTTTTTCATCAGTGTGTTGTGGAAACTGCTCTGCTGACAAGACTTCCTGCTCTGCTCTCTGTACCTCATTGACAAAAGGGAGCTTGTCTTTGGATGTTCTCAAAATGTTAGAGAAGAAAAATATAAGGATCTCATTAACCTCCAATAATTAATGATCAAAAATAGAGGATTTTTTTTTTTTTAGTAACATAGTATTGGAAAATAATACACATTTCAAGAAACCAAGCCAGCTGTAATTCTTTCTTTTAAGTATTAGTTTTGTTTTTGAAGTGTTACAACCGGTTATATAGCATTAAGCAATGCTAAAAACAAGCAGCTTGAACACAATGGAAGTCTTGGAGCTTCCTGTAGTCATTATAGATATTAGGCTATAGAAGCACAATGGCAAGCTCTAAAGTGGTATATATTTATAAATCTATAAAGTTTTAAATTGTTATTTTAGACTTCACACAGACACCAAGAAATGCAGTCAAGTTTTGTTGTAATACTTAAGTTCCTTAAATAGTATAACAGAAACAAAACCTACAGTATAATTTTGAGTTGATATTCAGATCTTTCACTAAGGCAAATGCATTTGACTTTGAGTTGTATGGTTGGGTGTTTTTTGTAGACTTGCAAGGTTTTTTATGAAAAAAACAGATGTCCTTAAAATACAAAAATTTGGTGCAAGGTGGACTCCAGCATCACTTCTGTCTGCTGTGAATTCTGCCTCTCTTAAGGATCCTTAGTGTGCTTCTATAACAAACTTATTGGGGGATGTGGTCATCTGAAGGATACTGCATAAAACATTAGCAACAATAGGAATTGTCAATTGCACTGATCTTGTCCTATATTCTGATTTTGATTTTGTGATGAAGATGCACATATTTATAGCTATGTTGTGGATATATTTAATCACAAATTACAATGTTTTCAAAGATTAAAGTGATTTCTAAATATTTTCTAAAGTACCTTTGAAAAAAGGCATCAATGAACTTTATGAATAGTGAAAAACTGAATCTATAATGTATTTCTAAAAATTACAATACCATTATGGTATTAGTGTCTTTTGACAAAGCATAAGAGAAATCTGAATATTATTTTAATATAATTTTATTCTTCAATTAAAATATTCATGATCACCTTTCATTATTTCAACTCCCTGATCATTACAAAAAAAAATGTCAATTATTTCAATTCTCTTATTCAGATTATGCACAAGAAGGAAAAATTATTGAATCTTGCAGTGTACTTAATGGCCACAGACAATTTTCATAGGAGTGTAGTCCCAGACAGGGTTTTAAATTTGGCTTCAGTCTTCTAATTAAAATGGGTAGACTTTCCTACACAACAAAATTACAAGGGCCAGAATCCTTGTGTATGGCTTATCCTCAAAATGAGAATTTTTGTGACCATGTTCCACATTTTATAGGGTGTTCATTTATTCCATTATATTACAACCTTCACAGATCTACATCTCATCTTTATGAAGTTTTATGAACTGCATCATATGCATGACCCTAGATTTCATTCCCTCATTCTCACTGTGTTTAGAGAAAGGCTAGAAAATGCTGTTCATACAGAGAGCTGGTGGGACTGTTAAAGCTCTTTTTGGACTGCTGATATTCACAGAGCTTGCTCCTTGCCAATGACTTCTGCTGTCTGCTGCTGTGTCCATTGCTCACTCATTTTCAGTTTTTATGCTTTCCAGCTCTCTTCTACCCAACCCATCTTTCTACCTCTAAGATTATTCTTTTTCTTTGCCTTTGGAGGACTTTTTGCTGCCACCGTCCTGGCCTTTCTACCCTCCAAAGCCCCACTCTACTGATCTGGATCTCCCCACCTGTTTCTCTTCATTTTGCTCCTGTGCTTTCTCTTTCCTCTGCAGGGAAGCAGAACAGCTCCCTGTGTATCCATAACACACCTCAGACACCACCAGGAGCTGAGCCTGTGCTGATAATGCCACAACAGGGTTGATGCTGTGTGCACTCATGTCCCCAGCAAGCTGGCTGAGGTGCTCTGAGGAGGAGAAAGCTTTCAGAGAGGTGTCTGCAGGTTTTGTCTTCTGCTACTGCCTCTCATCTGGAAACATTAAGCTACACAGAATAGCAAAGAGGCAAAGAGTAACTGGTTTGAGTATTTGGCTCACTTATGGTATAGGATTCCCTAGGAAGCTGCCCTCAGGGACAAGATTTTTTAGGGATGCTTTTCATAGGGTGCAAAATCTCTTGATCCCCAGGTGTAAGGAATCAGGAAAAGAAGGCCAGAGACCTGCTGGGTTGGTACTAAAGGGCAGGATGGAAATGCACAGGCAGTGGAAGCAGGGACAGGTGATCTGGGAAGAGTCCAGAGACACTGTCCAGTTGTGTAGGCATAGGGGCAGGAAGGCCAGGGCATGGATGGAGCTGAACTTGGCAAGGCATGCAAGGAATGTCAAAGAAGGATTCGACAGGAATGTCTTCCAGAAAAAGAGAGTGTCAAAAAGAGCAGCTTCCCACCTCCCCCAAAATGAGCAGCACAGGTAACAAGATATGAGTAGAAGACTCAGGTAGCCAAATATATTTTGCTCAGACCACCTCTCTTCCTGGGGTAGAAGGTAGGGGCAGAGCAGGGGAAGGGAGAGATGTGTCCCAGCCTGGGACTTGGGATACCAGGAATCTCAGCATCCAGAAGATAACTGGTGTAGGGCTTGAGTGGCTTTTGCTTTTTCATAGAGACAGAGAGTAGAAGCCTGGGCATGAGAGATGGAATTACTGATCCAGGATGTGGAAAGCTTTTAGCAGCTGGGACCATCCTTGAATAAACTGTGCCACATGCATCCGTTTCTCCTAAAAGCCCTTCTCCTAGAACAGGGTGCTTTCTCCTAGGAAAGACCTTTCCTGGGGAACAGGCACCAGTAAGTGTTTGAGAGGGAGCAAAACTTCACATAGCACAGGGAAACATATGTACAACAAATCTTTTCTTGTTTAACTTCGTTTAATTTGTTTAATTGAGGAAAGGACAGGAATGATTTATCTTCATAACTCCTAAAACATGCATTCCAGCACTCAAGATGGAATATGCCACATGAGGAAGCAACATCCCCAACCAAGTCTATGGAACCTGATGAGGCCTGAGGGAATTGGCTGATGTAGGGTCCAAGCCACTCTCCATGATATTGGAAAAGTCATGGCAGTCAGGTGAAGTCCCTGGTTACTGGGCAAAGGGAAACATTGCACCCATTTTCAGTAAAGGGCAGAAAGGAGGACCCTGGCAGGCACTGACCTGTCAGCCTCACCTCTGTGCCTGGGAAGATCATGGAACAGCTCCTCCTGGAAACTGTGCTGAGGCTCTTAGAGGACAGGGAGGTGACTGGGACAGCCAGCACGGCTTCACCAAGGACAAGTCCTGCCTCACCAGCCTCACTGGGGAAAGGAAGGGCTATGGATGTCATTTATGTGGACTCTGGTAAGGCCTTGACAGATTCCCCTTTAACATCCTTTTCTCTAAACTGGAGAGAAGTGGATTTGATGCAGGGATGAAGAATTGGTTGGATAGTTCCATCCAGAAGATAGCAGTCAATGGCTCAATGTCCAGCCAATGATCAGTGGAAGGTGGTGTCCCTCAGGGGTTCACATTGGGACCAGGACTGTTTAGTGTCTTTATCAATGACATAGACAGTGGATTTCAGTGCACTCCATGGCTGTCAAATGTCCTTTCCAACCCAAAGTATTCTATGATTCTAAGACTGGTACTGTCTGCTTTAGGCACCGTTGGACAATGGACCCAGATCAGAAGAACACATCATACACCCTGCAAACTACTGTGCAAAAATTCAGCGTTTACAATTTCCTTTCCTGAGAAGAGAGAGTTTACCAGCTAAAGCTGTGCTAAATTATGGAAGAGAAAATCAAGTGCTATAATTGTGGGTGTTTATCACAGTTACAGTTTTTTTCTATTCATAGAAATTTGATTTGAACAGGGTAAATCTGTGCCCACAATACAAATGAGATCATCTTCAAACAAAGTAAATGAAAGAGGCACTTTTTATGGCTTTGTTTTATAACTGCTCTGCTTGAGGAGTTAATCTTTCATTTTTTTCTCTATACCTTCACATTAAATCAAACACAAAAAACTCTTCAATTAAAACAGGGGTTTTGGGTTTTTTCAATAGGAAAACATGATAGAAAAACTTGAATGACCACTGATCATGGTAACTGATTTGTGGAACAGGTAGGAAAAACATTGGAGGATGGTGTAATTCCAGCTAATGTCTGTGATGGCATTCTGTCATTGATACAATGAGAAGTCCCTGCAGTTTAACTTTTGTTGTGTAAGTACAACAAAAGTACTTCTCAGAAAGCCCAAACACCTTTACGCCACTTGAATAACATCCCTGTTAAAGAGCTGGACCTCTCCATCTGTCTGTTTCCCAGTGAGGGACGCTCTTAAATGGGAGAGAGCTGATGTACAAACCCCTGTTTAGCCTCTTGTGTACTGACTGGTGGATGGATAACCAGTCTGTCAAAACCATGCATACCAGGGAGAGAACTGGGCTAAAATGTGATGTGCATAAGCTATATTCCACTGAAAGATGAGACAAGGATCTGTTAGCTTCCTCTGGGGATGGGAATTTTGTAATTAGAGCTATTGAGATACCAGAACCCTTGCTGTCTTCCCCAGGTCCTGGTGGCAGCTAGACAGCAGCTTGGTAGGAAAAGGCAGCTGGAAAAAGCTAGTGGGAGGCATTTAGAGTCACTTCTCCATTTCACCAAGCCCTTTACTCTTTCCCCTTTTCTTCTACTCAGAATGTAAGTAACTTAATCTGTAAACATTTATGCAAGCTCAGTCTTCTGGGATGGGAAAGAGTTCCCAGCTGGATAGAAACTTGCTAAGCTTTCAGGAGGACGGCAGTGTGTGCTCAGTTTATAAACAAAACCAGTTTTATCTCTTTAGGGTAAATGGACACAAGCAAGAGACTCTTGCAAAAGTCTTTTTGTTGTGTGGTTGCTTGAACCCAAAACATTGTTGCTGAACTGCCTCTGGTTTATTTGTCTGCCCCCCAAACTGGATCTCACTAGCCACATCAGACTTTCTACCTGGAGGAAGTATAGAGGTTTCATCATGATGCCCCAAACACTGGGGATGCTGGGAACCACCAGGAAACTTGGTGACCATCACAAAGAAGGCAGCAGCAGGGCCCTGGGAAAGCTGCGTGTTCAGTCAGGCCCTTGAATACCCTCCTGAGAACCAGCATGTGCAAAAACTCTTTGGAAAAACCCAGCAGCACAATTCTCATTTTAAGACGATTACACAGAAGAGCAGGAGGTGATAATATCTGGGTGACAGATGAAAAAGCAATAAAAGTTTCATGGGACCAGAGAAAGCTGAAAACAGAGCATGCCTCTAACCCCTGGGCACTCCTATTCACAATTGCAAATGGGAGTTGGCAGCCCTTGATTTTCTGAAGCTTGATCTCTCCCCTGTTTATGTATTTATGCTGGTGGAGAAATTAGGCTCCATTATCACCTGGATGTGCCACTGTTTTGCTGTAGTCTGTAAAACTGGCTACAGTGTACATGAGGACAGCTTTACCTACTGGGTTTCAGTTCTCTGAAATTAGAAGGTTGCTGGCTTCCTTCCTTTCAGTCCACCACAAGAAATTTTGCAGTGGTAGGTGCCTTAGGTTGAGGAGAGCAGTGATGGCAAGAGTGCACATCTGCCTCCTCTCTGCCCTCTCCCACCCAAGGAGCTGCTGTCTGCTCTGCTTGTGCTGATTCTTGTTGGCAGGACTTTAACCCAAGGTGACCTCTGCTGTCTGAGGGAAACTCCAGTGTTGCTTTTGTCTGTTTGTTTTTCACAGAGGGTAAACATCTAAAGTGTACCATTATATGATTTTGGAAATCACTTGTATGCTTGGTTGTGAGTTAGTCATACTTTCTTGTTCTCACAATTATAGTGATACAACGTCTTGTTTAAGAATGTTAGAGGTGGAACTGATGAGAAGAAACTGTATTTTAGAATGAAGACAACTGGCTGCTTGGTCTCGTAGGATGGGAGCTGAGAACACTCTTCTCTTTCAGTAAAAAAAAAAAAAATAAAAGGCTTTTCATACAAATAAGGAAACTTATTCGGTTTTCTTTTCTGCAGAATATCCCTCCCTGGCTGACCCATGCTGCTATGCTTTTGTTATAAATCATAGCCAGAGTGGGAATATCAAACTGTGATATACAGCTCTATTCAAATCACACTCACTTTTCTACTGCTGAGGAGCTTGCTTGTTAGGGAGACATGTGAGTTATAAATAGGACAACATATAACAAGGTTTGTTGCAAAGATTTGCCAGAAAATATTTTTGCTGTGGGGAGAGAATCTTTTAAAAGAATCTTGTGATTTTTCTACATTCCTTCTGCAGTTTCCAGACCTGAGTATGCAAAGACTCAACTAGGGCAGTAGGAACCAACTTCCCTGGACTTGCTGCTTCTTTGCCCTGCTTTGCCATTGACCTTAATGCAGCATTTCAGTTTGCTCACCTGCAGAAGGAGTTTGTCTCAACCTAGGTTATAACTTGAGGCTCTGTTCAAAGCCAGCATGAGACAGCATTACCACACAGGTAATGGAAGACAAGGACAGCGACAGGACAAGGGCTATCTCCACCAGCATAAAGCATCTTTGAAGGCATTTGCTTCATTGTTCCAGAAGCAGAGGAGAAACTTGTGGCTTGAAGTTAAATTCTTTAACCAATCTTCTCTTTCTCCAGATATCCTGTGTAATAATCTTGGAGGTTGAAATTTGTCCATTTGATAATCCCCCTGTTCTCTGTGTGACTGGCACCACAGTCTGAGCCACAGAGAAGGAAGGAGGGGAGGGAAAGATGGTCTTAGTGCCTGATTAAGGGTGAATGAAGCAATGGTACAGTTGTCACCTGGGACAGTTTAGCTGTCACAGACAACTGTGGCACAAACCAGCCTCTCTGTAAACACAGTCCACCTTAAGGTTTGTGGCAATCACACTGCACAAGAACAGTAAAATTAGCTTTATAAACAGGTTTATTTGATGATGGACAGTGAAAGGACATGGTAATGATATTGCCACTGGTTTGCTGAGTGATCTTGAACTTGATACTTTATTTCTCTGGGGTAGTTTCCCCCTCACTCTGTATTTTGTGAATCTTGACAGGAAGGATAACCTCTTGCTCTGTGTTGGCATTGTGTCAGTCTTAACTGCTGTCTTACCTGTGGTCTCCCAGTGCTGCTATAGTCTCCTAATTCCTCATCTTCATAGCAATCCTGCTACTGTTGAATGCAAAACTGTATCATTCTATTACTACTAATCATTGACAACATTGTTTTTCTGAGTTTTTGAAAATTTTCGTGTGAAGTAGTAAATAGGAGAAGGGAGCTACTGAAAGTTCTCTAGATCATCTGGAGATGTGAAGGAAGTAAACATAAATCATGGAACAATAAAATCTTAATTTTTAATGCTTTTCCTTTTCCTGCTTTAGTGATGGATTTTATTCCTTCTCCTTAAAGTTCTAGTGGCAGTCAGCTATTACACACAGCCTCCATTAGGAGAACATACTTTGTTGCTATAGCAATTCTTCTCACAGATATTTTATTGCACTTAGATACTGCTGGGGGAAAAAAAAAAGCAAAAAGGTAAAAAGGCAAAACCAAGGCACAACAACAACAACAAAAAAAAAGCATTGCTGAAATGGTCAGCCTACCTGATCTCTTATTTCTGAGCAACTTTTGACTGTATCTCAGAGCAATCTATACTCTGGTAAACACTTTGTGTGAGGCACTATCTGGGAAGGTTTATCGTTGCTTTATAAGTGGCATACGGCACACAGCAGGACACACTGCAGCACGGCGTCTGACATAGCAGCTATAGATTACTGGGAAGATAAATTCATCCTTTTTGATCTGAGCATTCCACCAGCTCCAATTTGAAGTCTTGATATCACCCTGTCAACCAAAGGGGATGTTTTTAAGTAAGGGAAGAGTTATCAAAGGTTTACTCAAAGTTCCTTTTAGAATGGCTTCTCCAGGACATAGACATATATTTACTGTGGGTGAATGTAGGGCTCATCAAAATTGCTGGACTAAAATCCCTGTAAACATAAGGCCCCTGTTCAGCACCAGATACTGAACAGCAGCTTCAAGTTTTATCTCTCCTGTCAAAACCAGATGCCTAACTGTTCAACTAATGAGGTAAAAAAGGTCATTAACTCTGTCTCCTGCTGGCTGCAGAAGGCTGAGCTCTCCCACCCAGAATGGTAGGAGATCCACCCATCCTCCTCCTGGGAATAGCCATTTATTTGGAGCCAGAGCTGCCTGCACTCCCTTGGTCATGTAATCCAGACTGGGAGCCAGGGAGAGGCTCCATGACAGGAAAATGGAGAGCAGCTAAGGACAGCATTCTTCTTCCATCCCCCTGGCTCTGATCATCATTCCAATGGGTAAGGCTCTGCCTAGAGACAGTTGTGGCCAGAGTGTTGGGGCATGTGGCCAGCGCATTCCCACTGCCAAAGGAAGGACAGAATACAAGGAGAGTGGAGGTGAGAGATACTGCTCCCCTTCCCTCAGCTGCCTGGGTGGGCAAAGGAAATAGGATGGGAGAGAGCAGGAGAGATGACTCCACATGTGGAGCACTGTCCTCACCAGGGCCTTGAGATTCCTGCCTCCAGATAGCAGCAGTCAGAACACCAAAAAGAGGTGTCTGCACCAGTGTGCAGCAGCTCCTGGTTTTCTCCTTGTTTCCCGCGTCCTTGTGTTACTCTGACATTTGAGTGGGACTGGGCGTGGGCTGCTCCTTCTACTCCCCTGCATTGCTGCTGGGAAACACTTCCGTCAGAATGGACAGAACAGCAAGCACAGCTCTCACCAACACCAGCACAGCCTCTTGCCTCCTTCTCTTCACCTGTATCACAGCTCATCAAGGAGGCAAAAACGAAAAAGGAGCTATTTCACAGTCCAGTGGCTGTGAGACTGTGGCTGCTGCCAGAGGGCAAGGTGGGAGGGTGTGAGGGGGAGGGCAGCATGCCAGGCCAAGTCTGAAAGGCAGGGAGGAAAGGCCAGTGCTGCCCATACCTCGCACTGTGCTCTCCCTGCACGCAGCTCTGCCTGGCCAGGGACCTGCTCTGCATCCCCAAGCAGAATCCAGGTGCAGGATAATGTGTTTGGAGGAAATCAGGAGCAAAAAAGTGCTGGGATTGCACAACAGCACTGTGGAGGGTATTGCAGAGGAGCTCTGCAGGCTTTCAAATGGAGGCCTTGGTGCTGGCACAGCCACATCTATGCTGGCCATCAGTGTGGTTTTGGAAACCAGCTAGGATTACTGATTGATTCGTTGCACAAGGAGCAACTCAGAAGCATTCAACAGCAAACCAAAAGTTAAGACAAGGCTTGAAGCTTGTCTAGATCAGAGTCATGCATTGGCATGTGGCCAGTTCTCTTCACACAGGTCCATTAAACAGAAGTGTTTGAATTTCACCTTCCAGTTTCAGCCTGGGGTTTTAATTGTCTTCATTTTGTCAGTGTACATGTATTTATACAAGAAGAATTTGTGAATAGTCTTAATTTGGTTTTCTTGCTGTTTATAGCACGGATAGGTGTAGGCTGCATCATTACCACAACAAAGCCCTTATTAATAAGGTGATTACAATTTTGGCAAATACTTGCAGGGTGGAATTTTACATGCTTGGACTCAGTCCACAGGCAGAGCTTTGGAAGCTAGAAGTAAAATGATCTTGGAATTTTATGTGCTTCGATGACAGATATCCACCCAAAAGACAGCATGTTGTTGTTTATTCTTGAAGTAACATGAGAATGGGTGAGCTGAGTCACTTAAACTGTCTTGTTTCATAAACCTTATAAAGATTTACAAATAGAACTAAAAGTGGTGCAATTTTGAAATAAACTGCTTACCATGCTAAAACAATATATCTCTTCCCAGATTTTTCTCTCACACATACACAGGAGAGTGAGAGTGACTTAATGGCTTAAAATAGCTGGCTTTGGTGATGTGATGTCCTATTAATTTACTTGAAATTGTGAAAATTACTGGTGGCACCTAACTAGCACCCGTACACCTCCTTAGGGGACTATTTTCTGAAGAAAACAAGTGTCCATGCTGTTGGGTTCCCTGTTGTGGGATCTCTTCTTTGCCAGCAGGCTTGTCTGGCACTTGCCATTCAAGATGCTGGGTGTTAAAGCCTTGAGGTGAGGGGTTTCTAACAAAGCTGCAGCTTGTTCAATCTTTTCCAGCTGGTAAAAGAGTGGAACTCCTGCTACTTTTTGTTATTCATAAGGGTGGATTACAGTCTCCCATTGAACAAACCCTACTGGGAGCTTGGAAGGCTCCAGCCAAATTGTGCTTCTTGCTCACCAGCACGTGGTTGAAGGGAAGAACAAGTGACCATGGTCCCAGAGCAGAGGTCTGCTCCCACCTCCCACCCTGGCTGGCTTCCTCAAACATTTCTTCTTGCCTAGGATCATGCATCTTGAGTTTTATCCACTTCCTCACACAAAGTAAATAGAATTACTCCTGCTTTACAGAGAGTGACTGCAGCTTGCTCAGGGCCCCCTTGACAAGAGAAAAGGGAGATTGTGAAGGTCTCGGGCTGAGCTTTCAGCCTGCATTCAGGTTATTTGATTTCAGCATTAGTGCTGGCTTTTTACTGCACTCTGCAAAGAATTTCAGCTGTATTTATTTTCTTTTCAGGTAAATTCCAACTGAAATATGTAGGGAAAGTTAACCTCCCACCAAGATTTTAGATGGCAGCCATACTAAATAACAATACTGCCTGCCAGGAAAGGATGTCTACTGTAATCTGCTAGGTAAGGATTGTGAGAGCTACATTTCTTTAAGCAGCTGGAAAGAATGGACTTTTAAATTTTATTTTTTTCATTTATGAATTTATTTACATACCTTCTTAGAATTGCCAGGAACTTTATTGTCATGAATTGCCATGGGGAATTTCATCAACAAAACCTCAAACAAACAAGTATTTGTGATACTAAACCAAAAGCTGTGCAGTTTTAATTTCATACATTTGTTGTCCAGCAGGGACATACTAATTAGTGAATACCAATGACTGCCCACCTCCAGCTGTGCTACCATCTATGGTGTTAAAGTTCTCTGGACACACACCTTGCTCACCTATGGTCAGTTCCTAACTGGGATTCTTCACTGCTACACTCAGAGCAAGGAACCTCTCCAATGAACCCCATTGTCTCCAGGTCTTTCCAGTCTGATTCTGTGACAAGTGACAGGATTTTTTAACAGTCAGGGATGTTATCCCACATGCAACTCTTCTGGCTTTGTGCACACCAAGAGAATGCACCATCCTAGGAAACTTCCTGCTTCCATTCCTTCCTTGTAGGAGGGAATTAAACGAGGTCCATTTGTATGAAAAACACAACAAAGGTAAAATCAACCATTAGCTGGTTAAAGGGGAAAAAAGTTCAAGGGAGTAACATAAATTGCAACACTAATAGAAAGCTCCTTAATAAATGACATGCCACAACTGCAAAACAGCAAGTGCCCAGCTGCCAATGGTTTTCATGCTAGATAATGTAGAGTTGATAAACTGATCTTAATGCCTAAGTAATTAACAGTCAATTATTTTAATATGACGACTAAAGCTGAGCAATGACTACTGCTGCAGCACTAACAGCTGAGCAGCTGTATCATTATCTGTGTCTTTGTCTGTGTAATCTTTTTAGTGGGAAATGTCTTTAGTTTTAGTTTGCTGAAATAGCTCTGAAGGGGCAAAGGAGTCAGCAGACATAAAATATCCACAAGATTACGGAACATGTGCTTCCATTTATCCATGGTGGGGCAGGAAGAACGATACCCTCAATTGCTCCAGGTAAGTTATGTGCTGCAGTTTTTCATGATCTGTTCCAGAAACAACAACTGTATCTCTGTCCAAACCCTAGAATATCCCTTTGTAGGAAAAGCAAGAAGAAATAACAAGGAGTGTTTCAAATTACGGCATAGAGCAGCCTGATGTAACGGGTATATGGAGAGTGCTTTGAATGGTGCTTGCATGATATGAGGCTGTGTTTACATCTGAGTACTGTCCCACCAATAAGCTCTGTCTCTGTTCAGAAAACACAATTTTAGTTGATTATTTAGAAGGTAGCTCCTAAACTTTTCTGGTTTTAAATTCTTGTGAAGTAAAGGCGAGTGAAAGGTATAGTTTCAAGTTTTGAAAGGATATATTAATTTAATATGTTCTGCACTCAAATAATTTCTGTTAAACTTTCAGGAGCATCAACATGCAGAAATTCAGGGAATATCATTCACTAACACACAATGATGTAGTTGCTCTGGGCCACCATTTATGCTGCTGAGTTGTTATCTATGGCATTATGAACCATCAGTTTCCATCAGAACATAAATACCTGGTGTTGCAGCAACAAAGGAGCCAAATGGATTATGTTTCTCTGTTCCAATATTTTTCTTGTTTTCTGGGGATTTGGAGTACAGTTTGTCTTGGTTTAATTTTTATGAGAGCTATGGGGCTTTTGTCTCACTTGGCACAGTGAGGTATAGTAAGATTTCATTTATGATTGTATGCCCTATGTTTTTAGAGAAAATATGGCAGAAATAAAAAAACTATTTTATGATGGACTCCCTTTCCGCATGTGCAGCACATAAACTGAGATTCCCTCAACACCAAGCTCAGAGGCTAGGCTCAAACCCTGTTTATTCTCTGGGGGCTGCAAAAACTGATGGTTAGAAAATCTGTGATTTGACCTCCTCAGGGCCATGAATTACTTACCTGTGTATTCATGAGTTTGCATGGCATAAATATAGTCATGGGAGCTGTCCAGTTTTCCATATTTATCAAAAAGAAGACAGTGGGATTTGGATGAGGCTCCACTTAGCTGTAGTAGCTGGGTAGGTCCAGCCCAGGAGACTTTTAGAGTCACTAATGCAGGACTGAAGGAACTTTGTATCTCCATCCCCTGGTGTTTATCTGGGACAGATGCATGACCCCTCATTTCTTAAACCAAAATCTTCTTCCATTCTTCCATACTTTTCCAGTGATAGTCATATGTCCAGACATTGTAACCTGCTGTAGCTCTTGGACTAAAGAATACAATAATGATGGAAGCAAAAGAGGCTCATCTTCCCTTTTTAATCCATAGAATTGAGATGGATATAAAATATATTATGAATTGACTCTCATATCTGCTGTGATCTTGTCTCTCATAGTAAACTTCTGAGAATTACTTGTTCTAAATGTGCTCCTTCATTGCTTCATTGTATAAATACATCTTCAAATATAGGTGATAAAAACTAGAAGCAATACTAGAGTTATTGAGATTCCTGAAGGCAGAAATAGCAGGCAGAGAGAGAAGTGAGAAAGAAAATTGAGAAATGTTGGATTGATGCCTGTGAACATTTAGCTGATCTGTAGCTGGGCCATGTATTGGAAAATACGTGTTTTGAGCAATAAGTATTCTACTTCAGGGGATGAAATGAAACTTTTGCTCTGAAACTAATGCATGGAATGTTTTCTTATATCAAATCCCACTTAGTATGTAATTTAAAAAAAAATAGATCTGTTTGCAGTGGTTTTCCTAGGGTCTTCCTGTGATTGCCCTTCATTGCTACCACCAGTGGAGAATCATTATTGTGTCTCTGCTGGCCCTTTCATTGGAGATTACAGGCATTCCTGCAATAGTCACCTGTTTTCTCATCCAGGACAAGAGGCAGAATGTGGACTTTGAGACATCAAAAGCTTCATTTCAGTGGGCAGCTCCCAGTCTCTGTGATTGTGATCAGTGCTTATGAATAGCAGGGCCAAGCTGTCTGGGATGTGACACCAAAGAGCTGAGGCAACAGAAATGAAAAGCAATACTGGAAATCTGTGCCTAATTAATTTTTATGAAAGCAAAGCTCATTGTAGAGGTATGACATAGTCTGCATACTCCTGATAATATTTTTGAACGTGACCTACATTTTCTGTTACATTCCTGTACCTAGTACTTCCTCTTTGTTTTGTGTTATGAATGCGTGCCTGGGAAAATGTTCCTTATCTTTGCAATTCCTAGAGCAGCACAATATGTAAAGAGACAGAAACTGGCTTTAAAAAAGCTGAACTCACAGTAAGTCAGCGAGAAATAAATCCTGTCTGGAGCTGCTGTCTCACAGGCTTTTTGTCCCATTTGCAATTCGCATGTCATTTCTGTGAAAGGACATCCTGCAACAGAGGATGGCTCTGACAGGTCTTCTGTCTTGGTAATATTTCTCTTGATGCCTTGCATGATCAACTGGAAACCATATCCAATATTCATTGCTGAGATGGGCCCTTGCTGAGCTTATTGAGAACTGCAGTAACTTGAGGGGGAGCTCACTAGGATCACTTAGCCACTTGCTGGTTTGCTGTTTGGGTGTTTTTAAGCTTAAAAGCAAAACAAAAGAAGCAGGAATCCTGATGACAAATGTTTCCCTGGAATCAGCAAGTTTTCCAGTGTGATAAGCTTAATTAAAACTAACAGAATATATTAGTTTTGTTGTAGCCTTTTTCTCTAATGCGTTACCCTTGCAACCTACCTCAAACAGAGCCATGTGGTGCATTTTGGAGTCAAATTTGAGCTGGCCTGCAGGCAGTGGTGCATGTCTATCAAATGGGTGTTTGACACACTGCTGCAAGCTAAAGAGAGAACAGCCATTGCCTCCTGTTGCTGCCCCTGTATGGGCTAATCCATCTTCTAGGAGCAGTGTGATAATGTCTCTGCATGGGCTCAGCAGAAACCTGCAGGTGCTATCAGACCTCCCCAGCCTGCCCAGGCCAGTGAAGGGCTCCAAACTTCCCTTGTCCACCACTGTGATCTCCAGGAAGGAGCTGCTTTGGTCTCCAGGAGGCATGGGCTATTTCCCCTGTTAACAAGTGCTCTGTGTAATGCTGGCTCTGTGTTGTTCACACCTCTGAGCGCTTTGCTCAGCAAATGACAGAGTTCTGGGTGCTTCCTGCTGGCAGCCAGGACTTGCTACCATGGATGGGCTATTTTGTAAGCAGTGCGCCCAAATTCTTTTCATCCAGGGCTGCTGCACAGATTTTGAACTGAATGTGCTCACTCTCATCTTCTGAGAGGCACACGGTGTATGACTGGATTGAGACCAACAACATGCCCATTATGATGAGGTATCTACTCCATTTCACAAGGAAGCCAATTAAAACATAAAGTATTTACAGCTTCCACCATGCCAGTGCTGAACCTGATATCCTGGGATGCACTTTGCCTATTTCTTGTCCTGCACTTGAGTATCCCAGCAGGCTGAGCATTCCATCCATTCCTTTTCTTGCCTGTAGCTTGGCACATGCCTTCAAGTCAGGCTGACTCTGGTGACTGACAAAGTGTGCCAGATGTTTTTTGACATTAGATGTCACACTGTAAGTGGAGCTGTGCAAAACAGGTCCTGATAAAAACAGTTGTCTGACAGCCACTGTGAATGCTGCTGTCAGCTTGCTGGGCTGTGTGCTGTGTCCTAGCATGGGTCTTGGCACTGAGAATTGTCCCTTTGCTCTTGATAGTCCTGTCACCAGATTTGCAGAATGCACGGACAGAGGCCATTGGTGCTATGATTTAGCTCCCTGTGAACTAGGGGGTTAATCTGAGTTTTCAGAGGGCAGACTCTTCCTCACAAGTGGAGGAAGAGAGAGACAGGGGATTTATCTCTATGTCACCTAATCTTAACACTAAATTGAGATATAGAGGTGAAAGGGCTTGGCAGATTATCCCTCTCCTGTATTTTGCTTTCAGTATAAGTTCTGGGTTATTCAACAATTATTCTGTTGACAAGATAAAAAAAAAAACCAACAAAAAAACCCAAAACATATTTCAAATACTTGCATCTACCTTTCACTGTCTCCTTTGGATGCACTGAGAGGTGAGTGATACTATCACCAAGGGCTGGAAATCCTGCCTGGATAACTGCAGTCCTATGCTTAGCTCCTGGAAGAGCAGGCAGCTGCTTTTCCACAAGGAGAGGGATAGCAAACCAGTCAGAATGAAGTGGTTGTAATGAACCTAATCTCACTAAGAAAAATGTTAGTGGAACTGGAGATGCTGTTGATTGCTAGCACCTGCTGTTGATTGCTAGCACACTATCAGGTGCTAGCAGGAGAGCCCAGATTTCCCAGGAGACAAATCTGGGCTCTTTAAATTCCTTGGGGAAAGGCAAGGGTGCTTCTGTTGCTTGTCTCCTCTGAGGTAGGTACAAAGTCATAAGTATTCTCCTATAACCAAAATGCAGAGTATGTTTCAGTGTCCTGGTACCTGCTCACTGGTAGGTTAGTTGGCAGATCTAAAGCCAAGGATTGTGTGTTTCTGTAGGATTTGCTGTGATTTATAAGTTCACTCCCAAGGTGTGATTTCTTTTGTTGTGTTTGGTCCCCAGGTGCAATATGTCAGTGAAAAGACTTAATTGTGTGTCTGGAGACTGTCCTCTTGCTCTAAAAAAAAAAGCATTATTGTAGTTTTCTGCTGATTAAGGAGCTCAGATTTGTGAGATGTTGCTGCCCTTGTCGCAGCAATTTTCATGCTGTACCTTCCCTATTACACTTGTTTTGTGCCCATGATGAGTGACTGCATCATAGAAACCATCAGGTCGGGGGGAAGTTGTGGGCCCATAAAAGAATCTCTGTATAGAGCCTTGGCTTTCTGCCCCAAAGCCCCAGATTATCCCCCCCAATGATAAAAGTGATGCTAAATATGCATTTTACTTGTGAATGGACTGTTGGACAATGTTTAAATACCAGTTTGTTAGCAATCTGTGATGAAAGTATGACAGGCTAGATATGGAAAAAGAGCAGTGTTGTGTGATGGCTTTTCCTGACAGGAGGTGGGAGTCCTGCCTGCCTCTTTTAGTCCTTGTGTCTGTCTTCCTGTGCCCTCACCCAAGTTAGCAGGGAGGGAGTTTGTCCTGGGAACAGCATCACTGTTCTGGATTAAAAAATGACGAAGTTTTTATTTCTCCAAAGTCCCATTCCCAACACACAGCTCTCCAGTTTGATTTGGGTAGTAAAGCATTTACATGTGCATTATTTTGGCTGGCAGGTATCTGACTTGAATTGTTGTTTATATCACAAAGCCTTGTCAGTTAGTTTTTTCCTAGCAGGCCCTCCCCCAGTGGGCAAAGCTCATAATAATATAATATAATTTTTATTTTGTTGAAAAAATTTGAAAATGCTGCTGTTGAAATATATGTTCCCCTCAAATATTTTTCCCCCTGTGGCTTTTCCATATATGTATATGCCTATCTTCAGATAGAGAGCTGACCTTGGAGTTTCAAAGCTGATGCATCTCTGTGCATCTAATAGAGCACACTTTTCTTCCACTGGGCAGGTGTCTGTAAAAGAACAGCTTTATGACAGTTTTTGAGCATTGGCTACTAAACCCTTTGCCCTGTGTGTCAGTGGGCAGCTGCTGCTAAGCCAGTCAGCAGATGTGAGTCAAACCTGGAAACATCTCTGTGGGGTGCAGGGCCTTCACTGCAAAATTCCACTTCTGCTGCTGTCTGAGAGAAGCTGCTCCTGCTGCTTCCCCCAGGTGATTCTGAAATGGGTCTGCAGCAAGCAGAGATGAGGAAGACAAGGCAGGCCCTGGCACCAGAGGTGGTTTCACAACTTTTCACAGCAGTTTTTTGGTCTTGTGAAATCTTTCAGGGGCCACTGGGGTTTTATATCTTGAGCTAAGGGGCCCTGCCTTTAAAAAAAATAAGCTCTTTGTAATGTGGGTGGAGGGCACAAGTCAAATCCCCTGCTTGGGTTTACTCTGTGTGGCAAACCCAGTCTCATTTCTCTTTTATCCACTCTGATCCTTTCCAGCTAGCCAGGAAGCTACCTGCTGCTGCTTCTAGTCAGCTCACACTGGGATGATTGTTGGCTTAGCAGGATGCACATTAAGTGGCACTAAAAATAAATAGGAAATTGAGTTTTCTGGCTCTCTTTTTGATTTTCTGCCTTTAAATGAAAGAAATTGTTAAGCTCTCAGGACTGTTAAAACAGAAACAAAACGAAGAAGCCCCTGCATTGTGAACACCTTCGGAAAGCAGGGCTACATCAGGAGGAGCTGCCATCCCTAGTGGGTGCTGCAGTAGAAGCTTCTCCCAGATGAGACATTATACTCCCACAAGGAGCTCCACAAAGTGCTGCCTCTTCCCTGTGCAGACCCCAGCAAGCTGCTCTTACAAGCACCTTCACAAATAACATCTTTCCACTGGGGCTCCCCAAAGCCTAGGGTGGGTTGACACAGGATTCAGTTTTGAATGACCCATTGGAAGGAGACAAATGAGACCATCCCAAGTCCCACTTTTCTTCCCCCAAATGTTGTAGCAGTACAGCAGTTGTGCCAGACTAAATGTTGACAGTCTTTAACGTAATTTGTCTGTACTAAAGTTAATGCTGCACTTCATGTACTATATTTATATCCATCTATTCCCTTTCATGTCAGATAAGTTCTAGCGTGTGGGATGCATAATGAGATTGACTGAAAAATAATTTTTAACCCTGTGAGTTCCACTGCTTCTGCAGTTATAGAAGCTTGAGGTTATTTTTGTATTAGATGGTTATGATATGCTTTTTTTTTCCTGACTCTTTATTACGTTCTGCTATTATGAAATTATTGTAAGGAAGTTGCAAAAACCTTGGTTGTGAGGTTTATATGCAGTGCAGCAATGCATAACTTGGAACATTGTGAGGGCTGCTTGGAACTTTGCTGAAGAAGTGGCCTGGGAAGCCCTCCCAGCTGTGAGGGAGGTTTACCCCTAGGCTGTAGCACTCCTACTTAGCTGCTATGACCCTCTTACTAAAAGGAGGCTCCTACTAAACCTACCCAGAGAGGAGGCCTGGAGTCCTGCTGTGGTTACAGTCCAGTAGAAATTTCTATCCATTCTTGGGAGGTAAATGGATAAAGTTTGTCTTCTCTGTGGGTGAATTATAATGTGGAGATGCCTCTTCAAGCATTCCCTTTCCTGCCTGTACAGAGAAGCTTGTAAGATCCAGCATTGTCGTTGCTGCTCCTGTGAAAGGTGTTTGTCACCCTCTATTTTAGAGGGTGAGAGGAATGTTAAACACTTGTAAAATGTTATTTTTGTATGTATTCATGTTGTTTCAGAAATGTTTCTTTAGGTTTATGCTGTATAAGGTAAAGGGCAGCAGAGGCAGTAGGCCAAGAGAGTCAAGATTAACAGGTTCATATCTATAGATCTGCTCTCAAGCAGACAAGGACCAGATTTGAGGCATTGCCTGGCTTTAATTTCTCCAGACCAAGTTCTACTTGTCCCCCCTGACCCTAAAGCCAAATCCCTTCTCATTTGCCTGCCTTGGTAAATGCTGAGCACAGATGCTCAGCTGCTGTAAATAATCTCAGCTCTGACGTCAGGGCTGTTACAACAATTGACATCAGCTGAAGATGTGTCTATGACTAAGTATAACCCACAGGTATTACTGCATGATTTACAGAGGCTCTTAGCACTGTAAACCATATGTTTTATAGCTGCTGAAAAGGAGAAGAAAGTGTCTGACAACAAGCAAAGGCATATTTAGTAGCATTTTTATATGGTTTAATATGGAAATTGCCCAGTTAGGGGTTTTTAGGAAATACATTTGCTGTGATACACAGCACCACATAGTTCAAGCACATAGCACCCCAGGCATTCAATTTATCACAATCTATCATGTTAACTTGGTTAATTTGACACTGTTTCCTGCTGGAATGCTCTCAGACAGTTCTGCATTCTCTGCTAATCTCCATGACATGTGAGCCTGTGGGAAGGACCCTAAAGAAAAGCAGAACTCAGTGTTATGGATTTGAGGGCAGGGAGAAGAGCAGATGTCCATAGTTCATGGAATCACAGAACATCCTGACTTGAAAGGGGCCCACAAGGATCATCAAAGTTCAAGTCCTGACCCTTCACATGACAGCCCCAAGAGTCACACCTTTTGCCCAAGAGTATCATCCAAAATTTTTTTGAACCTCTGTCAGGCTTGGTGCAGTGACCACTGCCCTCGGGAGCCTGTTCCAGTGCCCAGCCACCCTCTGGGTGAAGAAACTTTTCCTGATATGCAACCTAAACCTCCCCTGGCACAACTTCATGCCATTCCTCATGTCATCTCACTGATCATCAGAGAGAAGAGCATTCATTATAATTATTATGCTATAATATGATATAAATAATGTCTACAATGCAACATATTATTATTATATTAATTCATTAGTATTTCTTGTAATTCACCTAATTTTTGAAAACACTTATAGTGAAATACTGTTCCTTCTATGATGTGAGTAAATCACAGCAAATTTCAACTAAACATTTCTTGAAGGAGGGTGGTTCTCTGAAGTCCACTCTGCTGTGGAAGAGCTGCATAATACACTGAAATGTGAATGAGAGGCAGCAAGGACAGAGAGGGTGCATCTCCTGGACAGAAAGGATTCTGCTTAAAGGTCTGAAGTCTCTCTCTGTGCAGCTCCTTGCTGAGCAGAAACAGGCAACTGAAGCAATGCTGTTGAGCATCTTGCAGCCCCCAGCAGTGACTTCAGCATTTCCCAGCACTTGAGAACTGATCTGGAGGCTGTGTTAGTGCAGAGCTGCTAGGGAGCGAGGGAAAACACTGCCTGCCCAAACTGCTATTCCTGAACGTGCACCAGGCTGACCTTGGCATGTGTCATCAGGGTTCCTGCATCCTCTTGAGCTGCAATTCCTCACAGTTTGTGTAAGAGAGAGTGCTAACCCAGCTGGGACTGTGCAGGGATAGATCTGGAAAAGAGAAAATAGAGAGGTGCCATCAGAATGAGCGACACTGATACAACAGGCATGAGTCAAGTGTAGATGCTGATCAAGAAGGAATATAATCTCCAATGCAGCAAGGGTTGCATGTCCTGGTGTCCCCCTGAATTTGAGATGCTTTTGTCATTATGTAGCCCCTGACAACATATTGTGACTGTGCAGAAGTGAAAGGAAATGTGTAGTTAGGCTTTACCTTCATTAGTCTCAGTTGTTGATCTATATGGGCTAAACATTCAAGGACAGAAAGGTATGTAAGGAGAAAAAGCCTCTTTATTTAGGCTGCTTGATCTTGGATAGCTTCATTGTTAAATATTTGCAAAGACGGCTGAGGAGCCAAAGGGGATTATTTTGTCTATTAATAACTAGCTGCTGAACATTTCCTAATTGATACTATATTGTCTCTTTCATTAATAAACATTACCAGAGTTTATACAAAATTAGCACTTAAGAGTATTACCTGTTTAAATTAACTCCTAAGTACAGATGAGTTGTAATTTGCTTTTGTAAGTTTAAGTAGTAAAATTGGAGTGTTTACTGCCACTGATTTCTGGCAAAAAGTTAATGCCACCTTGCATCAATATATCTACGACAAAATCCACTACTTAAACATGTCCATTCGGTATATTAAAACATAAATGGTTTTACAGTGACATTGAAAACTTCTGACAAAACCCAGGGTTGTAACATCAAAATCTGTGCTTAGACTGGGTGTCTTTGAGGCAAAATTTGCGGGACCTTTATTTCTAAGGTTTCTATTGTGAACATGCACAAAGATGCATCAGTAACTGAGCTGAAAAAAATCCACTTTTTAATTATAAAAGAGCCAGTGTTTCATTGCTGGGTGTGGGCTATAAGCAGAAAAGTGAATGGAGCCAGGGATAAATACTGAAGCAGTGATACTGAAGGCACATGTCCCTGTAAGAAATCCCTCTCTGCACTGGATGTAAGTGCAGAAGCTGTGTAATGCCCTGGTTTTATATTGCCTGAAATAATGGAGCAAACAAAATTTGTTATAACCAGCAGGTGCCTCATACCCAGCAATTTCACATCGGCTTGCTCACAATTTGCCTTGTCAGAAGCACAGGTCTGCTGATGCATCCCCACTCTCCTGCCTGAGGGTCAGGCTAAAGGATCCAGGGACCACTGCCTGTTTTTAGGGCAGTTTCTGTCCCTGCTGTTGGTGGGGTTGGCAATGAAAGCAGAACCAAGTACTTGGAGCACAGCAGAATTACTCCTTGGCTGGCATTAGAGTAAATTAGTCGGCTGGGGGTCCATTTGTAGAGCTGGATTGAGGGGCAGTGCCAAGGAAATCAGAGTGTGCCTTCTGGGGTATATTTTTAGCCTGTAAACTAGTGGGTTTGTTTACATAGTTGAAATACAAGGGTCCCAGGTAAGCAGCTTCTGGGACAGATGAGTGCAATTTGAAGCATGTAGACATAGTAGAAAAGTTGCATGACTTTGTGTTTGAAAGACAAAAGCAAACACCCAAATCCCCCTACACAGATTTCAGATGCATGTCATTTTGTTTAGGTATTTTGTTTAAAAGTGTCTAATGTTTTCTCCTGCATTTAAGACAGTGTATACATAAAAATTTAAAAAGAAACAAATCTAAGGTTATCCTGTTGAAATCTTGCTTCTGAGACCTCAGCTACCTGTATGCAGGGGTGTAAGTTTGGTTTGGTTTTATTTTGTTTTATTGTGAGGTTCTAGAGGCTTCTGAAAACACAAATGCAATATATCTGGTGGAAACTGTACTGCTTCTTGTAATGTCCTAAGTGTGGAAGATATACTGCAGGAGGCTGTCATGTGAGCCACCTGTGGCAGGGTGCCATAGATGTCAGCCAGCCACCAGATCAGAATGAAGCATCGATTTACTATTTCTCTCCTGCCAGAAAATAATAGTCCCTGTTGTGACCTCAGGCTCCTGTTGCACTGCAGTTGTAGACTTTTATGCTCTCACCTTCCTGCTTGTTCTTTCTCTTTCTGTCTGCAGTCAGCTCCAGGTACCAGCTGATATTCCCACAGACACTTAAGTCCTGTTTCTAACATCCCCATGTCTGCAAGGGTAGCGCGGAGGAGAATGTGCAGAAATCCCTGTTCTGGATCAAGTCCACCTCCAGCAGGCAGGAGCAGTGTTTGCAGGAAAAATCATGCTCACCTCTGGAAACTTGTCTAGGGGAAGGCTGTTTGTGAGCAGCAGGGTTGGCACGGAGGAGTGATGTGCAAGGGGAGCAGGGTCAGCACACCTGGCAGATCCCTGCCACCACCAAGCTCCACCAGGCTTTCAGCTTTCACTCAAAGTCTACCAGTTTCTCAGTGGATGATTTAAATTTGCTTTGGTTTTTTTAGTGTGGGCATCATGCTCTTTCTGTAAATTCACACTGAGGAATCACTGTGTGATTTAAAAAAAAAAAAAAAGAAAAGAAAGAAAAGAAATTCATTCAAAGCAAGCCAGAACAGCTGACAATATTCTTTCATGCTGCTAGATGGTCTGGCCAGACCCATCTTGTATCCTGTCATCTCACCACATACTCAGCTTTCTCTCACCCTTGAAATATGAAGCTGGGGAGTAGCACCTGAGTTCCCTCTTCATGGAGTGGGCAGTGACTAGTTTTGAAGCAAAACAGGTGAGAGGTGCTGCATGGTCTATTAGGATGAAACCAGCCAAGAAGGAAAAGTCAGTAAAAAAAGTCGGAAGAGGTATACAGGCTTTCAGAAAGATCTCCAGATAATTGGAGTGTGTTTTGTATTATTTAAGATATCATCTGGCAATTGTAGTTTGCCCTTAGAACAGCCCATTAAACAAGAATTATTATTTCTTTTTAATATACCACAAAGGTAAAACTTGTGTGCAAAACTTGTCCATATATTTAAAATAAAGAACTTCTGTCTTAGTGCCAAATGAAATAATTTAGAGATTGAATTTCTTCTTTACTGTGAAGAAATATGTCCTGCATTCACCTGTTAGTGGCAAATTTTGGCAGCTGTTGTCTAATAAGTAAATTTATCTGCTGCTATTGAGGCTTACTAATTTAGAAAAATGTTGAAAAGAAAGGTGTAAGGAATGCTGCTTTCCTCCAAGACACAAATACACATGGCTAAAATGAAGACAAGTTTGTGTGAAATGCCTCTGTTATCCAAATGCCACATTTTAGGTTATTATACTTCTACAAATATTGTTGTGGCAGAACAGCTGTAAGAAAGGTGATACAGGGAGAATGCTAAACAAGAGAAATTATGCCTGTATCCTGCAGTTGCTATGCATTGGGAAGAGGGATGTTTGTGGCCAGGAAGCACCCAGGAGCTGGAGGCAGCTCTGGGGAAAGGCTGCCCTGAGAGAAGCCGAAGCTACTGCTGAGCCTCTGTGAGGACTTTAAAGGTGGAATAAATTTATATTGTAGGTAGAGGTGAAATCTGCATTCCACAGGGTTCAGCTGTGAAACTCGTGCTAAGATCAGTCACAACAAAAAGAGGGGGAAGTAGGTTCTTCCTCAACTTGAATCTCCCAGCAATGGCCTGGCAGGATTTTAAAATAGAAAAAAAGGAATTAAAGGCAGACTTGCAAGGATCAAGGAAATTCTCTGCTTTGCAAATAGTACCTGCTGGTGGAACAGGAGCAGGAACCAAGAGAGGGAAAGAGCAGAGCAACCTTGTTAACATCAGTAAGAAAATAATAGCTTCTGAATGCAAACCCTGAGGACCAAAGATCAAAGTTCTGTTGTCCATCCCCTTGGCCAGATGATGTATTGAAATAAAATAATGGCTCTGCCAGCAGATGCTGCAAGTTAAGCAACATTTCCATGCCAGCAATCTATGTAAAGAGCAATCATTCAAATGCAGGAGAAGAGCGAAAATTAAATAGCTGGAGATGGAGTAGTCAGAGAGCACCAAGGATGCAGAACAGCTAATGATAATTAAATTACATAGAAATAAATTAGTTACCATAATGGTCAGATTAGGAAATAAAACACAGAAGCATAATCTTGCCAAGCATTTGAGTAGAGCAGCAGAACTGGAACATAACTGACAAATGAGAGAGAGATTTATACCTCTTGCCTAAATTTACGAACAGCTATGAGTATTCAAATTTTGCTGTCACATCTGAAAGCAATTGAAACTCATCTTGCCTGGACCTTGTTAAAATCCTAAATTTAGTCATTTTCTATAAGGTTTCAAGGCAATCTTAGTTGATGGCTTTGACTGATTTGTTAGACCAATAGGTTTTTCTTTAAGTCCACTTTGCATCTCGGGCAAATTTACACTCAAAAGTTAGTGTTGGAAATATGAGAGATAAAACCTTGCTTATCACAACACCTGTGAGCCAGATTGATGTCACTTGCATGGCTTTGGTAATAACAAACTCCACCTTTTTGTGGACCTGGAGGGATCCCTGTTTGCCAGGCACAGATGAGGGCTGGGACTGCCCTGCCTTTTTTTGGGCAGAGAATAATGTGTGGTCACCCCAGACTTTGCTCAGCCTGCAGCCCTGCTCCACACCATCCCATGGGAGTGGGTGGCTCTGGGAGAGCTCCCATGCTGTGATCCAAAGCAGATCAGTGCCATCTCCAGCTTTTCATAGGTGGCAGTGCTGAATTGCTCAGGAGATGAACATGGGGGAGGCTGAATTACCAGGGTGGTGAGGGGATGGACAGGGTCCTGAGACCTGGGGTACCCTGCAGCCCTCCAGCAGCAGCACTCCAGGCTGGGATGTGCCAAGTGGGACAGGAGCCTGCTGAGATTTCTGTTGTCACCACTGAGTTATAGTTGCACTCCTCACAGGGACATGAACATCTAAGGAAGCATAGAGTAGGTTTTTTTCTTTTTTTAATTTAATTTGAGAACTATATTGACCTTTCAGCGTGGTTCCATTAGCATCCCTGCTCCTACTTTTTGAAGCTCCTTTCTAGGCTGCTCTCTGTGCAGATCAGTCTGTCTTTCATGGTGACTTTGAGCTGACTGGAAACAAATCTTTCTTTTTTTTCTTCTTTTCAATAGTAAGACTCCATGAGCTGCATTTTGACCTTGCAGGGGAGAAAATATGAAGCAGTAGTAGCAACTGATGTATGGGAAAAATCTGGATATTAATATATACAGCAATCCCAATGAGGCTAGAGCAACACAAAGAGATTGATGTTTTTTCTCAGGTCACAGTTTTGCCTCTGGCAGTATTAGCATGAATGCCATTTAGTCATCACTGTGATTTTGTTTACAAAGGCAGATGTATTCCTACCTTCTTTATTATATTTTGAGCATTTTTTCCCCTCAGCTTAGAACTTGAGGGCTGATAATTTTACCATGAGGCTGCTGGTACACGTTCATTTTTCAAGGGTGATCAAGAAATGAAAAACCTTTGATTCTCACAGTAACTAAGCAGGATAGCCCACAATGGAAGAAGTATAGGAATGATTAGCTTGGTCTTTCTGGACTTTGATATTCAGCATCACAGAAACACTGCACAATCATTCATTATTTTCTGTCTGCTTTCTATTTTCCGTATTGTCACGAATCAAGTGAGAATGCCCTGCATTCATAATGAAAATCATTGTGATGGTTAGGGTAATGGGAATGCTCAATATTATGAAGGAACAGTATTTTTAAGAATACTTTAAATAACATATTTAAGCAAACAGTTGGGCAGTCAGCACCTCCCACAGGTATGAAATTATCTCTAGCTTCCAAGAGCAGAGAAAGTTTAATAATTTCACTTCTGTCATGATTTGTATTTATTGAAGTAGTTAACATTTGTCTTCTCTTGGAAATTGCTGACTTTTTTAAGGTTCTGGCTTTAAAAAAAAAGTTTCTAAAAGAACAAAACCAACCAAGGCGCCAAAGTATGTTCAGCTGGAAGAAGAAAAAGGTGTGAAAGTAAGCCTTTTAAATCACTTTTTAATAAATGCAAAATAAAGGCCAGTTTTACTGTGCTAGGACATAAATGCCACTTGAAGCAAGCCAAGACATCAGCTGTAATGACATTTCCACTGCAGCTGGCCCATCATCACAAATGGTTTTAGGAGGTTGTGTTTCCAGCTTTGGAGCTCTCAATTCACCCGAGGTGATGCTGCCTGTGAACATGTTAAAGAAACTCTTGATGTTCCAGTGATCCCCCTCCAGAAAGGCTTCCTATGATCCATTTTTGCAAGAGATTGGTCCTTCCTGGGCAGCTCCTGGATCCTCCTCATGTTTGGAAGTGTGCACACCACTTCCACGTTAATTTTGCAGCCTCTGTGATGCCTTTTTCTTTCCCAGACACAGAATCCTCATGAAACTGAAGCCTGGGTGCCCCTTGCAGCCTCTCCGTGTGCTGCACTGGAGCTGCTGCTGTGGCAGGAGCAGGATGCATCCTGGCAGATGGGTTGTAGTGAGTGAGTCAGAGCTGTTGCATAAGCTGCGAGGGGGTAAACTTGGCCTACCAGGCACATTCCCAAATAAGAAGTCTTCCCCCCACACCCCAAAAATCCCAAGCAGAAAAGATCCAAAGATTGCAGGCATCTTGGGTTGGTTACGGTATTTTGGGATGAACAGAGTTTGCAGTTCCAGGATGATCTGTAATATCCAGGGCTGGGAATGCAATTAAAAGGAAAGATGTGTTTGTAAGTGTGGGTGGGCATGTCATATTCTCAGGCTTGTGGCCTTGAGAGGAAGCAGTAAATAGCACATGAAACTCCATAAAACGGTAAGCGTTGGCAGCTTTGTTCCTCCAGGATTATACACCAGCCTAAAGAAGTAAAACTATGTTACGATTGGCAAAGTTGTCAAGTGCTGGGATTTGGTCCAAAGGTTGCCCAATTGATTCCCATTGAAATCGCGAGATTTCGTTTCCCTTCCCGAAAGGGAATTTCGGGAAGGGAAACGAAATCTCGCGACCCTGAAAAGAAAGGCTTACAAACGCTCTGGAAAGGAGATAGGATCAAATGAAGTGCGGCTTTGGGACAAAAATCCCAAAAGCCAGAAAATCGGGATATTTAGTGACTACAAGAAAATGGTGTGGGAGGAAATGTGGTGCAGTGCAAGGAGCAAAAGTTAGCAAAACTAAGCACCCAGATGCTGCAAAGTCACGGCAAAAAGTCGAGGAAGAAGACCCAACTCGGAGGGGAAGAGATGAGAGCCAAGGCATGGTTGCTGAAGGAAAAAAAAAAAAAAATTTGCAAATTTAGTGACTACTAGAAAATGGGCTAGGATTCTAGGATGTGCAGTGCAAAGGACCAAAAGATGCCAAAACTAAGCTCACAGATGCTGCAAAGGCAGGGCAAACAGTCGAGGAGGAAGACACGACTTGCAGGGGAAGATATGAGAGCCATGGCACGGATACTGGAAAAAGAAGAAAAAAATCTTCGGCAAGCTCAAACCCACCAAAAGGCATGGGATGCTGTCAAGTGCTGGGACTTGGTCCAAAGGTTGCCCAATTGATTCCCATTGAAATCGCGAGATTTCGTTTCCCTTCCCGAAAGGGAATTTCGGGAAGGGAAACGAAATCTCGCGACCCTGAAAAGAAAGGCTTACAAACGCTCTGGAAAGGAGATAGGATCAAATGAAGTGCGGCTGACAAAAATCCCAAAAGCCAGAAAATCGGGATATTTAGTGACTACAAGAAAATGGTGTGGGAGGAAATGTGGTGCAGTGCAAGGAGCAAAAGTTAGCAAAACTAAGCACCCAGATGCTGCAAAGTCACGGCAAAAAGTCGAGGAAGAAGACCCAGCTCGGAGGGGAAGAGATGAGAGCCAAGGCATGGTTGCTGAAGGAAAAAAAAAAAAAATTTGCAAATTTAGTGACTACTAGAAAATGGGCTAGGATTCTAGGATGTGCAGTGCAAAGGACCAAAAGATGCCAAAACTAAGCTCACAGATGCTGCAAAGGCAGGGCAAACAGTCGAGGAGGAAGACACGACTTGCAGGGGAAGATATGAGAGCCATGGCACGGATACTGGAAAAAGAAGAAAACAATCTTCGGCAAGCTCAAACCCACCAAAAGGCATGGGATGCTGTCAAGTGCTGGGACTTGGTCCAAAGGTTGCCCAATTGATTCCCATTGAAATCGCGAGATTTCGTTTCCCTTCCCGAAAGGGAATTTCGGGAAGGGAAACGAAATCTCGCGACCCTGAAAAGAAAGGCTTACAAACGCTCTGGAAAGGAGATAGGATCAAATGAAGTGCGGCTGACAAAAATCCCAAAAGCCAGAAAATCGGGATATTTAGTGACTACAAGAAAATGGTGTGGGAGGAAATGTGGTGCAGTGCAAGGAGCAAAAGTTAGCAAAACTAAGCACCCAGATGCTGCAAAGTCACGGCAAAAAGTCGAGGAAGAAGACCCAACTCGGAGGGGAAGAGATGAGAGCCAAGGCATGGTTGCTGAAGGAAAAAAAAAAAAAAATTTGCAAATTTAGTGACTACTAGAAAATGGGCTAGGATTCTAGGATGTGCAGTGCAAAGGACCAAAAGATGCCAAAACTAAGCTCACAGATGCTGCAAAGGCAGGGCAAACAGTCGAGGAGGAAGACACGACTTGCAGGGGAAGATATGAGAGCCATGGCACGGATACTGGAAAAAGAAGAAAAAAATCTTCGGCAAGCTCAAACCCACCAAAAGGCATGGGATGCTGTCAAGTGCTGGGACTTGGTCCAAAGGTTGCCCAATTGATTCCCATTGAAATCGCGAGATTTCGTTTCCCTTCCCGAAAGGGAATTTCGGGAAGGGAAACGAAATCTCGCGACCCTGAAAAGAAAGGCTTACAAACGCTCTGGAAAGGAGATAGGATCAAATGAAGCGCGGCTTTGGGACAAAAATCCCAAAAGCCAGAAAATCGGGATATTTAGTGACTACAAGAAAATGGTGTGGGAGGAAATGTGGTGCAGTGCAAGGAGCAAAAGTTAGCAAAACTAAGCACCCAGATGCTGCAAAGTCACGGCAAAAAGTCGAGGAAGAAGACCCAACTCGGAGGGGAAGAGATGAGAGCCAAGGCATGGTTGCTGAAGGAAAAAAAAAAAAAAATTTGCAAATTTAGTGACTACTAGAAAATGGGCTAGGATTCTAGGATGTGCAGTGCAAAGGACCAAAAGATGCCAAAACTAAGCTCACAGATGCTGCAAAGGCAGGGCAAACAGTCGAGGAGGAAGACACGACTTGCAGGGGAAGATATGAGAGCCATGGCACGGATACTGGAAAAAGAAGAAAAAAATCTTCGGCAAGCTCAAACCCACCAAAAGGCATGGGATGCTGTCAAGTGCTGGGACTTGGTCCAAAGGTTGCCCAATTGATTCCCATTGAAATCGCGAGATTTCGTTTCCCTTCCCGAAAGGGAATTTCGGGAAGGGAAACGAAATCTCGCGACCCTGAAAAGAAAGGCTTACAAACGCTCTGGAAAGGAGATAGGATCAAATGAAGTGCGGCTTTGGGACAAAAATCCCAAAAGCCAGAAAATCGGGATATTTAGTGACTACAAGAAAATGGTGTGGGAGGAAATGTGGTGCAGTGCAAGGAGCAAAAGTTAGCAAAACTAAGCACCCAGATGCTGCAAAGTCACGGCAAAAAGTCGAGGAAGAAGACCCAACTCGGAGGGGAAGAGATGAGAGCCAAGGCATGGTTGCTGAAGGAAAAAAAAAAAAAAATTTGCAAATTTAGTGACTACTAGAAAATGGGCTAGGATTCTAGGATGTGCAGTGCAAAGGACCAAAAGATGCCAAAACTAAGCTCACAGATGCTGCAAAGGCAGGGCAAACAGTCGAGGAGGAAGACACGACTTGCAGGGGAAGATATGAGAGCCATGGCACGGATACTGGAAAAAGAAGAAAAAAATCTTCGGCAAGCTCAAACCCACCAAAAGGCATGGGATGCTGTCAAGTGCTGGGACTTGGTCCAAAGGTTGCCCAATTGATTCCCATTGAAATCGCGAGATTTCGTTTCCCTTCCCGAAAGGGAATTTCGGGAAGGGAAACGAAATCTCGCGACCCTGAAAAGAAAGGCTTACAAACGCTCTGGAAAGGAGATAGGATCAAATGAAGTGCGGCTTTGGGACAAAAATCCCAAAAGCCAGAAAATCGGGATATTTAGTGACTACAAGAAAATGGTGTGGGAGGAAATGTGGTGCAGTGCAAGGAGCAAAAGTTAGCAAAACTAAGCACCCAGATGCTGCAAAGTCACGGCAAAAAGTCGAGGAAGAAGACCCAACTCGGAGGGGAAGAGATGAGAGCCAAGGCATGGTTGCTGAAGGAAAAAAAAAAAAAAATTTGCAAATTTAGTGACTACTAGAAAATGGGCTAGGATTCTAGGATGTGCAGTGCAAAGGACCAAAAGATGCCAAAACTAAGCTCACAGATGCTGCAAAGGCAGGGCAAACAGTCGAGGAGGAAGACACGACTTGCAGGGGAAGATATGAGAGCCATGGCACGGATACTGGAAAAAGAAGAAAAAAATCTTCGGCAAGCTCAAACCCACCAAAAGGCATGGGATGCTGTCAAGTGCTGGGACTTGGTCCAAAGGTTGCCCAATTGATTCCCATTGAAATCGCGAGATTTCGTTTCCCTTCCCGAAAGGGAATTTCGGGAAGGGAAACGAAATCTCGCGACCCTGAAAAGAAAGGCTTACAAACGCTCTGGAAAGGAGATAGGATCAAATGAAGTGCGGCTGACAAAAATCCCAAAAGCCAGAAAATCGGGATATTTAGTGACTACAAGAAAATGGTGTGGGAGGAAATGTGGTGCAGTGCAAGGAGCAAAAGTTAGCAAAACTAAGCACCCAGATGCTGCAAAGTCACGGCAAAAAGTCGAGGAAGAAGACCCAGCTCGGAGGGGAAGAGATGAGAGCCAAGGCATGGTTGCTGAAGGAAAAAAAAAAAAAAATTTGCAAATTTAGTGACTACTAGAAAATGGGCTAGGATTCTAGGATGTGCAGTGCAAAGGACCAAAAGATGCCAAAACTAAGCTCACAGATGCTGCAAAGGCAGGGCAAACAGTCGAGGAGGAAGACACGACTTGCAGGGGAAGATATGAGAGCCATGGCACGGATACTGGAAAAAGAAGAAAAAAATCTTCGGCAAGCTCAAACCCACCAAAAGGCATGGGATGCTGTCAAGTGCTGGGACTTGGTCCAAAGGTTGCCCAATTGATTCCCATTGAAATCGCGAGATTTCGTTTCCCTTCCCGAAAGGGAATTTCGGGAAGGGAAACGAAATCTCGCGACCCTGAAAAGAAAGGCTTACAAACGCTCTGGAAAGGAGATAGGATCAAATGAAGTGCGGCTGACAAAAATCCCAAAAGCCAGAAAATCGGGATATTTAGTGACTACAAGAAAATGGTGTGGGAGGAAATGTGGTGCAGTGCAAGGAGCAAAAGTTAGCAAAACTAAGCACCCAGATGCTGCAAAGTCACGGCAAAAAGTCGAGGAAGAAGACCCAACTCGGAGGGGAAGAGATGAGAGCCAAGGCATGGTTGCTGAAGGAAAAAAAAAAAAAAATTTGCAAATTTAGTGACTACTAGAAAATGGGCTAGGATTCTAGGATGTGCAGTGCAAAGGACCAAAAGATGCCAAAACTAAGCTCACAGATGCTGCAAAGGCAGGGCAAACAGTCGAGGAGGAAGACACGACTTGCAGGGGAAGATATGAGAGCCATGGCACGGATACTGGAAAAAGAAGAAAAAAATCTTCGGCAAGCTCAAACCCACCAAAAGGCATGGGATGCTGTCAAGTGCTGGGACTTGGTCCAAAGGTTGCCCAATTGATTCCCATTGAAATCGCGAGATTTCGTTTCCCTTCCCGAAAGGGAATTTCGGGAAGGGAAACGAAATCTCGCGACCCTGAAAAGAAAGGCTTACAAACGCTCTGGAAAGGAGATAGGATCAAATGAAGCGCGGCTTTGGGACAAAAATCCCAAAGCCAGAAAATCGGGATATTTAGTGACTACAAGAAAATGGTGTGGGAGGAAATGTGGTGCAGTGCAAGGAGCAAAAGTTAGCAAAACTAAGCACCCAGATGCTGCAAAGTCACGGCAAAAAGTCGAGGAAGAAGACCCAACTCGGAGGGGAAGAGATGAGAGCCAAGGCATGGTTGCTGAAGGAAAAAAAAAAAAAAATTTGCAAATTTAGTGACTACTAGAAAATGGGCTAGGATTCTAGGATGTGCAGTGCAAAGGACCAAAAGATGCCAAAACTAAGCTCACAGATGCTGCAAAGGCAGGGCAAACAGTCGAGGAGGAAGACACGACTTGCAGGGGAAGATATGAGAGCCATGGCACGGATACTGGAAAAAGAAGAAAAAAATCTTCGGCAAGCTCAAACCCACCAAAAGGCATGGGATGCTGTCAAGTGCTGGGACTTGGTCCAAAGGTTGCCCAATTGATTCCCATTGAAATCGCGAGATTTCGTTTCCCTTCCCGAAAGGGAATTTCGGGAAGGGAAACGAAATCTCGCGACCCTGAAAAGAAAGGCTTACAAACGCTCTGGAAAGGAGATAGGATCAAATGAAGTGCGGCTTTGGGACAAAAATCCCAAAAGCCAGAAAATCGGGATATTTAGTGACTACAAGAAAATGGTGTGGGAGGAAATGTGGTGCAGTGCAAGGAGCAAAAGTTAGCAAAACTAAGCACCCAGATGCTGCAAAGTCACGGCAAAAAGTCGAGGAAGAAGACCCAACTCGGAGGGGAAGAGATGAGAGCCAAGGCATGGTTGCTGAAGGAAAAAAAAAAAAAAATTTGCAAATTTAGTGACTACTAGAAAATGGGCTAGGATTCTAGGATGTGCAGTGCAAAGGACCAAAAGATGCCAAAACTAAGCTCACAGATGCTGCAAAGGCAGGGCAAACAGTCGAGGAGGAAGACACGACTTGCAGGGGAAGATATGAGAGCCATGGCACGGATACTGGAAAAAGAAGAAAAAAATCTTCGGCAAGCTCAAACCCACCAAAAGGCATGGGATGCTGTCAAGTGCTGGGACTTGGTCCAAAGGTTGCCCAATTGATTCCCATTGAAATCGCGAGATTTCGTTTCCCTTCCCGAAAGGGAATTTCGGGAAGGGAAACGAAATCTCGCGACCCTGAAAAGAAAGGCTTACAAACGCTCTGGAAAGGAGATAGGATCAAATGAAGTGCGGCTTTGGGACAAAAATCCCAAAAGCCAGAAAATCGGGATATTTAGTGACTACAAGAAAATGGTGTGGGAGGAAATGTGGTGCAGTGCAAGGAGCAAAAGTTAGCAAAACTAAGCACCCAGATGCTGCAAAGTCACGGCAAAAAGTCGAGGAAGAAGACCCAACTCGGAGGGGAAGAGATGAGAGCCAAGGCATGGTTGCTGAAGGAAAAAAAAAAAAAAATTTGCAAATTTAGTGACTACTAGAAAATGGGCTAGGATTCTAGGATGTGCAGTGCAAAGGACCAAAAGATGCCAAAACTAAGCTCACAGATGCTGCAAAGGCAGGGCAAACAGTCGAGGAGGAAGACACGACTTGCAGGGGAAGATATGAGAGCCATGGCACGGATACTGGAAAAAGAAGAAAAAAATCTTCGGCAAGCTCAAACCCACCAAAAGGCATGGGATGCTGTCAAGTGCTGGGACTTGGTCCAAAGGTTGCCCAATTGATTCCCATTGAAATCGCGAGATTTCGTTTCCCTTCCCGAAAGGGAATTTCGGGAAGGGAAACGAAATCTCGCGACCCTGAAAAGAAAGGCTTACAAACGCTCTGGAAAGGAGATAGGATCAAATGAAGTGCGGCTTTGGGACAAAAATCCCAAAAGCCAGAAAATCGGGATATTTAGTGACTACAAGAAAATGGTGTGGGAGGAAATGTGGTGCAGTGCAAGGAGCAAAAGTTAGCAAAACTAAGCACCCAGATGCTGCAAAGTCACGGCAAAAAGTCGAGGAAGAAGACCCAACTCGGAGGGGAAGAGATGAGAGCCAAGGCATGGTTGCTGAAGGAAAAAAAAAAAAAAATTTGCAAATTTAGTGACTACTAGAAAATGGGCTAGGATTCTAGGATGTGCAGTGCAAAGGACCAAAAGATGCCAAAACTAAGCTCACAGATGCTGCAAAGGCAGGGCAAACAGTCGAGGAGGAAGACACGACTTGCAGGGGAAGATATGAGAGCCATGGCACGGATACTGGAAAAAGAAGAAAAAAATCTTCGGCAAGCTCAAACCCACCAAAAGGCATGGGATGCTGTCAAGTGCTGGGACTTGGTCCAAAGGTTGCCCAATTGATTCCCATTGAAATCGCGAGATTTCGTTTCCCTTCCCGAAAGGGAATTTCGGGAAGGGAAACGAAATCTCGCGACCCTGAAAAGAAAGGCTTACAAACGCTCTGGAAAGGAGATAGGATCAAATGAAGTGCGGCTTTGGGACAAAAATCCCAAAAGCCAGAAAATCGGGATATTTAGTGACTACAAGAAAATGGTGTGGGAGGAAATGTGGTGCAGTGCAAGGAGCAAAAGTTAGCAAAACTAAGCACCCAGATGCTGCAAAGTCACGGCAAAAAGTCGAGGAAGAAGACCCAACTCGGAGGGGAAGAGATGAGAGCCAAGGCATGGTTGCTGAAGGAAAAAAAAAAAAAAATTTGCAAATTTAGTGACTACTAGAAAATGGGCTAGGATTCTAGGATGTGCAGTGCAAAGGACCAAAAGATGCCAAAACTAAGCTCACAGATGCTGCAAAGGCAGGGCAAACAGTCGAGGAGGAAGACACGACTTGCAGGGGAAGATATGAGAGCCATGGCACGGATACTGGAAAAAGAAGAAAAAAATCTTCGGCAAGCTCAAACCCACCAAAAGGCATGGGATGCTGTCAAGTGCTGGGACTTGGTCCAAAGGTTGCCCAATTGATTCCCATTGAAATCGCGAGATTTCGTTTCCCTTCCCGAAAGGGAATTTCGGGAAGGGAAACGAAATCTCGCGACCCTGAAAAGAAAGGCTTACAAACGCTCTGGAAAGGAGATAGGATCAAATGAAGTGCGGCTTTGGGACAAAAATCCCAAAAGCCAGAAAATCGGGATATTTAGTGACTACAAGAAAATGGTGTGGGAGGAAATGTGGTGCAGTGCAAGGAGCAAAAGTTAGCAAAACTAAGCACCCAGATGCTGCAAAGTCACGGCAAAAAGTCGAGGAAGAAGACCCAACTCGGAGGGGAAGAGATGAGAGCCAAGGCATGGTTGCTGAAGGAAAAAAAAAAAAAAAATTTGCAAATTTAGTGACTACAAGAAAATGGGCTAGGATTCTAGGATGTGCAGTGCAAAGGACCAAAAGATGCCAAAACTAAGCTCACAGATGCTGCAAAGGCAGGGCAAACAGTCGAGGAGGAAGACACGACTTGCAGGGGAAGATATGAGAGCCACGGCACGGATACTGGAAAAAGAAGAAAAAAATCTTCGGCAAGCTCAAACCCACCAAAAGGCATGGGATGCTGTCAAGTGCTGGGACTTGGTCCAAAGGTTGCCCAATTGATTGATTTCCGAAAGGGAAACGAAATCTCGCGACCCTGAAAAGAAAGGCTTACAAACGCTCTGGAAAGGAGATAGGATCAAATGAAGTGCGGCTTTGGGACAAAAATCCCAAAAGCCAGAAAATCGGGATATTTAGTGACTACAAGAAAATGGTGTGGGAGGAAATGTGGTGCAGTGCAAGGAGCAAAAGTTAGCAAAACTAAGCACCCAGATGCTGCAAAGTCACGGCAAAAAGTCGAGGAAGAAGACCCAACTCGGAGGGGAAGAGATGAGAGCCAAGGCATGGTTGCTGAAGGAAAAAAAAAAAAAAATTTGCAAATTTAGTGACTACTAGAAAATGGGCTAGGATTCTAGGATGTGCAGTGCAAAGGACCAAAAGATGCCAAAACTAAGCTCACAGATGCTGCAAAGGCAGGGCAAACAGTCGAGGAGGAAGACACGACTTGCAGGGGAAGATATGAGAGCCATGGCACGGATACTGGAAAAAGAAGAAAAAAATCTTCGGCAAGCTCAAACCCACCAAAAGGCATGGGATGCTGTCAAGTGCTGGGACTTGGTCCAAAGGTTGCCCAATTGATTCCCATTGAAATCGCGAGATTTCGTTTCCCTTCCCGAAAGGGAATTTCGGGAAGGGAAACGAAATCTCGCGACCCTGAAAAGAAAGGCTTACAAACGCTCTGGAAAGGAGATAGGATCAAATGAAGTGCGGCTTTGGGACAAAAATCCCAAAAGCCAGAAAATCGGGATATTTAGTGACTACAAGAAAATGGTGTGGGAGGAAATGTGGTGCAGTGCAAGGAGCAAAAGTTAGCAAAACTAAGCACCCAGATGCTGCAAAGTCACGGCAAAAAGTCGAGGAAGAAGACCCAACTCGGAGGGGAAGAGATGAGAGCCAAGGCATGGTTGCTGAAGGAAAAAAAAAAAAAAATTTGCAAATTTAGTGACTACTAGAAAATGGGCTAGGATTCTAGGATGTGCAGTGCAAAGGACCAAAAGATGCCAAAACTAAGCTCACAGATGCTGCAAAGGCAGGGCAAACAGTCGAGGAGGAAGACACGACTTGCAGGGGAAGATATGAGAGCCATGGCACGGATACTGGAAAAAGAAGAAAACAATCTTCGGCAAGCTCAAACCCACCAAAAGGCATGGGATGCTGTCAAGTGCTGGGACTTGGTCCAAAGGTTGCCCAATTGATTCCCATTGAAATCGCGAGATTTCGTTTCCCTTCCCGAAAGGGAATTTCGGGAAGGGAAACGAAATCTCGCGACCCTGAAAAGAAAGGCTTACAAACGCTCTGGAAAGGAGATAGGATCAAATGAAGTGCGGCTGACAAAAATCCCAAAAGCCAGAAAATCGGGATATTTAGTGACTACAAGAAAATGGTGTGGGAGGAAATGTGGTGCAGTACAAGGAGCAAAAGTTAGCAAAACTAAGCACCCAGATGCTGCAAAGTCACGGCAAAAAGTCGAGGAAGAAGACCCAACTCGGAGGGGAAGAGATGAGAGCCAAGGCATGGTTGCTGAAGGAAAAAAAAAAAAAAAATTTGCAAATTTAGTGACTACTAGAAAATGGGCTAGGATTCTAGGATGTGCAGTGCAAAGGACCAAAAGATGCCAAAACTAAGCTCACAGATGCTGCAAAGGCAGGGCAAACAGTCGAGGAGGAAGACACGACTTGCAGGGGAAGATATGAGAGCCATGGCACGGATACTGGAAAAAGAAGAAAAAAATCTTCGGCAAGCTCAAACCCACCAAAAGGCATGGGATGCTGTCAAGTGCTGGGACTTGGTCCAAAGGTTGCCCAATTGATTCCCATTGAAATCGCGAGATTTCGTTTCCCTTCCCGAAAGGGAATTTCGGGAAGGGAAACGAAATCTCGCGACCCTGAAAAGAAAGGCTTACAAACGCTCTGGAAAGGAGATAGGATCAAATGAAGTGCGGCTTTGGGACAAAAATCCCAAAAGCCAGAAAATCGGGATATTTAGTGACTACAAGAAAATGGTGTGGGAGGAAATGTGGTGCAGTGCAAGGAGCAAAAGTTAGCAAAACTAAGCACCCAGATGCTGCAAAGTCACGGCAAAAAGTCGAGGAAGATGACCCAACTCGGAGGGGAAGAGATGAGAGCCAAGGCATGGTTGCTGAAGGAAAAAAAAAAAAAAATTTGCAAATTTAGTGACTACTAGAAAATGGGCTAGGATTCTAGGATGTGCAGTGCAAAGGACCAAAAGATGCCAAAACTAAGCTCACAGATGCTGCAAAGGCAGGGCAAACAGTCGAGGAGGAAGACACGACTTGCAGGGGAAGATATGAGAGCCATGGCACGGATACTGGAAAAAGAAGAAAAAAATCTTCGGCAAGCTCAAACCCACCAAAAGGCATGGGATGCTGTCAAGTGCTGGGACTTGGTCCAAAGGTTGCCCAATTGATTCCCATTGAAATCGCGAGATTTCGTTTCCCTTCCCGAAAGGGAATTTCGGGAAGGGAAACGAAATCTCGCGACCCTGAAAAGAAAGGCTTACAAACGCTCTGGAAAGGAGATAGGATCAAATGAAGTGCGGCTTTGGGACAAAAATCCCAAAAGCCAGAAAATCGGGATATTTAGTGACTACAAGAAAATGGTGTGGGAGGAAATGTGGTGCAGTGCAAGGAGCAAAAGTTAGCAAAACTAAGCACCCAGATGCTGCAAAGTCACGGCAAAAAGTCGAGGAAGAAGACCCAACTCGGAGGGGAAGAGATGAGAGCCAAGGCATGGTTGCTGAAGGAAAAAAAAAAAAAAATTTGCAAATTTAGTGACTACTAGAAAATGGGCTAGGATTCTAGGATGTGCAGTGCAAAGGACCAAAAGATGCCAAAACTAAGCTCACAGATGCTGCAAAGGCAGGGCAAACAGTCGAGGAGGAAGACACGACTTGCAGGGGAAGATATGAGAGCCATGGCACGGATACTGGAAAAAGAAGAAAAAAATCTTCGGCAAGCTCAAACCCACCAAAAGGCATGGGATGCTGTCAAGTGCTGGGACTTGGTCCAAAGGTTGCCCAATTGATTCCCATTGAAATCGCGAGATTTCGTTTCCCTTCCCGAAAGGGAATTTCGGGAAGGGAAACGAAATCTCGCGACCCTGAAAAGAAAGGCTTACAAACGCTCTGGAAAGGAGATAGGATCAAATGAAGTGCGGCTGACAAAAATCCCAAAAGCCAGAAAATCGGGATATTTAGTGACTACAAGAAAATGGTGTGGGAGGAAATGTGGTGCAGTGCAAGGAGCAAAAGTTAGCAAAACTAAGCACCCAGATGCTGCAAAGTCACGGCAAAAAGTCGAGGAAGAAGACCCAACTCGGAGGGGAAGAGATGAGAGCCAAGGCATGGTTGCTGAAGGAAAAAAAAAAAAAAAATTTGCAAATTTAGTGACTACAAGAAAATGGGCTAGGATTCTAGGATGTGCAGTGCAAAGGACCAAAAGATGCCAAAACTAAGCTCACAGATGCTGCAAAGGCAGGGCAAACAGTCGAGGAGGAAGACACGACTTGCAGGGGAAGATATGAGAGCCACGGCACGGATACTGGAAAAAGAAGAAAAAAATCTTCGGCAAGCTCAAACCCACCAAAAGGCATGGGATGCTGTCAAGTGCTGGGACTTGGTCCAAAGGTTGCCCAATTGATTGATTTCCGAAAGGGAAACGAAATCTCGCGACCCTGAAAAGAAAGGCTTACAAACGCTCTGGAAAGGAGATAGGATCAAATGAAGTGCGGCTTTGGGACAAAAATCCCAAAAGCCAGAAAATCGGGATATTTAGTGACTACAAGAAAATGGTGTGGGAGGAAATGTGGTGCAGTGCAAGGAGCAAAAGTTAGCAAAACTAAGCACCCAGATGCTGCAAAGTCACGGCAAAAAGTCGAGGAAGAAGACCCAACTCGGAGGGGAAGAGATGAGAGCCAAGGCATGGTTGCTGAAGGAAAAAAAAAAAAAAATTTGCAAATTTAGTGACTACTAGAAAATGGGCTAGGATTCTAGGATGTGCAGTGCAAAGGACCAAAAGATGCCAAAACTAAGCTCACAGATGCTGCAAAGGCAGGGCAAACAGTCGAGGAGGAAGACACGACTTGCAGGGGAAGATATGAGAGCCATGGCACGGATACTGGAAAAAGAAGAAAAAAATCTTCGGCAAGCTCAAACCCACCAAAAGGCATGGGATGCTGTCAAGTGCTGGGACTTGGTCCAAAGGTTGCCCAATTGATTCCCATTGAAATCGCGAGATTTCGTTTCCCTTCCCGAAAGGGAATTTCGGGAAGGGAAACGAAATCTCGCGACCCTGAAAAGAAAGGCTTACAAACGCTCTGGAAAGGAGATAGGATCAAATGAAGTGCGGCTTTGGACAAAAAATCCCAAAAGCCAGAAAATCGGGATATTTAGTGACTACAAGAAAATGGTGTGGGAGGAAATGTGGTGCAGTGCAAGGAGCAAAAGTTAGCAAAACTAAGCACCCAGATGCTGCAAAGTCACGGCAAAAAGTCGAGGAAGAAGACCCAACTCGGAGGGGAAGAGATGAGAGCCAAGGCATGGTTGCTGAAGGAAAAAAAAAAAAAAATTTGCAAATTAGTGACTACTAGAAAATGGGCTAGGATTCTAGGATGTGCAGTGCAAAGGACCAAAAGATGCCAAAACTAAGCTCACAGATGCTGCAAAGGCAGGGCAAACACAGTCGAGGAGGAAGACACGACTTGCAGGGGAAGATATGAGAGCCATGGCACGGATACTGGAAAAAGAAGAAAAAAATCTTCGGCAAGCTCAAACCCACCAAAAGCATGGGATGCTGTCAAGTGCTGGGACTTGGTCCAAAGGTTGCCCAATTGATTCCCATTGAAATCGCGAGATTTCGTTTCCCTTCCGAAAGGGAATTTCGGGAAGGGAAACGAAATCTCGCGACCCTGAAAAGAAAGGCTTACAAAGCCTCTGGAAAGGAGATAGGATCAAATGAAGTGCGGCTTTGGGACAAAAATCCCAAAAGCCAGAAAATCGGGATATTTAGTGACTACAAGAAAATGGTGTGGGAGGAAATGTGGTGCAGTGCAAGGAGCAAAAGTTAGCAAAACTAAGCACCCAGATGCTGCAAAGTCACGGCAAAAGTCGAGGAAGAAGACCCAACTCGGAGGGGAAGAGATGAGAGCCAAGGCATGGTTGCTGAAGGAAAAAAAAAAAAAAAATTTGCAAATTTAGTGACTACTAGAAAATGGGCTAGGATTCTAGGATGTGCAGTGCAAAGGACCAAAAGATGCCAAAACTAAGCTCACAGATGCTGCAAAGGCAGGGCAAACAGTCGAGGAGGAAGACACGACTTGCAGGGGAAGATATGAGAGCCATGGCACGGATACTGGAAAAAGAAGAAAAAAATCTTCGCAAGCTCAAACCCACCAAAAGCATGGGATGCTGTCAAGTGCTGGGACTTGGTCCAAAGGTTGCCCAATTGATTCCCATTGAAATCGCGAGATTTCGTTTCCCTTCCCGAAAGGGAATTTCGGGAAGGGAAACGAAATCTCGCGACCCTGAAAAGAAAGGCTTACAAACGCTCTGGAAAGGAGATAGGATCAAATGAAGTGCGGCTTTGGGACAAAAATCCCAAAAGCCAGAAAATCGGGATATTTAGTGACTACAAGAAAATGGTGTGGGAGGAAATGTGGTGCAGTGCAAGGAGCAAAAGTTAGCAAAACTAAGCACCCAGATGCTGCAAAGTCACGGCAAAAAGTCGAGGAAGAAGACCCAACTCGGAGGGGAAGAGATGAGAGCCAAGGCATGGTTGCTGAAGGAAAAAAAAAAAAAAATTTGCAAATTTAGTGACTACTAGAAAATGGGCTAGGATTCTAGGATGTGCAGTGCAAAGGACCAAAAGATGCCAAAACTAAGCTCACAGATGCTGCAAAGGCAGGGCAAACAGTCGAGGAGGAAGACACGACTTGCAGGGGAAGATATGAGAGCCATGGCACGGATACTGGAAAAAGAAGAAAAAAATCTTCGGCAAGCTCAAACCCACCAAAAGGCATGGGATGCTGTCAAGTGCTGGGACTTGGTCCAAAGGTTGCCCAATTGATTCCCATTGAAATCGCGAGATTTCGTTTCCCTTCCGAAAGGGAATTTCGGGAAGGGAAACGAAATCTCGCGACCCTGAAAAGAAAGGCTTACAAACGCTCTGGAAAGGAGATAGGATCAAATGAAGTGCGGCTTTGGGACAAAATCCCAAAAGCCAGAAAATCGGATATTTAGTGACTACAAGAAAATGGTGTGGGAGGAAATGTGGTGGCAGTGCAAGGAGCAAAAGTTAGCAAAACTAAGCACCCAGATGCTGCAAAGTCACGGCAAAAAGTCGAGAAGAAGACCCAACTCGGAGGGGAAGAGATGAGAGCCAAGGCATGGTTGCTGAAGGAAAAAAAAAAAAAAAATTTGCAAATTTAGTGACTACTAGAAAATGGGCTAGGATTCTAGGATGTGCAGTGCAAAGGACCAAAAGATGCCAAAACTAAGCTCACAGATGCTGCAAAGGCAGGGCAAACAGTCGAGGAGGGAAGACACGACTTGCAGGGGAAGATATGAGAGCCATGGCACGGATACTGGAAAAAGAAGAAAAAAAATCTTCGGCAAGCTCAAACCCACCAAAAGGCATGGGATGCTGTCAAGTGCTGGGACTTGGTCCAAAGGTTGCCCAATTGATTCCCATTGAAATCGCGAGATTTCGTTTCCCTTCCCGAAAGGGATTTCGGAAGGGAAACGAAATCTCGCGACCCTGAAAAGAAAGGCTTACAAACGCTCTGGAAAGGAGATAGGGATCAAATGAAGTGCGGCTTGGGACAAAAAATCCCAAAAGCCAGAAAATCGGGATATTTAGTGACTACAAGAAAATGGTGTGGGAGGAAATGTGGTGCAGTGCAAGGAGCAAAAGTTAGCAAAACTAAGCACCCAGATGCTGCAAAGTCACGGCAAAAAGTCGAGGAAGAAGACCCAACTCGGAGGGGAAGAGATGAGAGCCAAGGCATGGTTGCTGAAGGAAAAAAAAAAAAAAATTTGCAAATTTAGTGACTACTAGAAAATGGGCTAGGATTCTAGGATGTGCAGTGCAAAGGACCAAAAGATGCCAAAACTAAGCTCACAGATGCTGCAAAGGCAGGGCAAACAGTCGAGGAGGAAGACACGACTTGCAGGGGGAAGATATGAGAGCCATCGGCACGGATACTGGAAAAAGAAGAAAAAAATCTTCGGCAAGCTCAAACCCACCAAAAGGCATGGGGATGCTGTCAAGTGCTGGACTTGGTCCAAAGGTTGCCCAATTGATATGATTTCCTCCGAAAGGGAATCGGAGAAATCTCGCGACCCTGAAAAGAAAGGCTTACAAACGCTCTGGAAAGGAGATAGGATCAAATGAAGTGCGGCTTTGGGACAAAAATCCCAAAAGCCAGAAAATCGGGATATTTAGTGACTACAAGAAAATGGTGTGGGAGGAAATGTGGTGCAGTGCAAGGAGCAAAAGTTAGCAAAACTAAGCACCCAGATGCTGCAAAGTCACGGCAAAAAGTCGAGGAAGAAGACCCAACTCGAGGGGAAGAGATGAGAGCCAAGCATGGTTGCTGAAGGAAAAAAAAAAAAAAATTTGCAAATTTAGTGACTACTAGAAAATGGGCTAGGATTCTAGGATGTGCAGTGCAAAGGACCAAAAGATGCCAAAACTAAGCTCACAGATGCTGCAAAGGCAGGGGCAAACAGTCGAGGAGGAAGACACGACTTGCAGGGGAAGATATGAGAGCCATGGCACGGATACTGGAAAAAGAAGAAAAAAATCTTCGGCAAGCTCAAACCCACCAAAAGGCATGGGATGCTGTCAAGTGCTGGGACTTGGTCCAAAGGTTGCCCAATTGATTCCCATTGAAATCGCGAGATTTCGTTTCCCTTCCCGAAAGGGAATTTCGGGAAGGGAAACGAAATCTCGCGACCCTGAAAAGAAAGGCTTACAAACGCTCTGGAAAGGAGATAGGATCAAATGAAGTGCGGCTTTGGGACAAAAATCCAAAAGCCAGAAAATCGGGATATTTAGTGACTACAAGAAAATGGTGTGGGAGGAAATGTGGTGCAGTGCAAGGAGCAAAAGTTAGCAAAACTAAGCACCCAGATGCTGCAAAGTCACGGCAAAAAGTCGAGGAAGAAGACCCAACTCGGAGGGGAAGAGATGAGAGCCAAGGCATGGTTGCTGAAGGAAAAAAAAAAAAAAAATTTGCAAATTTAGTGACTACTAGAAAATGGGCTAGGATTCTAGGATGTGCAGTGCAAAGGACCAAAAGATGCCAAAACTAAGCTCACAGATGCTGCAAAGGCAGGGCAAACAGTCGAGGAGGAAGACACGACTTGCAGGGGAAGATATGAGAGCCATGGCACGGATACTGGAAAAAGAAGAAAAAAATCTTCGGCAAGCTCAAACCCACCAAAAGGCATGGGATGCTGTCAAGTGCTGGGACTTGGTCCAAAGGTTGCCCAATTGATTCCCATTGAAATCGCGAGATTTCGTTTCCCTTCCCGAAAGGGAATTTCGGGAAGGGAAACGAAATCTCGCGACCCTGAAAAGAAAGGCTTACAAACGCTCTGGAAAGGAGATAGGATCAAATGAAGTGCGGCTTTGGGACAAAAATCCCAAAAGCCAGAAAATCGGGATATTTAGTGACTACAAGAAAATGGTGTGGGAGGAAATGTGGTGCAGTGCAAGGAGCAAAAGTTAGCAAAACTAAGCACCCAGATGCTGCAAAGTCACGGCAAAAAGTCGAGGAAGAAGACCCAACTCGGAGGGGAAGAGATGAGAGCCAAGGCATGGTTGCTGAAGGAAAAAAAAAAAAAAAATTTGCAAATTTAGTGACTACTAGAAAATGGGCTAGGATTCTAGGGATGTGCAGTGCAAAGGACCAAAAGATGCCAAAACTAAGCTCACAGATGCTGCAAAGGCAGGGCAAACAGTCGAGGAGGAAGACACGACTTGCAGGGGAAGATATGAGAGCCATGGCACGGATACTGGAAAAAAGAAGAAAAAAATCTTCGGCAAGCTCAAACCCACCAAAAGGCATGGGATGCTGTCAAGTGCTGGGACTTGGTCCAAAGGTTGCCCAATTGATTCCCATTGAAATCGCGAGATTTCGTTTCCCTTCCCGAAAGGGGATTAGGGGAAACGAAATCTCGCGACCCTGAAAAGAAAGGCTTACAAACGCTCTGGAAAGGAGATAGGATCAAATGAAGTGCGGCTTGGACAAAAATCCCAAAAGCCAGAAAATCGGGATATTTAGTGACTACAAGAAAATGGTGTGGGAGAGAAATGTGGTGCAGTGCAAGGAGCAAAAGTTAGCAAAACTAAGCACCCAGATGCTGCAAAGTCACGGCAATAAAGTCGAGGAAGAAGACCCAACTCGGAGGGGAAGAGATGAGAGCCAAGGCATGGTTGCTGAAGGAAAAAAAAAAAAAAATTTGCAAATTTAGTGACTACTAGAAAATGGCTAGGATTCTAGGATGTGCAGTGCAAAGGACCAAAAGATGCCAAAACTAAGCTCACAGATGCTGCAAAGGCAGGGCAAACAGTCGAGGAGGAAGACACGACTTGCAGGGGAAGATATGAGAGCCATGGCACGGATACTGGAAAAAGAAGAAAACAATCTTCGCAAGCTCAAACCCACCAAAAGGCATGGGATGCTGTCAAGTGCTGGGACTTGGTCCAAAGGTTGCCCAATTGATTCCCATTGAAATCGCGAGATTTCGTTTCCCCTTCCCGAAAGGGAATTTTCGGGAAGGGAAACGAAATCTCGCGACCCTGAAAAGAAAGGCTTACAAACGCTCTGGAAAGGAGATAGGATCAAATGAAGTGCGGCTTTGGGACAAAAATCCCAAAACGCAGAAAATCGGGATATTTAGTGACTACAAGAAAAATGGTGTGGGAGGAAATGTGGTGCAGTGCAAGGAGCAAAAGTTAGCAAAACTAAGCACCCAGATGCTGCAAAGTCACGGCAAAAAGTCGAGGAAGAAGACCCAACTCGGAGGGAAGAGATGAGAGCCAAGGCATGGTTGCTGAAGGAAAAAAAAAAAAAAAATTTGCAAATTTAGTGACTACTAGAAAATGGGCTAGGATTCTAGATGTGCAGTGCAAAGGACCAAAAGATGCCAAAACTAAGCTCACAGATGCTGCAAAGGCAGGGCAAACAGTCGAGGAGGAAGACACGACTTGCAGGGGAAGATATGAGAGCCATGGCACGGATACTGGAAAAAGAAGAAAAAAATCTTCGGCAAGCTCAAACCCACCAAAAGGCATGGGATGCTGTCAAGTGCTGGGACTTGGTCCAAAGGTTGCCCAATTGATTCCCATTGAAATCGCGAGATTTCGTTTCCCTATCCCGAAAGGGAATTTCGGGAAGGAAACGAAATCTCGCGACCCTGAAAAGAAAGGCTTACAAACGCTCTGGAAAGGAGATAGGATCAAATGAAGTGCGGCTTTGGGACAAAAATCCCAAAAGCCAGAAAATCGGGATATTTAGTGACTACAAGAAAATGGTGTGGGAGGAAATGTGGTGCAGTGCAAGGAGCAAAAGTTAGCAAAACTAAGCACCCAGATGCTGCAAAGTCACGGCAAAAAGTCGAGGAAGAAGACCCAACTCGGAGGGGAAGAGATGAGAGCCAAGGCATGGTTGCTGAAGGAAAAAAAAAAAAAAATTTGCAAATTTAGTGACTACTAGAAAATGGGCTAGGATTCTAGGATGTGCAGTGCAAAGGACCAAAAGATGCCAAAACTAAGCTCACAGATGCTGCAAAGGCAGGGCAAACAGTCGAGGAGGAAGACACGACTTGCAGGGAAGATATGAGAGCCATGGCACGGATACTGGAAAAAGAAGAAAAAAATCTTCGGCAAGCTCAAACCCACCAAAGGCATGGGATGCTGTCAAGTGCTGGGACTTGGTCCAAAGGTTGCCCAATTGATTCCCATTGAAATCGCGAGATTTCGTTTCCCTTCCCGAAAGGGAATTTCGGGAAGGGAAACGAAATCTCGCGACCCTGAAAAGAAAGGCTTACAAACGCTCTGGAAAGGAGATAGGATCAAATGAAGTGCGGCTTTGGGACAAAAATCCCAAAAGCCAGAAAATCGGGATATTTAGTGACTACAAGAAAATGGTGTGGGAGGAAATGTGGTGCAGTGCAAGGAGCAAAAGTTAGCAAAACTAAGCACCCAGATGCTGCAAAGTCACGGCAAAAAGTCGAGGAAGAAGACCCAACTCGGAGGGGAAGAGATGAGAGCCAAGCATGGTTGCTGAAGGAAAAAAAAAAAAAAATTTGCAAATTTAGTGACTACTAGAAAATGGGCTAGGATTCTAGGATGTGCAGTGCAAAGGACCAAAAGATGCCAAAACTAAGCTCACAGATGCTGCAAAGGCAGGGCAAACAGTCGAGGAGGAAGACACGACTTGCAGGGGAAGATATGAGAGCCATGGCACGGATACTGGAAAAAGAAGAAAAAAATCTTCGGCAAGCTCAAACCCACCAAAAGGCATGGGATGCTGTCAAGTGCTGGGACTTGGTCCAAAGGTTGCCCAATTGATTCCCATTGAAATCGCGAGATTTCGTTTCCCTTCCCGAAAGGGAATTTCGGAAGGGAAACGAAATCTCGCGACCCTGAAAAGAAAGGCTTACAAACGCTCTGGAAAGGAGATAGGATCAAATGAAGTGCGGCTGGGACAAAAATCCCAAAAGCCAGAAAATCGGGATATTTAGTGACTACAAGAAAATGGTGTGGGAGGAAATGTGGTGCAGTGCAAGGAGCAAAAGTTAGCAAAACTAAGCACCAGATGCTGCAAAGTCACGGCAAAAAGTCGAGGAAGAAGACCCAACTCGGAGGGGAAGAGATGAGAGCCAAGGCATGGTTGCTGAAGGAAAAAAAAAAAAAAAATTTGCAAATTTAGTGACTACTAGAAAATGGGCTAGGATTCTAGGATGTGCAGTGCAAAGGACCAAAAGATGCCAAAACTAAGCTCACAGATGCTGCAAAGGCAGGGCAAACAGTCGAGGAGGAAGACACGACTTGCAGGGGAAGATATGAGAGCCATGGCACGGATACTGGAAAAAGAAGAAAAAAATCTTCGGCAAGCTCAAACCCACCAAAAGGCATGGGATGCTGTCAAGTGCTGGGACTTGGTCCAAAGGTTGCCCAATTGATTCCCCATTGAAATCGCGAGATTTCGTTTCCCTTCCCGAAAGGGAATTTCGGGAAGGGAAACGAAATCTCGCGACCCTGAAAAGAAAGGCTTACAAACGCTCTGGAAAGGAGATAGGATCAAATGAAGTGCGGCTTGGACAAAAATCCCAAAAGCCAGAAAATCGGGATATTTAGTGACTACAAGAAAATGGTGTGGGAGGAAATGTGGTGCAGTGCAAGGAGCAAAAGTTAGCAAAACTAAGCACCCAGATGCTGCAAAGTCACGGCAAAAAGTCGAGGAAGAAGACCCAACTCGGAGGGAAGAGATGAGAGCCAAGGCATGGTTGCTGAAGGGAAAAAAAAAAAAAAAATTTGCAAATTTAGTGACTACTAGAAAATGGGCTAGGATTCTAGGATGTGCAGTGCAAAGGACCAAAAGATGCCAAAACTAAGCTCACAGATGCTGCAAAGGCAGGGCAAACAGTCGAGGAGGAAGACACGACTTGCAGGGGAAGATATGAGAGCCATGGCACGGATACTGGAAAAAGAAGAAAAAAATCTTCGGCAAGCTCAAACCCACCAAAAGGCATGGGATGCTGTCAAGTGCTGGGACTTGGTCCAAAGGTTGCCCAATTGATTCCCATTGAAATCGCGAGATTCGTTTCCCTTCCCGAAAGGGAATTTCGGGAAGGGAAACGAAATCTCGCGACCCTGAAAAGAAAGGCTTACAAACGCTCTGGAAAGGAGATAGGATCAAATGAAGTGCGGCTTGGGACAAAAATCCCAAAAGCCAGAAAATCGGGATATTTAGTGACTACAAGAAAATGGTGTGGGAGGAAATGTGGTGCAGTGCAAGGAGCAAAAGTTAGCAAAACTAAGCACCCAGATGCTGCAAAGTCACGGCAAAAAGTCGAGGAGAAGACCCAACTCGGAGGGGAAGAGATGAGAGCCAAGGCATGGTTGCTGAAGGAAAAAAAAAAAAAAAATTTGCAAATTTAGTGACTACTAGAAAATGGGCTAGGATTCTAGGATGTGCAGTGCAAAGGACCAAAAGATGCCAAAACTAAGCTCACAGATGCTGCAAAGGCAGGGCAAACAGTCGAGGAGGAAGACACGACTTGCAGGGGAAGATATGAGAGCCATGGCACGGATACTGGAAAAAGAAGAAAAAAATCTTCGGCAAGCTCAAACCCACCAAAAGGCATGGGATGCTGTCAAGTGCTGGGACTTGGTCCAAAGGTTGCCCAATTGATTCCCATTGAAATCGCGAGATTTCGTTTCCCTTCCCGAAAGGGAATTTCGGGAAGGGAAACGAAATCTCGCGACCCTGAAAAGAAAGGCTTACAAACGCTCTGGAAAGGAGATAGGATCAAATGAAGTGCGGCTTTGGACAAAAATCCCAAAAGCCAGAAAATCGGGATATTTAGTGACTACAAGAAAATGGTGTGGGAGGAAATGTGGTGCAGTGCAAGGAGCAAAAGTTAGCAAAACTAAGCACCCAGATGCTGCAAAGTCACGGCAAAAAGTCGAGGAAGAAGACCCAACTCGGAGGGGAAGAGATGAGAGCCAAGGCATGGTTGCTGAAGGAAAAAAAAAAAAAAAATTTGCAAATTTAGTGACTACTAGAAAATGGCTAGGATTCTAGGATGTGCAGTGCAAAGGACCAAAAGATGCCAAAACTAAGCTCACAGATGCTGCAAAGGCAGGGCAAACAGTCGAGAGGAAGACACGACTTGCAGGGGAAGATATGAGAGCCATGGCACGGATACTGGAAAAAGAGAAAAACAATCTTCGGCAAGCTCAAACCCACCAAAAGGCATGGGATGCTGTCAAGTGCTGGGACTTGGTCCAAAGGTTGCCCAATTGATTCCCATTGAAATCGCGAGATTTCGTTTCCCCTTCCCGAAAGGGAATTTCGGGAAGGGAAACGAAATCTCGCGACCCTGAAAAGAAAGGCTTACAAACGCTCTGGAAAGGAGATAGGATCAAATGAAGTGCGGCTTTGGGACAAAAATCCCAAAAGCCAGAAAATCGGGATATTTAGTGACTACAAGAAAATGGTGTGGAGGAAATGTGGTGCAGTGCAAGGAGCAAAAGTTAGCAAAACTAAGCACCCAGATGCTGCAAAGTCACGGCAAAAAGTCGAGGAAGAAGACCCCAACTCGGAGGGGAAGAGATGAGAGCCAAGGCATGGTTGCTGAAGGAAAAAAAAAAAAAAAATTTGCAAATTTAGTGACTACTAGAAAATGGGCTAGGATTCTAGGATGTGCAGTGCAAAGGACCAAAAGATGCCAAAACTAAGCTCACAGATGCTGCAAAGGCAGGGCAAACAGTCGAGGAGGAAGACACGACTTGCAGGGGAAGATATGAGAGCCATGGCACGGATACTGGAAAAAGAAGAAAAAAATCTTCGGCAAGCTCAAACCCACCAAAAGGCATGGGATGCTGTCAAGTGCTGGGACTTGGTCCAAAGGTTGCCCAATTGATTCCCATTGAAATCGCGAGATTTCGTTTCCCTTCCCGAAAGGGAATTTCGGGAAGGGAAACGAAATCTCGCGACCCTGAAAAGAAAGGCTTACAAACGCTCTGAAAGGAGATAGGATCAAATGAAGTGCGGCTTTGGGACAAAAATCCCAAAAGCCAGAAAAATCGGGGATATTTAGTGACTACAAGAAAATGGTGTGGGAGGAAATGTGGTGCAGTGCAAGGAGCAAAAGTTAGCAAAACTAAGCACCCAGATGCTGCAAAGTCACGGCAAAAAGTCGAGGAAGAAGACCCAACTCGGAGGGGAAGAGATGAGAGCCAAGGCATGGTTGCTGAAGGAAAAAAAAAAAAAAAATTTGCAAATTTAGTGACTACTAGAAAATGGGCTAGGATTCTAGGATGTGCAGTGCAAAGGACCAAAAGATGCCAAAACTAAGCTCACAGATGCTGCAAAGGCAGGGCAAACAGTCGAGGAGGAAGACACGACTTGCAGGGGAAGATATGAGAGCCATGGCACGGATACTGGAAAAAGAAGAAAAAAATCTTCGGCAAGCTCAAACCCACCAAAAGGCATGGGATGCTGTCAAGTGCTGGGACTTGGTCCAAAGGTTGCCCAATTGATTCCCATTGAAATCGCGAGATTTCGTTTCCCTTCCCGAAAGGGAATTTCGGGAAGGGAAACGAAATCTCGCGACCCTGAAAAGAAAGGCTTACAAACGCTCTGGAAAGGAGATAGGATCAAATGAAGTGCGGCTGACAAAAATCCCAAAAGCCAGAAAATCGGGATATTTAGTGACTACAAGAAAATGGTGTGGGAGGAAATGTGGTGCAGTGCAAGGAGCAAAAGTTAGCAAAACTAAGCACCCAGATGCTGCAAAGTCACGGCAAAAAGTCGAGGAAGAAGACCCAACTCGGAGGGGAAGAGATGAGAGCCAAGGCATGGTTGCTGAAGGAAAAAAAAAAAAAAATTTGCAAATTTAGTGACTACTAGAAAATGGGCTAGGATTCTAGGATGTGCAGTGCAAAGGACCAAAAGATGCCAAAACTAAGCTCACAGATGCTGCAAAGGCAGGGCAAACAGTCGAGGAGGAAGACACGACTTGCAGGGGAAGATATGAGAGCCATGGCACGGATACTGGAAAAAGAAGAAAAAAATCTTCGGCAAGCTCAAACCCACCAAAAGGCATGGGATGCTGTCAAGTGCTGGGACTTGGTCCAAAGGTGCCCAATTGATTCCCATTGAAATCGCGAGATTTCGTTTCCCTTCCCGAAAGGGAATTTCGGAAGGGAAACGAAATCTCGCGACCCTGAAAAGAAAGGCTTACAAACGCTCTGGAAAGGAGATAGGATCAAATGAAGTGCGGCTTTGGGACAAAAATCCCAAAAGCCAGAAAATCGGGATATTTAGTGACTACAAGAAAATGGTGTGGGAGGAAATGTGGTGCAGTGCAAGGAGCAAAAGTTAGCAAAACTAAGCACCCAGATGCTGCAAAGTCACGGCAAAAAGTCGAGGAAGAAGACCCAACTCGGAGGGGAAGAGATGAGAGCCAAGGCATGGTTGCTGAAGGAAAAAAAAAAAAAAAATTTGCAAATTTAGTGACTACTAGAAAATGGGCTAGGATTCTAGGATGTGCAGTGCAAAGGACCAAAAGATGCCAAAACTAAGCTCACAGATGCTGCAAAGGCAGGGCAAACAGTCGAGGAGGAAGACACGACTTGCAGGGGAAGATATGAGAGCCATGGCACGGATACTGGAAAAAGAAGAAAAAAAATCTTCGGCAAGCTCAAACCCACCAAAAGGCATGGGATGCTGTCAAGTGCTGGGACTTGGTCCAAAGGTTGCCCAATTGATTCCCATTGAAATCCGCGAGATTTCGTTTCCCTTCCCGAAAGGGAATTTCGGAAGGGAAACGAAATCTCGCGACCCCTGAAAAGAAAGGCTTACAAACGCTCTGGAAAGGAGATAGGATCAAATGAAGTGCGGCTGACAAAAATCCCAAAAGCCAGAAAATCGGATATTTAGTGACTACAAGAAAATGGTGTGGGAGGAAATGTGGTGCAGTGCAAGGAGCAAAAGTTAGCAAAACTAAGCACCCAGATGCTGCAAAGTCACGGCAAAAAGTCGAGGAAGAAGACCCAACTCGGAGGGGAAGAGATGAGAGCCAAGGCATGGTTGCTGAAGGAAAAAAAAAAAAAAATTTGCAAATTTAGTGACTACTAGAAAATGGGCTAGGATTCTAGGATGTGCAGTGCAAAGGACCAAAAGATGCCAAAACTAAGCTCACAGATGCTGCAAAGGCAGGGCAAACAGTCGAGGAGGAAGACACGACTTGCAGGGGAAGATATGAGAGCCATGGCACGGATACTGGAAAAAGAAGAAAAAAATCTTCGGCAAGCTCAAACCCACCAAAAGGCATGGGATGCAGTCAAGTGGCTGGGACTTGGTCCAAAGGTTGCCCAATTGATTCCCATTGAAATCGCGAGATTTCGTTTCCCTTCCCGAAAGGGAATTTCGGGAAGGGAAACGAAATCTCGCGACCCTGAAAAGAAAGGCTTACAAACGCTCTGGAAAGGAGATAGGATCAAATGAAGTGCGGCTTGGGACAAAAATCCCAAAAGCCAGAAAATCGGGATATTTAGTGACTACAAGAAAATGGTGTGGGAGAAATGTGGTGCAGTGCAAGGAGCAAAAGTTAGCAAAACTAAGCACCCAGATGCTGCAAAGTCACGGCAAAAAGTCGAGGAAGAAGACCCAACTCGGAGGGGAAGAGATGAGAGCCAAGGCATGGTTGCTGAAGGAAAAAAAAAAAAAAAAATTTGCAAATTTAGTGACTACTAGAAAATGGGCTAGGATTCTAGGATGTGCAGTGCAAAGGACCAAAAAGATGCCAAAACTAAGCTCACAGATGCTGCAAAGGCAGGGCAAACAGTCGAGGAGGAAGACACGACTTGCAGGGGAAGATATGAGAGCCATGGCACGGATACTGGAAAAAGAAGAAAAAATCTTCGCAAGCTCAAACCCACCAAAAGGCATGGGATGCTGTCAAGTGCTGGACTTGGTCCAAAGGTTGCCCAATTGATTCCCATTGAAATCGCGAGATTTCGTTTCCCTTCCCGAAAGGGAATTTCGGGAAGGGAAACGAAATCTCGCGACCCTGAAAAGAAAGGCTTACAAACGCTCTGGAAAGGAGATAGGATCAAATGAAGTGCGGCTGACAAAAATCCCAAAAGCCAGAAAATCGGGATATTTAGTGACTACAAGAAAATGGTGTGGGAGGAAATGTGGTGCAGTGCAAGGAGCAAAAGTTAGCAAAACTAAGCACCCAGATGCTGCAAAGTCACGGCAAAAAGTCGAGGAAGAAGACCCAACTCGGAGGGGAAGAGATGAGAGCCAAGGCATGGTTGCTGAAGGAAAAAAAAAAAAAAAATTTGCAAATTTAGTGACTACTAGAAAATGGGCTAGGATTCTAGGATGTGCAGTGCAAAGGACCAAAAGATGCCAAAACTAAGCTCACAGATGCTGCAAAGGCAGGGCAAACAGTCGAGGAGGAAGACACGACTTGCAGGGGAAGATATGAGAGCCATGGCACGGATACTGGAAAAAGAAGAAAAAAATCTTCGGCAAGCTCAAACCCACCAAAAGGCATGGGATGCTGTCAAGTGCTGGGACTTGGTCCAAAGGTTGCCCAATTGATTCCCATTGAAATCGCGAGATTTCGTTTCCCTTCCCGAAAGGGAATTTCGGGAAGGGAAACGAAATCTCGCGACCCTGAAAAGAAAGGCTTACAAACGCTCTGGAAAGGAGATAGGATCAAATGAAGTGCGGCTGACAAAAATCCCAAAAGCCAGAAAATCGGGATATTTAGTGACTACAAGAAAATGGTGTGGGAGGAAATGTGGTGCAGTGCAAGGAGCAAAAGTTAGCAAAACTAAGCACCCAGATGCTGCAAAGTCACGGCAAAAAGTCGAGGAAGAAGACCCAACTCGGAGGGGAAGAGATGAGAGCCAAGGCATGGTTGCTGAAGGAAAAAAAAAAAAAAATTTGCAAATTTAGTGACTACTAGAAAATGGGCTAGGATTCTAGGATGTGCAGTGCAAAGGACCAAAAGATGCCAAAACTAAGCTCACAGATGCTGCAAAGGCAGGGCAAACAGTCGAGGAGGAAGACACGACTTGCAGGGGAAGATATGAGAGCCATGGCACGGATACTGGAAAAAGAAGAAAAAAATCTTCGGCAAGCTCAAACCCACCAAAAGGCATGGGATGCTGTCAAGTGCTGGGACTTGGTCCAAAGGTTGCCCAATTGATTCCCATTGAAATCGCGAGATTTCGTTTCCCTTCCCGAAAGGGAATTTCGGGAAGGGAAACGAAATCTCGCGACCCTGAAAAGAAAGGCTTACAAACGCTCTGGAAAGGAGATAGGATCAAATGAAGTGCGGCTGACAAAAATCCCAAAAGCCAGAAAATCAGGATATTTAGTGACTACAAGAAAATGGTGTGGGAGGAAATGTGGTGCAGTGCAAGGAGCAAAAGTTAGCAAAACTAAGCACCCAGATGCTGCAAAGTCACGGCAAAAAGTCGAGGAAGAAGACCCAACTCGGAGGGGAAGAGATGAGAGCCAAGGCATGGTT